>NC_080171.1:115995385-116296465 GCF_950295315.1 Erinaceus europaeus | reverse complement strand
TAAAATCTTTTCTAAAAAAATGTGTTCTTTATAAAAAATTCACAACAAATGGATTTTTTTCCTTTTCTAATCCTTTAATACTCATTTTGAGAGAAAAGACATTGCACCAAATCACCAGAAGCTTCTATTCAATAGAAGGCTTTATTTTACCAAATACACATTCTTCAGTCTAACGCTCTCCCAACTGAGCTATTTTGGCTGCTCAAATACACATTCCTGACATACGGTATTTAAAGCAAATCTTTTGCTTTTGTAAACTTGTAAGAATTAAGTTAAAGCAAGAATGTTCCTCCTCTATGCAGGAAAATATAAAAGAAATTTCTTTTTTTTTTTTAACAAAGTCCTTTTTTTTTTTTATTCCCTTTTGTTGCCCTTGCTGTTTTATTATTGTAGTCACCATTGATGTCATTGTTGTTGGATAGGACAGAGAGAAATGGAGAGAGGAGGGGAAGACAATGGAGACGGGGAGAGAAAGACAGACACCTGCAGACCTGCTTCACCGCTTGTGAAGCGACTCCCCTGCAGGTGGGGAGCTGGGGGCTTGAACCGGGATCCTTATACCGGTCCTTGTGCTTTGCGCCACCTGCGCTTAACCTGCTGCGCTACAGCCCGACTCCCAGAAATTTCTTAAACCCTAATTATCTTCTACTAGTTTTGATCAACACAAGACTCTGAGTGACAAGTGATAAAAGACTCAAAGTGTTCGATATATTTTCAGGAGCTCAAGCTAAATTGTAGAGTAACTTCACACCTTCCCATTTTTATTTGAAACTCAAAGATCAAATACTTCAGCATGCAATGTATTCTTTTCAAATTTCTGTCACTGATTTTATCAGTGTGCCTTCAAACACTTAAATATTTTTCTTCTATATAGATAAATGTCTGAACAGTTGAGATCAACAGTTAAAATGTCTTTTTCAAAATGCTGTGAGAACTTGTGTGGGGGGTGGGGGGAATGATAGCATGTGTAACTCTGATCTTAGTTTTCATTGATTTTCTTGTCGTGTTTATTAAAAATGAAATTCTGGCATTTTTTTCCTTATATTTACTTATCATTTCTGTAGAATAATTGTACTTCATGCTTCATACTCTGCTGTGCTGGCTGAGCCGCTCTGCATCTTTCAGGAGCATGGCCTTCAGGGAGCACAATCTGTCTGTGCGACCCAAGCTTATCCCAGACACTCCCAGACAATTGCTCCTAAGAGGCACATTCACCTAGAAAAGTGCACCAAGAAGGAAAAAAAGAAATAGAACAGCATATTTTTTTTTCTGTGTCATAACCTAAATTTTCATTGCCCACACAATTAGAATACAGTATAATTCTAAAGCAATATTTTAGACTTCCAAAATGTTCTCTTCAGCTACACAAAACTGAAGGGTCCAATATTAGCCCTTTCATACAGGTGACAAAATGCAAGACTAGTCAGGTGAAAGAGGAGGGGCTGAAATTGAGGTCTTCTCACAAAGTCAGCTCTTGCTGCCACGATACAGTAGCTCTCTAAACTGACAGAAGTTCCATACTTTGTCCTTTAGTTCAACAAGCATGAGCACATTAAAAGTAGGTGCTTCCTACATACTAATATAAAACATATCCATTAAATTTTCATTAATTTATACTTCCTTAAAGGAATTATTTAATGATTCATTTCCCTTGATTGATCCTTGAGAATCTGTTGGCATTTAAATTTCATCATAGTGATCATCTCCCTATAGTAATTATCTTCAAAGTGACCTATATGACTACATATTCCATCAAAGGACTATAAATTATCACTTCCTAAAGAGGTTAGTTCTATTGGCAGTCATAATTTGAAACGTCTCTAGTTATTTTACTAGTCAGACTGAATATTAACCAAAGATCTTTAAAATCATGAATATTTGCATATGATCTTATACACAGAAGTAAAATTATACAGGCAAGATAAGAACACAATAAAAATGGTTTCCTCTGGTCAATAAACTTGTAAGGAATTAACCTCTTCCTTCCAATGGCAAAGATACATATTTACTGGAAAACATTTAGAAAGTATTCATTAACATCTTTTTACTAAGTTATATCCTAAACCAGTATTTTCTATGATATTTTCATTCCGTACTGATCTAAATATCTTATCCTCGTTTGATGGAATAAAGTCGTATACCCACTGATAAAATGAGTAGAGAATGTAAAACACATGAACTGATCATTATATGCACAAGGTACTCTGGAAAAGTACTAGGTCAAACAATATTCATGTTTTTTTTTTGTTGTAGTTATTATTGTTGTTATGGATTTTTGTCGTTGTTGCATAGGACAGAGAGAAATGGAGAGGAGGGGAAGACAGAGGGGGAAAGGAAGACAGACACCTGCAGACCTGCTTCACTGCTTGTGAAGCGATTCCCCTGCAGGTGGGGAGCCGGATCTTGAACCTGGATCCTTACACAGTACCTTGCACTTTGTATCACCTGTGCTTAACCCACTGTGCCACCACCTGACTCCCGATAATTTTTAAAAATACATTATTTACTTATTTATTAATGAGATAAGAGGAGAAAGAGAGAAAAAAACCAGGCATCACTCTGGTACCTGTGCTGCTGGGGACTGAACTCAGGACCTCATGCTCAACAGACCAGTGCTTTCTTTGTCCACTGTGCCACCTCTTGGACCACCCAATAATTTTTTAAAAAAACAGAATATGATATAAGCTGAAATAACTGGTATTTGATATCTTCTTGAAAATGAAGAATTTATAATAAATGTTTTAAAGTATTTTTGGTTGTTGTTAATTTTTTTCTGTTGTTTGTATTTATTATTGAATACAGAAATTTTTCCATCAGGGTTTTTGCTGAGACTTGGGCTCTACATGACCCCACCAATTCTGGTTGTCAATTTTTTCTTTTCTTTTTTAGAGGATAAGACAGAAAGAGTGAGGGAGGGATAGAGAGACACTGCATGGGGTGGAGGGACGGGCGGTGGCGCACCGGGTTAAGCGCACATGGCACGAAGCTCAAGGACCAGGCACAAGGATCCTGGTTTGAGCCCCCAGCTCCCCACATGCAGGGAGGACACCTCACAAGTGATGAAGCAGGTCTGCATGTATCTCTGTCTCTCTCCTTCTCTATCTTCCCCCCCTTCTCAACTTCTATTAAAAAAAAAAAAAAAACGTGAGAAAATGGGCACAGGAGCGGATTCATAGTGCAGGCACTGAGTCCCAGAGATATCCTGGAGGCAAAAAGAGAGAGAGAGAGAGAGAGAGAGAGGCTGCAGTACCACCTGACTGCTACTGAAGCTTCCCCCTGTAGGCACCACCATGTAGCGGGTGTGGGCTCAAACTTAGGTCCTCACAGATGGTAATGTGTGTACCCTACCAAGTGAGCAACCTCCCAGTCCCTAGTATTATGATTTTTAAAAAAATATTTATTTATTCCCTTTTGTTGCCCTTGTTGTTTTCTTGTTGATGTTATTGATGTCGTCGTTGTTGGACAGGACAGAGAGAAATGGAGAGAGGAGACAGAGAGGGGGAGAGAAAGATAGACACCTGCAGACCTGCTTCACCGCTTGTGAAGAGACTCCCCTGCAGGTGGGGAGCTGGAAGCTCGAACCGGGATCCTTATGCTGGTTCTTGTACTTTGCGTCACGTGTGCTTAACCCGCTGCGCTACCGCCGGCTCCTTAGTATTATGATTTTAAGAGGCTATAGGGAGAGTCAGATGAGACAGACATCTGTCTGAATCCCTATCACTGGCAGCACCACTAAAATGGGAAGTAACAAATTGCCATGGTGGCTTGAGAAGTGGGCAAGCAGCGCCTTTACTAGATTTTTAATCCGAGCACCGCCTAGCTCTGGTTTATGGTGGTACTTGTGATTGTGCCGGGGGCCACTTGTGCACCAGAGATGAAAGTCTATCGTGCTACCACTGTTACTATCTCCCTGGGCCAGCACCATTTTTTTGTTGTTGTTGTTAAGAGAACAGATGGTAGCTATGTCAGCATCAAAAAATATGTCCGTACTTTGTTGAATGGTTACTTTGGTCATGCCCCCATAATGCTATTCCCACAGACTGAAGGAAAAAACCAACAACAACAACAAAAAAACCAGACTTGTAAGCCAAGAAACACAAAAAGTTATCTCAAAGTGAGACTTTTGAGTCCTAGAATTAATGTATTATAAGCAATTATTTCTGGACCTCCATTTTATTATTTGTAAGTGAACCAGAAGAACTAGACTGCTGTCAAATCTAAGAATCCAAAAATTCCAGGCCGTGAATTATGTCACATGTAAAAATAACGTAAATACAAAAGTAGTTGGAAGAACTATTGAAGTTTCTGTTGGGGGGGGATGGGGACAGAGAAGTCATGGTGAGCTCACTTGCCCAGATCCCCACCCCACCCCACTAGGGAAAGAGAGAGACAGGCTGGGAGTATGGATCGACCTGTCAACACCCATGTTCAGTGGGGAAGCAATTACAGAAGCCAGACCTTCCACCTTCTGCATCCCATAGTGACCCTGGGTCCATGCTCCCAGAGGGATAAAGAATAGGAAAGCTGTCAGGGGAGGGGGTGGGATACGGAGATCTGGTGGTGGGAACTGTGTGGAGTTGTACCCCTCTTATCCTACGGTCTGTGTCAGTGTTTCCTTTTAATAAGTTAAGAATTAAAAAAAAAAAAAGTCGTGGTAGGAAAGGTACAGAATTATACCTCTATTGTCTTATAATTTGTAGACCACTATTAAATCATTAGTAAAAACTGAAGGTAGTTCAGCAGCCAAGGTTGACAGCACCGTGGGTAGAGTGCATTTCCGACATCTCTGAGGTATTAGGGTAAGCTCATGAGTACACAGGTCTCTCTCATAAAATAACATTAAAGAGCAAAATCCAAAAACTCTAGTTCGATTAGATGTAAAATATATAAACCCAGAAAAGCTAACTACCTTCAAATGCCTTAAATTGTAAACATACACACACACACAAAAAAAAAATGTCTTAAATTGTTAAGCGTATACAAAAAAAAAAAAATGCCACTAACATTAGCTTTTAAGATTTTTTTTCTTCAGTAACCAAATGAGGCAAGTGGGTGAGGGGCAGTTTAAGACCCCAGAGGGCTCTTACTGCTGGTTATAAGCACCTGAGACAGGTGCAAACAAATAGAAAATAAAGCCTATATCATGTTATAATCAATGCAATTATGGGGCCAGGTGGTGGGGCACCTGGTTGAGTGCACATTCAAGTCCCCAGTCCACACCCACAAGGGGAGAGCTTCCCAAGTGGTGAAGCAGGGCTGCAGGTCTCTCTCCCTCTCTATCACCCCCTTCCCTCTCAATTTCTGGCAGTCTAAATTAGATGGGCAGTAGCGCAGCGGATTAATCACAGGTGAAGCAAAGCACAAGGACTGGCGTAAGGATCCTGGTTCAAGCCCCTGGCTCCCCACCTGCAGGGACATCAATTCACAGGTGGTGAAGCAGGTCTGCAGGTGTCTGTCTTTCTCTCCCCCTCTGTCTTCCCCTCCTCTCTCCATTTCTCTCTGTCCTATCCAACAACGATCTATCCAACAACGACAACATCAATAACAACAAAAATAAAAAGACAAGGGCAACAAAAGGGAAAATAATTTTTTTAATTTTTAATTAATGCAATTATAAATCCAGTAGAGAAAAATACTTTTTCTCTTATAGACACACCCAGCTAATAACTTCTTTCCATCGAGTATCCATGGCTGAGTCAATACTGATGTCAAGTATTTATTTAACTCACAAACTAAAACTATGTTAAATTTAATTACAATGACTACACCAACCAAATCTTAACGGAGGAAAAATACTTAATATCCACATTCTAATGTGTAAATGATCTTAAGTAAACTGCACATAAAGATTGTGCTATAAGAAAATGTTAAAAATCTTTCAAATTGTATGCTTCTAGCTGTATCTGACTCGTCTGTTATTTTAGAGACAGAGAAAAAGAGAGATCAGAGCGTGACTTTGTTATATGCAATGCCAGAGATCATACCTGGGGCCCCATGCATGTAAGGAATATACTTTACCCATTTAATCAACTCCCTAAAAACTATTTTTATGAGGTTTAACATAGGCTTTGACTAAGCTTACTTTATCTTTTTTAAATGTATTCATTATTGGATAGAGACAAACTGAGAGGGGAGAGAGAGAGAGAGAGACAGAGACATCTGCAGTCCTGCTTCACCACTCCTGAAATGTTTCCCCTGCAGATGGGGATCAGGGGCTTTAACCTGTAATGTGAATGCTTAACCAGGTGTGCCACCACCTGGCCCCACTTAAATTATTTCTCAATTATCAACAGCTAAAATGTAATGCGGCTTTCACTGGTAGAATGGTTATATGCATGCTAAAAACAGATAGCCGAACTCCTGTGCTTATTTACCTAAGAAGAAATATGAAATTGTTAGCTAAGAATCATAAAAACATTATGAAATTGCAAGCTGCAATCTGATCTAAGCTATAATCTTGTTTAGTGGAACACGAAATAAAAAACATGAGTAAGTTATGTTAAGTAGCCCCTGGCTCACGGGGGTGGCCGGGTGGTGGCGCACCCCGTTGAGCAGAAGCACCTCCTTAAGGACCCCGATTCGCGCTGCAGCTCCCCACCTGCGGCAGGGACACTTCATGAGTGGTAATGCAGGTCTGCAGGTGTCTATCTTTCTCCCCTTCTGTATCTCCCCCTCGTCTCTCCATTTCTCTGCCTTATCGAATGAAACAGAGGGGGAGAGGGGAAGGCCGCCAGGAGTGGTGGATTGATAATGCAGACACCGAGCTCCAGATATAACCCTGGAGGCAAAAAGAAGTAATCGATGGCTCATAAGCAATGCCTTCCTCTGACACAGAATACAATTTTATGGGCAGAATTCTTCTCCAGTTGAAAGCCTACATTTTTACTTAAATATAGCTTTCAAACATGGGTACTTTTCAAAAATCACCATGCTGTAAAGGTGCTACTGCAAATCATATTACAATTTTATGGGAAACATTCTCCAGTTGAAAGCCTACATTTTACTTAAATATAGCTTTCAAACATGGGTACTTTTCAAAAATCACCATGCTGTAAAGGTGCTACTGCAAATCATATTATAAAACATACATCTTAATACTAAACAAAGGGAGCTGGGCGGTAGTGCAGCAGGTTAAGCACACATGGCGCAAAGCACAGGGGCCGGCCAAAGGATCCCTGTTTGAGACCCCCCCCCCGGCTCCCCACCTGCAGGGGGTCACTTCGCAAGCGGTGAAGCAGGTCTGCAGGTGTCTTTCTCTCCTCCTCTCTGTCTTCCCCTCCTCTCTCGATTTCTTTCTGTCCTAACCAACAACAACAATAACTATGACAACAATAACAAAGACAGCAATTAACAACTACAACAAGCACAAGGGCAACAAAATGGGAAAAATGGCCTCCAGGACCAGTGGATTCATATGCAGGCACCAAGCCCCAGTGATAACCTTGGAGGCAAAGAAAAAGAAGAAACCTAAAATAATAATAAAGGCATTGGGGTGTCCAGTTGGAACTTAACTTACTAACTTTTACTCACAAGCTCATTCTTGAGTAGTAGTTTCTGATAGTCCTCCACTATGTAAGTGCATGCATGAATAGAAGTTACTATATATTTATAAAATATAGTTATGCATGTATATGCAGAAGACTATATTAATGCATGTATTGCCAAAAAGGACACATTAGAGGCACTATATTAAAATACTGTTTTTAATAGAAAACACTTATGGCAGCTAAATACACACAGTAAATTTAAATTTTAAAAAGAAATGACTTGCAAAAATTATTTTGAAAAGTGCACTAAAATCATACTTGGAAGTAAATTATCCTTAGATAAAAACATCAATTCATGCCAGACTCAAAGTGCATAAAAAGCAGATTTATTTTAGAATTTATGCTAATGCCTGTACCTATGTCATTCAGATACAGTAGGGCAGAAAGCCCAGCCTCAAAAATACAGTCTTGATCTTACTGAATTTGCTTAATATGTGGCACTTAAATAGTTCCAAAAGCTGAAAATTATATGAGTCATTTTCTCTTTAGGAATAACGGCAACAGAATCAAATCATTTTCTTATTTTGCAAATCCTCTAACGTTATATAAGTTTCACAAGAAACATCTGATTACAGCTTTCAAAAAAAACAGTCAAGTAATCTCAGAACTTTTGAATAAGTTAAATAATAAATATTTGTCATAGATAAAAATAAACAAAGTAAATAATAGAGTGAGTTTACATTTTAATTTTGTAAAGCCATTTAAATCATTTCTCTGCAATAGTGGAATTATGTGATGAACAGAACCTGCACAGCCATCTGGAACACAGTCACCTTCTCAGCAAGACAAAGGATGAAGCAGCTGATCAACAGTCAGTGTTCCTCAGCCGATCACTTATATTCAGAAGTTACCCACAAAATCAAACCGCTGTGATCTTTTCAATGACCACTTTCAAAGCCAACTCAGTTTTAAAACAAAGATCAGCATGGAAACACGTAGGTTTGTTTTCAGTGGTCTCTGGCAATGATTTTGATTTAACACATATTAGTCACAATACACTGATGTTTTTACCGCGATCAAAAGACAGAAAACATTTGGCTTCAGAACAAGGAATCAACAAAGAGATATCAGTGTATGAATTCCCCTGACAACAGAAAGCCAGCAGCAGACTTTCAAACTGAATTAGCAGTCAGGAGAGAGCACAGTGGCTACAGAAAAGACCTTCATGCCTGAGGGCTCTAGGGCCCAGGTGCAATCCTGGGCACCATAAACCAGAGCTGAGCTCAAAAAGAAAAAAGTTTGTTATCAATATTGATCACAGAGAACAATTTATCAGCTTCCTAACAGAAGGGTATGATGACTTCTTCCGAAATATGCAAGTCATTTTCAACAAACAGAACAAATATTTATAAATTACTTTTTATAAGATTAATATTTATGCTTTTCTGCTATTAGTTTTTCCTACTCTTGTGTCAAACTTTTCCATATGTCTCTAGAAAGCCTAAAATATCCCTATGGCACAGATAAACAATAAAAGCACATTCTTATCTGTGTGATGATTAAGTTTGCAGAAAGGTTTATTTCTCTTAATTTGTACAAAATAGCCCCATTAATCCATGAAAAATAATGATCATAATATGATTTAAACCCCTAAATAAGTATTTCACTGGTTATTGCAAAGAAAACTACTTATTCAAACTACTGAGTACCTGTAAGCAAATTAGCATTTATTAAAATAGAATATATACTTAATTTATACTAAATGCCGCTTAAATCTATACATATTTTTCATCCTTAATTTTTAAATGCACACTTCATGATTATTTCCAAATACTACAGATATATACAACACTGAACTATGACAACTAGATTGTGACTTTAAAATAAGGAACCTCAAAACAGTCAGTAATGTACAATGTGTAAAATTCCAACAAAACCCAGGCTACTTTCTTAGAAAAATATTAGCCTTACAATACCGAGCGATATTTACAAGCAAACATGATCCAAACAGCACATGCAGATTCGGGGTAAGTAAACACTCGGACGCGAACTGCCAGTCGCACTTGGTCTCCACGGCAACAGATTATTTCTTCACAGAATGGAGACCTAGCAAAGAGAAATTTTATTCAATTTAGATGCAAACAAATACTGATTTACTTATAATTTACTTACTTCCAAGTAAATCAGTATTTAAAATATGTTTTAAAATCTTGTCTGCTAATGGCTGTAATTTGAAGCTCTTCAAATTACAAATTATTTCACAGCCTATAAAGTTACACTGGACATGACTGAAAATGCTTGACTGCAATTGCATCAAAATCCTATAAAAATTATCCCAGAGTGGTCCGGTAGGTGGCACAGTGGATAAAGCATTGGATTCTCAACCATGAGGTCCCGAGTTCGATCCCTGGCAGCACATGTACCAGAGTAATGTCTGGTTCTTTCTCTCCTCCTATCTTTCTCATGAATAAATAAATAAATTTTAAAAAATATATATTATCCCAGGGCTGGAAGATGGCACAGTGGTTTTGCAAAAAAAAAAAAAAAAGTTTTTTAGCCTGAGGCATGAAAGGTCTCAGATTCAATCCTCCATAAACCAGTTGAGCAGTGCATAATTTTTTAAAAAAATACTCAAATCTACATTTCAGACCTAATGAAATAAAAAGCTGGTGGCAGAGGGCTTTTTTTTTTTGCCTCCAGGGTTACCGCTGGACACTACGAATCCACTGTTCCTGGAGGCTATTTTTCCCTTTTGTTGCTATTATCATTGTTGTTATTATTGTTTGATAGGACAGAGAGAAATCGAGAGAGGAGGGAAAGACAGAGGGGGGAGAGAAAGACACCTGCAGAACTGCTTCACCGCCTGTGAGGTGAGCCCCTTGCAGGTAGGGGGTGCGGGCTCAAACCTGGATCCTTACACAGATCCATGTGCTTTGTGCCATGTGCACTTAACCCTCTGCACTACCTCTCGCTCCCAGAAGGCAAATTTATAAAAGCTTCCTTTGCAATTGTGAAATGTATCCTAAGTAACTACCTGACTGATTCCTAAGATGCAGTAAGTCAAAATTATTTATGAATTCAAAATGTAGCCTTACCTAAGACATGTGGCAAATGCTCGTCTTGCATTTCTATACACAAAGTGGATTGGAAATCCTTTAAATGTGTGGCCGTCAGGTACAGCTCTTCTTATGGCATCTTGGAATTCTTCATTGCCTGCAGATATACTTGTGGTTCGCTCAAATTCATAAGAAGCCAAAGCCGGTGACAAAAGATAGGAAAGCTGGTCTTCCCAAACTGTAGTGAGGCCAAGATCCTGGAGAAAAAAGTAAAGAAAAGAAAAAATGAAGTAAGTACATGTACCTTAATGAGAGGTGCTAATCTGGGAAGTAAGATACTTGAGTATTACTCTTGACTCCATTAAGTCTGCTGTTTTCTGACGCCTTGTAACACAACTGCCTACAAACATTCATTTTCTATGTTACATTATATGCTTATAATTAGAAAATTAAAAAATCATAAAAGGAGCCAAGGAGATAATCATTGGTAGTCCAACAAACTTTTGTACCCGAGGCATTGGAGGTCCCAGACTCAACTCCCAGCATCTCCATCAGACTAAAATCATGAGATAAATACAGTCACAGAACCGCACTATAACAGAAGAGGACAGCTTAGCAGAGCACTGGGTTGTACCTGAGGTTCCCGGTTCATCCCCCAGCATCACGTCTAGCACAGTAGTGCTCCGGCTTCTCTCTTTCTCTCACCCGTTCTCCCCTCCCTGGCCCCTCATGTGAAACTCTACCTCTCCTGGTTTGGGAGGTGACACAGTGGATGGAAGTGTTGGACTCTCAAGTGTGAGGTCCTGAGTTCAATCCCTGGCAGCACATGTACCAGAGTGATGTCTGGTTCTTCCTCTCATCCTATCTTTCTCATTAATAAATAAAAAATCTTGAAAAAAAGAGAGAAACTCTACAACTCAAATGTAATATATTAAATCTTTAAAAAGTATTATACTTATAAATGCATAAAAGTTTACTGTCTGTTAATAAGAAAATCTACATAACATGGACCCATGCAGTTCAGTCATGTGGTTCAAAGGTTGACTATACAATATTTTATAAAGCAATAATAAAAAATATTATTTTAATGTGTCAAAGAAATATTTTAAATGTCTGTAGTGTGTGTGTATCTCAGGGGCTGGGTGCCTGCACTACAAATTCATTGCTCTTGGCAGCCATTTTTTTCCTTTTTTTTTGTTTTGTTGTTGTTGTTGTTGTTAGAGGACAGGAAAGGGAGAAACTGAGAGGAGAGGGGAGAGAGGAGGAGAGAAAGACAGATACCTGCAGACCTGCTTCACCACTTGTGAAGCGACCCCCTGCAGGTGGGGAGCCGGGAGTCTGAACTGGGATCCTTGCTCAGGTTCTTGCACTTTTTACTATGTGCGCTTAATCCGGTGCACCACCACCCCGTCAGCTTTTTTTAAAATTTATTTTCCCTTTTGTTGCCTTTGTTGGTTTGTTGTTGTTGTTGTGGTTATTATTGTTGTTATTTATGTCATTGTTAGACAGGACAGAGAGAAATGGAGAAAGGAGGGGAAGACAGAGGGGGAGAGAAAGACAGACACCTGCAGACCTGCTTCACCGCTTGTGAAGCGACTCCCTGCAGGTGGGGAGCTGGGGGCTCCAGCCGGAGGCTCGAACCAGGATCTTTGAGCCGGTCCTTGCACTTTGCGCCAAGTGCACTTAACCCGTCAGTTTTTTTTTAATTTTTTAAAATTTTTTAGTATTTATTTTTCCTTTTGTTGCCTTTGTTGCCTTTTATTGTTGTTGTAGTTATTATTGTTGTTGTTGACTATGTTGTTGTTGGATAGGACAGAGAGAAATGGAGAGAGGAGGGGAAGACAGAGGGGGAGAGAAAGACAGACACCTGCAGACCTGCTGCACCGCCTGTGAAGCGACTCCCCTGCAGGTGGGGAGCCGGGGGCTCGAACCTGGATCCTTCTGCCGGTCCTTGCGCTTTGCGCCACGTGTGCTTAACCCACTGCACTACCGCCCGACTCCCTAACCCCTGTCAGTTTTTTAACATCAAGCTTAAGGTTCAATTCTTTGTGCCACATGAGAGCACCAAAGACAAAAACAGGTAGTACTTCACTGATGACACAGCACAGCAGTACTTTCTCTTTCAAAATATAAAATAAGAGGCCGAGTGATGGCACACGTGGTTGAGCACAACTTACAATGTGCAAGGACCTGGGTTCGAGCCCCTGGTTCCCACCTGCAGGTAAAAAGCTTTGCAAGTGGTGAAGCAGTGTTGCAGGTGTGTCTGTCTCTCTCCCTCTCTATCACCTCCTCCCCTCTCAATTTCTGGCTGTTTATGCAATAAATAAAAGAAGATAATACCAAACAAAATTCAAAAAAAATATGTGTATGTGTACATATATACACATACACATATATATTAAAATTTGGGGGCTGGAGAGGTGGTTTAGCGGTATCATATATGCTCAAGGATCTGAGTTTAGTCCCCAGCATCTCATTAAAATGGGGGGGAGGGGATCGGGCGGTAGCACAGTGGGTTAAGCACACATGGCGCAAAGCACAAGGACCCACATAAGGATCCTGGTTCGAGCTCCCCACCTGTAAGGGGAGTCGCTTCACAGGCGGTGAAGCAGGTCTGCAGGTGTCTTTCTCTCCTCCTCTCTGTCTTCCCCTCCTCTATCCATTTCTCTCTGTCCTATCCAACAACAATGACATCAATAACAACAATAGTAATAGCCACGATAAACAAAAAGGGGGGGGAAATGGCTTCCAGGAGCAGTGGATTTGTGGTGCAGGCACCAAGCCCCAGCAATAACACTGGAGGCAAAAAAAAAAAAAAAGCAGCAAAACTCCCTATTGTGGTCCAGGAGGCGGCGTAGTAGATAAGAGCATTGGACTCTCAAGCATGGGGTCCTGAGTTCAATCCCTGGCAGCACACGTACCAGAGTGATGTCAGGTTCTTTCTCTCTCTCCCTATCTTTCTCATGAATAAATAAATAAATTCGTAAAAAAAAAAGGGGGGGGGGAGGAGTGGGGTGGTAGTGCAGCAGGTTAAGTGCACATGGTGCAAAGCACAAGGACCGGCGTAAGGATCCTGGTTCAAGCCCCCGGCTCCCCACCTGCAGGGGAGTCGCTTCACAGGCGGTGCAGCAGGTCTGCAGGTGTCTGTCTTTCTCTCCTCCTCTGTCTTCCCCTCCCCTCTCCATTTCTCTCTGTCCTATCCAACGACAACATCAATAACAACAGCAATAATAACTACAACAAGAATAAAGAAAGGGCAACCAAAGGGAAAATAGACATAAAAATATATTTTTAAAAAACTCCCTATTACTTTAAGTATGCACAGTAGTTAGAATGGAATTAGAGAAATAGTAAAATATATTCATTATACTAATGTTCATAATGCTCTAATTTTTTTTTCTTTAAGTATCTTTATTTCTGGCTTTTTTCCCCTTCTTTTTATTTGATAGGACAAAGAGAACCTGAGAGGGGAGGAGGAGATAGAAAGAGGGACCCTGGCAGCCCAGTTTTGTTAGTCAAGAAGCTTCTGCAGGTGGGGACCAGGGCGCATGCCAGTTAAGACACACTCATGTGAGCTATCTCTCAGCCCTACTGGGAAAGATCTAAATAAGAGGGAATTCGTATAGTGGTATTTTTAGTCAAAGTCTAACCTAAGCCACAATTCTCGACTATTAGTAAAAAGTAAAAAATTTTTAAAGTATACAAATTTGGAGACTTTTAAATCTCAAAATTTAACTATATATATATATATTTAACTATATATATATAAAATTTAACTATAACAAAATTTAACTATATATAGTTAAATTTTGTTCTAGTTAAATATATAAATATATTTATATATTATATTATTAATTATTAATATATTATTAATATTATATTATATATTATATTATACATTATATTATATATTTATAGTTATATATATATATATATATATATTTTGTCTCCAGGGTTATTTCTGAGGCTCCGTGCCTGCAATACAAATCCACTGCTCCTAGAGGCTGTTTTTTTCCTTTTTGTTGCCCTTGTTGTTATCCTTGTTGTCATTATCATTCTTGTTGTCAGTGTTGCTGTTGTAGTTGGATAGGACAGAGAGAAATGGAGAGAGGAGAGGAAGACAGAGAGGGGGAGAGAAAGACAGACACCTGCAGATCTGCTTCACTGCCTGTGAAGTGACTCCCCTGCAGGTGGGACGTCGGGGGCCTGAACCAGTATCCTTATGCCGGTCAGTGTGCTTTGCACCATATATGCTTAACCCGCTACGCTACCACCAAACCCCAACTCCCCTCATTTTTATAACAGCAAGTTCCTATATAAAGGAACTACACGTGCTTCTTTTTCAGGATTAGAATAGAGTGCAAGCAAAAAGGAAAAACAAAGTTAAATATATACACAAGCACAAGACATTACACGTGTCGGCACTAATTACCTTCCTGTGCTCTGATACTAGTAGTCTTAGCTGCATTTCTATTTCATTACTTGTCACAGAAGCGTCAATCGTGGACGCACACAGTGGCGGGAAGGGAGGGAGAGATGTTGTGGCTCCCGGAGCGCACACAGATTTGATTGCTTCTTCACTCATGGGCTTCCATTTGGATTCATCATTCAGGTCAAATACACAAATTTCTACTGAGTCAGAGGGCTGACAATTCCCCAAGAACATCTGATGATTGAAAACACAACCAATCGTTCGATATGGGTACAATGGTTTGGGCTGCTCAGCAACTGGAGACTCAGCAGGATTGACAGGTTTGTGGATATACCTACAAGAAAATAAATCACAAACTGTCATTGTAAGAATGTAAACCTGAAACTGGCAGCCTCTTACTGAGGAAAGTACTACTCTAACAGAGCCAACCTAATTCCCAGGATTGGTGGATTGGTTTTCCCTCTTTTGCTTCCACGTTTTTGTTTATTTATCATCACTGGGCTTTGCGATCCCAGGCCCACCACCTTTTCAGATAAACACAGAGACAGAGAAACAGAGGGAAAGACAGCACAGCACCGGAGCTGTAATTTAATTTATAGTGCAGTGGGGTACATCCTTGAAGCTGGGTCGTGTGGGTGACAACATAAGCACACTACTCAAGTGAGCTGTCTCGCTAGTTCTGTTTCCACTATTCGATTTCTCTTTATGGTTATGATATATCCTACAATAAAGAAACCAACTTCAAAAAAAAAAAAAAGATACCAACTTCATTCCTTTAACATAAGAATATATGCTATGTATGCCATTAACTTCAAAACCAATAAAGTAATTTAGCTCCCCACCTAATTTAATATATTCACTTCACTCATTTTTTCTTTTATACTTTGACACAGGTGTTACTTGCTGGGACTTGGTGCCTGCGTGATGACTCTGCCTCTCCCAGTGGCCTTTTTTTTTTTTTTAATTTATTTGACAGGACAGAAATTAAGGTGAGAGGCAGACAGACAGACAGACAGGCACTTGCAGCCCAGCTTCACCATTTGTGAAGCTTCTTTCCCGCAGGTGGGGACTAGGGATTTGAACTGGGGTCCTTGTGCATAGTAACAAGAGCAGTCAACCAGGTGCATCATTGTCTGGCCCCTACAGCTTCATTCGAATAGCCTTAAAAACTTAGTTGAAAAAAAAAAAAACTTAATTGACTAACCTGTGTCCTGTTAAGCTCTCCCAAAAAGTAATGGTTCCATCAGTTCCACAAGTCATAACCCAGGCATGAGGTACTCCTTTTGCCTTAGTCCCAACACAGACAAAGGCTTCTAATCCATATCCAAGCAGAAGACTGCACAGAAGGTTAGCATGATCTTCACAATCACCCTAGAAAACACAAATCTGGCTTTATTAATCTATGTGGTTTTCAATTTTATGTTTTGCCATGTGAATACCCACACAATTTTACAACCTTAGACTCAATAAAATCATTTCAGAATAATGCACTGCAATTGTTGTTTCAACAGGGCTGAAATGTTAAATATAATCTTACATGTTTTTTATGACACTACCAACATTTTGGAAGCAAGATTAGAAAATTTTCTTGTAATCTGTAAAATGAGTTTATGAAAATCAATTCATTTAAGTCTAAATAATAAATGTACACAAATTCACAAGCATACTATAATGTAGTCTTCTATACATACATCTATTACACAAGTTTACAATTGAAGGATTTGAAAATACTACATAATTTATTTTTTGGTTACCCGAGTTATCACTACGGCTCACTATTCCTGGTGAGGCAGAAGGAGAGAGACAGAGAGATACAGCACTTCCAATATATTTTATACTATTTGCTCTTTCAAAAAAAAAAAAATTACCTGTGCACATAATAAACAAAATACTAGAAAGACATGGTTGTGATCCTGAACCTATCTCTAATTTGCTTATTAACTTACCACTATATCTTGGTTTCTTTTTTTTTATAATTTTTTTATATATATTTATTTATTTCCCCTTTTGTTGCCCTTGTTGTTCTTGTTGTTGGATAGGACAAAGAGAAATGGAAAGAGGAGGGGAAGACAGAGGGGGAGAGAAAGACAGACACCTGCAGACCTGCTTCACTGCCTGTGAAGTGATGCTCCTGCAGGTGGGGAGCTGGGGGCTCAAACTGGGATCCTTGTGCTGGTCCTTACACTGGTCCTTGAGTTTTGCGCCACCTGTGCTTAACCCGCTGCTCTACCGCCTGACTCCCTATATCTTTGTTTCTGACAGCACAGTACATATTGGTTCCTACCTTACAAAAGTTACATTAAGCTAAATAGTCTATCACCTGAAAAAATAAAGTACTGTAGCACTGACATTTAGATGTTAGGGAAAATGGTGAGAACAAGACTCTAACTGTTCAAAGTGATAACATGTACATTTTCTCTGATTAACTTATTTTTTAACCAATGTACCATAGATAGATACTATGCTGTACTGCTACTGAATTCTACTATGTGTGTAGGATACCTTGTTTCTACAGAGAAAGGCCAGCAGAGTGCACCACTGCTCCTGTTTACCTCCTCCTCCAATAACAGGGGCTCTTTCATAACCAAGGACATTAACAAATCTTGCCGCTTGCCTTGGAGTATCCAGAAGTCGCCCAGCCCGAAGTGGTTTAACATAGGAACAGACTGGTCGATTCACTCCATTTTCATCCTAGAGGAAAGAGGGGGGGGGATAATATAAAAATATTATCTGTAATGACACATTGGTATTTCCCCATTTTAACACCTTTGCTTTGAATATAGGTTTCCCCTGATATATGCAGAAGTAGGACTTCTTTTTTTTTTTTTGCTTTTTATTGCTGGGGCTTGGTGCCTACACTACGAAACCTAAACTACAAAAACTGTTCCTGTTCTGCATACAATAACTGAGTTTATATATAAATTACAGGATCCATGGGGGAATGTGGAAATGTACCCTTGTGATACCAAAAATCCTGTTAAGTCAACATTTGCTTAAAAAAAGCAGTAGAAGAGCTGAAAAAAAAGAAAATACAGGTTCCTACCAGTTAATTACCAGTACTAAATACCAGCCAAGGATACACTCGTAACTTAATCAAGATGGATTTCCATCTATTTTTTTTTAATTTTTTAAAAGTCTTTATTTATTGGATAGAGACAGCCAGAAATTGAGAGGAAAGGGGGAGATAGAGACAGACAGACATCTGCAGACCTGCTTCACCATTTGCAAAGCTTTCCCCCCGCAGGTGGGGACTGGGAGCTCAAACCTGGGTCCTTGTGCACTATAAGATGTACACTCAACCAGGTGCACCATCACCCAGTCCTGATTTTCATCTATTTGAAATCAAATATAGTCTAGAAGGAATTTATTAAAATGGAAAAGTAATAAGCACAGGTGGCGCAAAGCACAAGGACCGGCATAAGGGTCTCGGTTCAAGCCCCTGGCTTCCCACCTGCAGGGGAGTCACTTCACAAGCGGTGAAGCAGGTCTGCAGGTGTCTATCTTTCTCTCTCCCCGTCTCCCCCTCCTCTCTCCATTTCTCTCTGTCCTATCCAACAACGAAGGCATCAATAACAACAACAATAATGACTACAACAATAAAACAAGGGCAAAAATAAATAAATAAAATTTTTTTTAAAAAAAATTGAAAAGTAAAACAAAGATTGCATGTGTTATTCCTTACCTTTTCAGAAAGAGGATTACTAAATCAACTAAACTAAAACTAAACTAAATCTTTTACTAAAAGATTTTACTAAATCAACATTCTATTTTATCTAAAGTAAGTACTCTTTACAAGTTTAGCTTAAAAGAAACACACATATAATATAAAACATCAAATTCCAAATACAGACACGACACTTTTCTATTACAATTAACAAACCTGTGCAAAAATCTTAACCAGACGTGAGTTGTGTGATGGTCGAATCTGCAAATATTCTCTCCACCACTGCTTGGCATAAACAAGAAATAATCGCTCTTTCTCTGCAGTTTTCTGTCGCTCCAAAGCAAGCTTGAAATAAAAAAATAAAATAAAGTAATTCCAATGTCCATACATTCTCCTTAGTAATTCCAACTACTGAACTCCATGTACCTCTTTCCATCTCTCCCACCCCAACCTAAGTCATCACCATCTTTTGTCTGTAAGGTTTTAACTTCCCTCTCTCTGTAATTTCCTGGCACAATTCAGTAAATAAATTACATTGTAATTATCTTACCTAAAACTAATAAATGAGGCTGCTACCATACATGAAATGATACAGTGGGGATGGTGAGTGTGTCTCATTCCTAATTTTTGTAAGAATGCTTATTGAGCTGCTGGGGCTAGAACTTATTGTACATTACTTATAATCACACTAAAGCATTAGCTACCCAAACTAATAAAAATTAGCTAGTAAATGATCATTTTCTATAAAAAGGTATACGTTATCAGCAATCAAATAAACTACTATGAAGAAAATATACAACGCAAAGAAACTCCAGAATTTCTCACCTGTGTGTTCACTACTTCCTGAGATAATGTTTGAGTGAGTGTTGGATACATCTCAAGTTTTATATTTAAAATTCCCACAGAAACTTTGGATTCTGTACCTATAAGTATAAAGGTTTAGAGATTCAGATGTTTTAATAGATTTGTTTAACCAAAGTCTAACCAAAATAATTGGAGAATTTTATGTATCCCCCACTACATAAAGGCAACATTCAATATCATTTTTAATACCCCAGTAATCACCATTTTTTAAAAAAAGTTTTTTATTTGTATAAAGGCCTTTATTTAACTTTAAGGAGATAATCTACCTTCTTGGATTCCTAGTCACTTAGTTTATTATCTTCATTTATTTATTGGATAAAGAGAGCCAGAAATTGAGAGGAGATGGGGAGATAGAGAGGGAGAGAGACAGACAGACACCTGCAGCCCTGCTTCACCACTCACAAAGCTTTCCCCCTGCAGGTGGGGGGACCAGGGGCTTGAACCTGGGTCCTTGTGCACTGTAACATGTGCACTCAACCAGGAGCACCAGCACGCAGACCCTCCTAATCACATTTTAAGGGACTTAAAGTATATCTTAATCTTGATTTTCATTAAATGTGTGATACCAACCAGGCTTACCTAAAAGCAACTGTTAGCATGTCTATCATAGAAAGTATGGATACCCTTTTACCATGTGTAGTAATTCCTATCTAGTCTCATTTGTCACATCAAATACACAAATTTGCATGGGCTGGTGCAGTGGCGCACCTGGTTGAGTGCACAAGGATCCAGGTTTGAGCCCCTGGTCTCTACCTGCAGGGGGAAAGCTTTGTGAGTGGTGAGGCAGTGCTGCAGGTATCTGTCTCTCTCTCTCTCCCTCTCTATCTCCCCTACCCTCTCAGTTTCTGTCTCTATCCAATACATAGACAATAATAAAATAACTTTTGGTATTATCTTTATGTATTAGATAGAGCCAGAAATTGAGAGGGAAGAGGGTGATAGAGGCGGAGAGACACCTGCAGCCCTGCTTCACCACTCATGAAGTTTTCCCCCTGCAGGTGGGGCCCAGAGATTCGAACCCAGGTCCTAGTGCACTGTCACATGTGCACTCAATCAGGTGTGTCACCACTGGGCTCTTAATTTTTTTTTTTAAATACAAATTTCCAACCCATGACTGGATTAAAAAACTTGGACAGTAAGTATATTTCACATTAGAATTATCTAAGGCAAATATCAGGCATCTTTTTTCATAATAAATCTCCTACATAAAACATTTTTCAAAGTTGTTCACTTATTGTTTAAGATGTACATGGAGCAGTACACTGACTCTGGCATATGCTGTGCCAGGAATTAAACCAGGGGCCTCGGGAATGCTCTGCCTGTTGAGACACCTCCCCAGCTATTCTGCTGTTTAGTGGCGAAAAAAAGACATTCAAGGCTTGAGTTACCAAAATCCAAAGTACCCAGTCTATAGAGTCTACTGGGGAAACATGACTGTAATTCATTTTTAATACCAAGGCAATTCTATGTTTCACATAAAGCACTGACAGAATTCTTAAATGTATCAGCGAATATATTTTGCCTACTCGCTAATATATAAGACTCCAAAGAGACAACAGTAAATAAAACAAGTGCCATTCATCCAGAGACCAGTGGATAAAGAAGTGATGGGAGTGCTCTGGGAGGTGGCACAGTGGA
The DNA here is from genome assembly GCF_950295315.1 of Erinaceus europaeus. Lineage (NCBI taxonomy): Eukaryota > Metazoa > Chordata > Mammalia > Eulipotyphla > Erinaceidae > Erinaceus > Erinaceus europaeus. The sequence goes on along the minus strand of NC_080171.1, from coordinate 116,275,324 downwards.
TAAAGCGCTGGATTCTCAACCATGAGGTCCCGAGTTCAATCCCTGGCAGCACTGTATCAGTGATGTCTGGTTCTCTCTCAGCCTATCTTTCTCATGAATAAATAAATAAATTCTTGGGGGAAAAAATGATGGGAAATGTGCTCAACGGAATATCTGTGATTTAAAAAGATAGTATTGTTTGGGGCCAAAGAGATGGGACCAGAAGGGATCAATGCTAAATAAAATAAAAGGTGAAAGACCACAGCTAAATTGTGCTCATTCAGAGAGTAAATAACTAAAGCAAACAAACTTGCAACGAAAAAAAAAAAGTAACCAGATTGTCCATAGGAGAACCATAGTGGTTTAGAGTGCTGGGGAGAGATACACACACACACACACACACACAATTTTGGGTTGGTCTGATGACTTACATGTATGAATGTAAAACTTTACCCCTGGAATCTTGTAATTTTGTAAACCACCATTAAATTACTAAGTAAAAAAACAAAAGTTAGGTATCATAGTGGTCAGAGAAATGACTCAGTGAAAACAGTGCAGGATTTATATATCAAGTTGAAGATTTGTTCCCCAGCACTGAACATGCCAGGGTTTTGCTCTGATCATTCTCTCTCTCCCACAAAAAATAAATACATAAATAAATAAATAAATGTAGGCACCATCTCTATCCTCAAGGAATACTATTCACTGGTACAAATATGAACAGATCAGCACCTGAGCCCCAATTTTCTACATGTAAAAAGAGCTAGAAGTACACATATTCCAGTGTACAAGTACTACTATTTCTGGAAGTCACTGCAGAAGGGGACACATTAAATCTGTGTTGCTGTGTGTGGGAGAGGGTAAATAGCTTAATGGTTATGCAAAGGGACTCTTGTGCCTGAGGTTCCAAAGTCCCATGTTCAATCCCCCACACCATCATAAGACAGAGATGAGCAGTGCTCTGGTTAAAAAAAAAAAAAAAAAAAAAAGGTGAATATATAGAGAGGGGGGAGGGGAAGAGAGAGAGATGGGGGACTATAGCATCACTTTGACATATATAGTGGACCTCATGTCTCAGAGTCCAATGCCTTATTTACTGTGTCTTCTCACAGGCTGCTAAAAGGAAAAATAAAATTCATTAACAATTTATCTGTTCATTTCCTGGAGGGGGGCAGTGGGGTAGGGGTTGATTTCCCTGAAGACAAAGTGAGACTGACCAAAAAGTCTGAAACTCCTACTATTTGTGAAGATACTGCCTGGGTCAGTGAAATGGCTCCCTGAAGGGTGTGCTACTTTGCCACCTGCACAACCCACAATGTAGCCTACGCCTCCAGCACACCCACACCCAACCGAAGAAAGCTCTGATGCTGTGGCCTCTCTCTCCCTCTTTCTGACTCTCTGTCTTCTGTTTCTCTGTCCCTATCTTACAAAACAAACCAGTGATAGCCATAACAGATAGTTGCAATTCTTTATATGTTAATAAAATTCTCTTGATATATAGTGGTACTCAAAATGTATAAAACACATTTGTAAACAGCCTGTGGTTATAAAAAGATAAGTGATATGAGTCATCATACCTACACCCATAAGTTCCACTGTAAGATTGGTTACTCCGTTTTCTGAACCCAAAACTGACCGCCATTCGAGGAAATATGATGCTACTAAAGTGGTCTCGCCAAATATATCTGTCTTGATTAATACCATATGAATTGGGTCACTTATTGATAACATTGTTGTTGAATCAGCCATCCTAGTTCCATCACCTAGCAACATAACAAAACAAACCAAAAAATTACATACATCTTTAGGCCAACATAAAGGAATACTTTTATTAAAAATTATACTAAATAATGAACTTCTTTTATTTTTTATTACTTACTAATGAGAAATATAGGAGGAGAGACACCTGCAGACCTGCTTCACTGCCTGTGAAGTGACTCCCCTACAGGTGTGGAGCCCGGGGCTCGAACCAGGATCCTTACTGGTCCTTGTGCTTCACGCCACATGCGCTTAACCTGCTTTGCTAATGCCCGACTCCCCCATAATAATGTTCTAAAGACAGAATCCTATAACCCTGTCATATAGAGATTTCTAGAGCCAGAGAGATAGTAAGGTGTCTATATGGCCCTACAGGAGGCCCACGTATGAGCCCAAGCACCACACAGGAAGTACAACAGCAGTGGTTGTGTTTTCTCAGAGAGAGAGGGAGAGAGGGAGGGAGAGAGAGACAGAGAAAGAGACTGTGAAAAAAAATGGCCTATCAACCAGGTGATAAGGCACCAGGTTAAGCGTAGGTACTATAAAGCACAAAGACTCATGCAAGGATCCCAGTTCGAACCCCCAGTTCTTCACCTGGGGGGGGGGGTGTCACTTCATAAGCAGTGAAGCAGGTTACAGGTGTCTGTCTCTCCCTCTCTCTATATTCCCCTCCTCTCTCAATTTCTCTCTGTCTTCTTTAATAAAAAATTAAGAATCTAAAAAAAAATGTTTTAAAGGACAAAAATGGCCTCTAGGAGCAGTGGATTTGTAGATCCCTAGCGATAACCCTGGAGGCAAAATCACGCATCTTAGGACCCAGTTATCCAAACAAGTAATAAATAAATAGTAAACCTACCACACCCAAGTAAAAGACTCTGGGGTGGGGGGGGGGGGAGATTACAGGTCCAAGAAGGATTCAAAGGACCTAGTGGGGATTGTATTGTTATATGGGAAACTGGGGAATGTTATGCATGTACAAACTGTTGTACTTACTGTTGAGTGTAAAACATTAATTCCCCAATAATTAAAAAAAAAAATTTAAATAGTAAACCTTTTACATTTTTAATCTTGAAATATTTTACTTATAAAAGTTATAGTTTAGCCACTTTCAAGTGCCATCGTCAGTGGCAGTAAAGAAATCCACACTGTCGTGAAGTCATCACCACTATTCATCTGCAGAACTTCACTCCAAAGTAAAATCTTGTAACCACGTGCCAATACATCTCTACCCTTCCCCAGCCAAAGCCTAGGTAGCTACCATTTTATTGTTTCCATGAGTTGGACTATTCTAGCAGCTTAAAAAAGTGGAATCACACAATACGTATCTGGATTATTTTTGCTTTAAAAGTTATATAACATTATACAGATCTTCATCATGTATCATGAATGTCTTTTCCCGACCATATCCCCAGCACTTATCTAGAGGTATTTAAATATTTACTGCCAAAAAACAATCATTACAAGTTTAAACACAATGCTCAGGGGAATTTGGAGCCAATAAAGCCAGAAGGCGGGTAGGGGTAGTTTACAGAGAAAGGAGCGGTGGGGGAAAAATAAAACGAAAGACTAAGGAGAATGCGTGTGCTACAAGCCTCTTACAGCAAAGTGCTGTTACAGGATAAAAACTAGCAGAGATTTGCTCAATTAAGTGAGAATGCATTGTTATTTCTTACCTAAACTTTCTCTGTGGACTTCAAGTAAAAAGCCATCATGAAAATCTGGTTCACAGGCACATGGAACGGGTTTAGAACGAAAACGTTGGTTTCGAAAGTGTAAACATAAAGTAAAAGTTGAACAGACTTGTCCAGGCAAGGGCTCAGGTTCTTGCAGATGTTCCAAGAAAGCTTTTCCACCCAAAACCTGAAGGTAAAGATACCTCCGTGTTGGATCAATATTAGCTGCAAAGTGTAGCAACATATATAAGGAGACTGCCAATTAACTGAAGGAATGTGATCAAGACAACAGGAAATATTGACAGGAATAAAATAAAGGCTTAAAAAAGAAAATTAGCAACTGACTACTTTCTCCCAGGTCGGAGGAGACAAGAGTCAAGTTTTAGGATACTTTGCTTTTTAGTAGCTTATTCAACATTACTTCTCCTCCACAAACCCACAAATATGTCAACCAGTATACTTGATAATTAAGTATCATTTAAAAAGCCAGGATGTATGTACAGCTGTTGTAAAATATATTATGAAAATGTAGGAAACACATGGTCCTATTTTTGTTTCTACTCTACATTAAATCTTCTGATACATATAACACAAGACAGATTCTAAGTTTCCAGGCTGATTAACCACAGACATCTAAGTATTTCATTCTTACATAAAAAGAGAAGTTTTCTACATAAAATACCGAAAACTACAGCACATCAATATGCAGTATCCACAACTAATGTTTTAAAAAGTGTACACATACTTTTTCTTAACAACGTTGATTGTTTGTCAGTAAAACAGACAGGTTGTTTCGGGGAGGGAGGGAGTTCTTGATCAACATTGTCCTAAAAAGGGAAAAGAAAAGCAAAATCAATTAGAAAGCAAAAATGAGTCAGTCAGAATCATACCAAAAATTAGACAAAGCACTGAAATAGAATGAAAACAAGTCTACGTAAAAGGTGATGCTACTAGTCATTTCTAAATCCCGAGGAATTATAGTCTTCAAACATGACACTGAATGCTAACATCAAGTCCATAGTACCTTCAATGAGATTAAACTTTCCCCAAATCTCATGGAGCCCTGAGTTTATAGTTCATTCATATACCAATTTTAATAAGGAAATGACATTCACAGCAGAAGCTGTTAGTGGGTCAGTTTTCAGAACAAATAGGCTTCTAAACTTCAAACACCATAAAAGGACGTTGCACTTATCCCCTGGTGTATTATGAAGTCCATCCAATTTCCACATGACATTACCCGTGTATTGAGGTCACAGTTTCTTATTATTGCCTCACTTTCAAAGGCCTACTTCCTAATTTGTGCGCTACAAGGCTACCATCCCACTACTGACCCACTTGGATAAAAGTTGATGTTCAAAGTTTCAAAATAGTTGACACACAACTATTTTCTTAAAGAAACTGATCATTTGTTAATCATGGAAAAATTGTCCCAAATCATCTTCAAAACCAGTCTAGTTTAAAAAAAAAAACTATAAAGCAGTACAAACTAATTAATCTAATTAAAACATGGACAAAGTCAAAGGCCTAGAAAATAACAAGAGGAAAACTCTGTCACTGATACATCCCCCTAGTGGCTACATTCAAAGGTCGAGCTCCTGCGTTCCTGAAAGGAGATCACTAGATGCAACAGTCTTCAAGTGGCTTTACTAAAAGGAGAGGCACCGACTATGGATCTCATTGGCAGCGTTAAAATAAAGTAAAAAGTATTTACTCACAGTAACGAAGTTAAGTTCCTTCATCACGTCATCGATGATCCCCCGACGTCTGAGGGCTTTGATCAAATCTTCTGTTGATAACTGCTGCTGGTCAGGCGCCAACTCTTCCCGTATGGTGTCGGCCAGGATTTCTCTTATTCTGCCGTGGACATCCATCTAGGGAGGGAAACTCGCGTCACAAGTCACAACATCACAGAACCCGCAAAGATTGCCAACTAGCTCCTTCCTTTCTCAGATACAGATTTAAAAAAAAAAAAAGTAAGTTAATAGACTAAACTTCAGGACGTTTTAGTTTTCTCAAGCTGATTATAAAATCACTACCAGAACTCAACTAGAAAAAAGATGAGTTTTAAGAAGACTGTCATCTGTGGTCCTGGAGGTGGCGCAGTGATAAAGCTTTGGACTCTCAAACATGAGGTCCCGAGTTCAATCCCCGGAAGCACATGTGCCAGAGTGATGTCTGGTTCTATCTCTCTCCTATTATCTTTCTCATTAATAAAAAGAATCTTTAAAATAAAAAAGAAGAAGAAGACTATTATCTTTCATAAAAAGTGCAAACTGTCGAAATATTTTTTCACTTGTCATCGACCCTTTGGCAAAAAGGATGCATTTCAGCTTTGGGGTGATTTACCTGGAAACTTGCACTAAGTTAAAGTTTATGGAGTCCCCTCTCGGGGCCTCCGAGAGCCGCAGATAAAGGCCCGGCGACAAGTGCACAGCGACCGACCCCGGCTTCTCATCACTTCCGCTTCTTGCGTCCACTTGAGCCCCTCGGAGGAGCCCTAAAGACCGTCTTCTTCTGGTCTCCCAAACATTCTCATGACAAACCCTTCAGTGACTTGGGAATGGCTGTCTGGGTTCAACCTCAACTGTGTGTGTGCGTGTGTGTGTGCGCGTGTGTGTGTGTGTGTGCGCGTGTGTGTGCGTGTGTGTGTGCGTGTGTGTGTGCGGGTACACACACCCATGTGCGGGTACACACACCCATGTCCGGGTACACACACCCATGTGCGGGTACACACACCCATGTGCGGGTACACACACCCATGTCCGGGTACACACACCCATGTGCGGGTACACACACCCATGTCCGGGTACACACACCCATGTGCGGGTACACACACCAATGTGCAGGTACACACACCCATGTGCGGGTCCACACACCCATGTGCGGGTACACACACCCATGTGCGGGTACACACACCCATGTCCGGGTACACACACCCATGTGCAGGTACACACACACACTAACTTGATAAGGCAGAAATGGAACGGGGAGAGGGAGGTGGGGACAGACAGAGCGACGACGCCTGCAGCCCTGCTTGGCCGCTGGTGAAGCTTGCCCTCTGCCCCCTGCCAGTGGAGACCGGGGGGGGCTCGAACCCGGGTCCTTCCCCATGGTAACGCGCAGCAGAACCACTCCTGCAGCGGGGCTGTTTCCTATGGCTCCTTCCTCGAGGTCTCTCGCAACGTGCAGCAGAGCGCCGACAGGAGCCTCCCGGTGCCCCAGCCTCCGGCCCGGCCCGGCCCGCGTCCCCTCTCACCTTACTCAGCTGCTGGTGGATGAGCTGCTTCAGCTCGGACGCTTTCTCCGGAGGCAGCGACATGCTGGCGCTGGCCCCGACTCCAGACGCCCCAGCTGGCCGAGGATCGCTAGTCGCTCTGAGCCGGCGCGTCCGCCAGCCTCGCGCTGCTCCCCGGAGGCGCCACGCCGCGTCAGGACGAGAGCAGGGCGGGCGCCCGGGCAGAGTGGCGGCGGCGGCGGTGGCGGCGGCGCCCCAACTGTTGTTTTCAAACGGCGGCGGCTCGCGAGACCGCAGGGCTGTCCTTCGTCCTGCCTGATGCCCAGCGCCACCTACGGGTCTCCTGTCAGGGTCCGCACCCCGCTACTTCGGCACACCCAGTCTTTGTCTGGCCAGAATCTCCAGCCTGGCAACCTGGCCTTCCATCGCTGCCCCTGTCTCTTCACGCGCCGCCCCACAGGCAGGTGGCTGGACAGACGCCTCAGGACCCCGCGCCGAGGGACTCGAAGGACCCCGCCCGCCTGGGCTTGTTCCACCTGCGTCGCGTGCGGCTCTAGGGACTCGGGCTGAGCCCCTGGGCGCCCGGCGCGTGGCTTCTGCCCGCCGGCCGCCCCCGTTCGTCCGACGCTGAGCCTGGCGCTCCTGCTCGCCCTCGGAGACCATGTTTGTTCCCTGCGGAGAGTCGGGCCCAGACCTCTCGGGTTACACCCTCCTGATGGTGAGTCTTACAATTGTCTCTGTCACTGCTGCCCCGGGCTAGGTACCCCCGTTCTGCTGAAAGCTTCACATTTATCACCCCGGGGAGTCGGGCGGTGGCGCAGCGGGTTAAGCGCACGTGGCGGGAAGCACAAGGACCGGCATAAGGATCCCGGTTCGAGCCCCCGGCTCCCCACCTGCAGGGGAGTCGCTTCACAAGCGGTGAAGCAGGTCTGTGCAGGTGTAAAAAAAAAAAAAAAAGATCACCCCATCCCTTGGGGTGCTGATGCTATTTCCATACCTTTTTGTAAAAAAAAAAAACTTTTAAAAATTTATCTTTATTTATTGGATAGAGACCGCTAGAAATTGAAAGAGAAGGGGGAGCTAGGGAGAGAGACACCTGCAGCCCTGCTTCACCCCTCATGAAGCTTTCCCCCTGCAGGTGGGGACCGGGGGCTTGAACCCAGGTCCTTGCGCACCGTGATGTGAGCGCTTAGCCAAGCGCGGCACCACCCGCCCCCTCCCTTTGTTTTTTAATGCAGAGACAGAGAGAAATTGAGAGTGTGGAGGGAGAGAGACGGACGCCTGCAGTCCTGCTTCACCACTCACAGAACTTCTGCCCTGCAGGTGGGGACGGGGCGCGAACTCGGGTCCTTGGCGCACTGTGATGTGAGCGCCGCCGCCCGGCCCCTCTACTGTCATACCTTCCTTGCTCATTCTCTTCCTCCCTTGGAGAGGGCGAGGGGTAAGAGTCCCTTGTCCACCCTTGTAGTTCCACTTTCTGTCTTCTTCTTCCCTGATTCTTCAAGCTCCTAGATTAACCTCCCCAAACCTGAATTTCTTTTTATTATCTTTATTTATTTATTGGATTGAGACAGTGTCCGAAATTGAGAGGGAATTGGGGAGCTAGGGAGAGGAACAGAGAGACACCTGCAGCTCTGCTGCACCGCTCACAAAGCTTCCCCCCACCCCCCCGCAGGTGGGGACTGGGGGCTTGAACCCGAGTCCTTGCACATTGTAACACCTGAGCTCAACCGGGTGCGCCACCACCTGGCCCCCTGAGCCTCAGTCAACACGTGAGTAAGGTAGGATTATCATGAAGCCTTTGCCTGTCTGGACTGATGTCAGTGTGATTAATAACCAGATGAGAGAGGCCGGGTGGCGGCGCACCTACTTGAGCACACGTTACAGTGCAGAGGACCCAGGTTCGAGTCCCCGCTTTCTCGGGTCTCCACGACCTGGCCCCGCGAGAGCACATGTTTCTGATTCCAGTTTTCCGCCTAAAGTGTGTGTATTGGAGAGAGGGGCGCTTGAGAAGCACAGAGTCAGTGATGAGCTGGAAAGCCATTCCGTTCACTAGTCAGAAAGTTCCTGATAGGATATTAAAAAGCCACTTTTCACCCGCGGATAACACGCGGTTTATGCTCTTACAATAAAGTCAACTATGTTCATTGCTCCAATAAGCATTCTAGAATGTGAAAATACTAGAAAAGGCCTAAGTCCTTGCCCTTAGGAGTTTAAAGTCTATTTGGGAACCATTTTAGTCAGTAAGGCAAGAAAGATTTGAAAATGATAGGAAGACACCCTAAAATGTTTGGGGAGATGTTTGAACCCAAGATCTAAATTTCATAGATGGAATCTAAAAACCTAGAAGGTGGAGATGAGGGGGAAAGTGGTCGAAATGGCCGTAGGTGGTCAAAAAGTATAGACCTAGTGAGTGTAAATGCGGGGCTGGAATAAACATCATGATGATGACTGCTTGCAATAAATAGTGTGTGTATTTTAAAATTAAAGATTGTAAAAGCCCTCACCGGTGTGTTCGTTTGTTTATTTGTTTCTTAACGTAACCCCCTGTGACCAAGGAGATTGAATAAACGTTTAAAGTCCAGACATGACTTAGCAGCATGTGGATTATCAGTTATAACTTGACAGTTAGAGTGGGATGAGAGGGAAGCCACATCACAGCAGACTGAGCAATGGGAGGAGTGTGTATATGTGTGCATATTCACGCAGTAACTCAGGTGATTGCGTTTTCAGCAGCCAGCTAAAGTGAGGTCTTAGCTAAGAGAGCAGGTGGGACCGGTGAGCAGTCATGGAGCACGCGTGTAGATGCTGTTTGGAAGAATCGAATAGCAAGGGGGAGAAATGAATGATATGGGAGAGGGAAGACTGAACTAAAGTAGTGAAACTGTGAGCTAGAGAAAGAGAAGTATAGACGATAACTAGGAGCTTAGGAGATGAAAGCAAGAAGTGTAGAATGATACTGACAGAAATCTGATGAAGGCCAAAAAAGTAACAGCCACGGCAGTGCAAAGGGAGAGAGACACTGGAGATAGAATAAATGAAAAGTCAGTCACGCGTTAGATGCGGTTGGTGAGGGGAAAAGATATTTTCTGGTTTAGGTGAGTATCTGTTTTTTTTTTTTTTTTTTTTAATGAAATACAAAACGTAAAGACAAGCCAGAGGGAGCTGTGCTTTCCTGCTGTCTTTCCTTCTTGCCCTCTTGCACACTGTTTCTGTCTGTTTGAAAAAGTCAAATAATAATAATGGTAATAATAGGCTCAGAAATGAAGAGGCCCCTCTGACACCTTGGTTGCATCTAAGGAAAGATGCTGCTGTAATTGCTATCTCCCAGCTAAAGTTTCATTCTTCTTTAAAAGTGTGTATGTTGGGAGTCGGGTGGTAGCGCAGCGGGTTAAGCACACGTGGCGCAAAGCGCCAAGGACCGGCATAAGGATCCTGGCTCCCCACCTGCAGGGGAGTCGCTTCACAGGCGGTGAAGCAGGTCTGCAGGTGTCTGTCTTTCTCTCCCCCTCTGTCTTCCCCTCCTCTCTACATTTCTCTCTTTCCTAACGATGACATCAATAACAACAACAGTAGTAACTACAACAACCATAAAAAGACAACAAGGGCAACAAAAGGGAAAATAAATAATTTTTTTTTTTTTAAAGTGCATTTGTTAACGATCGAGGAAGAACCAGAGCAGCGCTCTGGCATATATGATGCTGGGTATCAAACACAGAACCTCATGCCCTCTTCAGTGAGGTTCTGGGAGGTGGCTCAGTGGATAAAGTGTTGGACTCTCAAGCATGAGGTTCCTGGCAGAGTGTGGAGTGTCCGCTCCCCCATTAGTAAAGTCTTAAAAAAATAAATAAATGGAAGTAAGTTGCGAGACAGAGGAAGCGACACTGCAACACCAGAGGTCCCCACGTGAATGATACTTCCGTGTGGTGCTGGGGCTGGAGCCCAGGTGAGCGGTGAGCAGTCTCCTTCCAGCCCCCAAAGTGCTGCTAATTTAATGATATGTTGGACTTTATTTACTTATGATTCCAGCCAGCAGTATCTGTTGGGAATGTTGGCCAGCTTGCAATAGACTTGATTATTTCTACACTGAACATGAGCAAGATTGGTTATTTCTATACTGATTGTCTTGTGCCAGTGGTCGGAAACAATCCTTATGCAACTGCAGAAGAAAACTCAACGGAACTCAGTATCAATACTGAAGGTATGCAGGGCTTCAGCCCGTGTGTTATTTAGTCATTTATTTTCCCAGAGCACTGCTCAGCTCTGGCTTATGGTGGTGCGGGGGAGGAGCCTCAGGCATGAGCGTCTCTGCATAACCATTCTGCTGTCTACCCCTTTGCAACCTGTGTTGCAAAGACATGGGGTTTGTTTGTTTTCCTTTTTCTTTTTTTAATTTATTATTGGATAGAGACAGTGAGAAATTGAGGGGGGGATAGAGAGGGAGAAAGAGACATCTGCAGCCCTGCTTTACCACTTGTGAAGCTTCCTCTCTGCAGATGGGGACCAGGGGCTTGAACCTGTGTTGCTTGTTTTTGTTTTGGTTTGGTTCTCATGAGACAAGAGTACTGCTGATTGAACCTCTGACCTGAGACCTCAGGTGTGCAAGTTCTGTGCCATGATAGGCCAAGCTACCTCCCCAGCACAGGGCAGAATTGTTCAAAACTTGGCTCTATAGCACTAGTTCATGGCACTGACTGACTGACTTAGCACCAGCTTTGTGCCCCAGCTATGATGCAGTCATTGTCCAAGTTTCTGGCATCTTGATGTTAGGACTCCTCCCTCCCTCCCTCCCTCCCTCCCTTCCTTCCTTCCTTCCTTCCTTTTTCTCTCTTTCTTTTTTGCCTCCAGGGTTATCACTAGGGCATGGTGCCTGCACTACAAATCCATAATCCATTGCTCTTGGAGGCTATTTTCCATTTTTGTTGCCCTTGTTGTTATTATTGTTGTTAGTGCTGTTGTTGGATAGGACAGAGAGAAATCGAGAGAGGAGGGGGAGAGAAAGACAGACATCTGCAGACCTGTTTCACAAGAAGTGAAGCCACCCCCCTCCTGGGGCTGGAACTGGGATCCTTGCACCTGTCCTTGTGCTTCAAGCTATGTGTGCTTAACCCACCACGCTACCACCACCCCCCAATGTTAGGATTACTTTTTTTTTTAATTTACTTTCCCTTTTGTTGCCCTTGTTTTTTTATTGTTGTAATTGTTGTTTTTGTTAGAATAGGACAGAGAGAAATGGAGAGAGGAGGGGAAGACAGAGGGGGAGAGAAAGACACCTTCAGACCTGCTTCACCACCTATGAAGGGACTCCTCTGCAGGTGGGAGCCAGGGGCTCAAACCGGGATCCTTACGCTGGTCCTTGTGCTTCACGCCACGTGCACTTAACCTACTGCGCTACCGCCCGACTCCCATGTTAAGATTTCTTAACTTGTCTGTTGTACTTATCTTTGTATAGAATTTAACATTTGCATTTTTAACATGAATATTTTTTCCCTTTGTAGCCAGTTGTATATTCTGTTCCTACCAGCATAGATATGCATCACTAAGACTAGGGAAAGTGGAAAAAATAATTTCACTGGACTCAGTTCCATGTGTTTAATGTAAGTCACCCATTCACATTACAAACCTTATAATTATATGATACTGATAAGATGATAGAGATAGGGAGTCAGGCAGTAGCTCAGCGGGTTAAGCGCAGGTGGCACAAGGACTGGCAAAGGATCCCAGTTTGAGCCCCCGGCTCCCCACCTGTCTTTCTCTCCCCTTCTTTGTCTTCCCCTCCTCTCTCCCATTTCTCTCTGTCCTATCCAACAACAACAACATCAATAACAACAATGATAACTACAACAATAAAATAACAAGGGCAACAAAAGAGAATAAATAAATATTTTTTAAACTCTGGAAAAAAAAAATGGTCTTTAAAAAAATTATCTTAATGGGAGTCAGGCAGTAGCACAGTGGGTTAAGCACACGTGGCGCAAAGCCTAAGGACCAGTGTAAGGATCCCAGTTCGAGCCCCCAGCTCTCTACCTGCAGGGGAGTCACATCACAAGCGCTGAAGCAGGTCTGCAGGTGTCTGTCTTTCTCTCCCCCTCTCTGTCTTCCCGTCCTCTCTCCATTTTTCTCTGTCCTATCCAACAACAATAGCTACAACAATAAAACAACAAGGGCAACAAAAGGGAATAAATAAATATTTTTTTTAAAAATTTTTTTTTCCTCCAGGGTTATTGCTGGGCTCGGTACCTGCACCATGAATCCACCGCTCCTGGAGGCCATTTTTCCCCCCTTTTTGTTGCCCTAGTTGTTGCAGCCTCGTTGCGGTTATTATTGCCATTGTTGACATTGCTTTGTTGTTGGATAGGACAGAGAGAAATGGAGAGAGGAGGGGAAGACAGGGAGAGAGGGGAGAGAAAGATAGACACCTGCAGACCTGCTTCACCGCCCGTGAAGCGACTCCCCTGCAGGTGGGGAGCCGGGGCTCGAACCGGGATCCTTAAGCCGGTCCCTGCGCTTTGCGCCACGTGCGCTTAACCCACTTCGCCACCGCCCGACTCCCTAAAAAAATTTTTAGTGATCTTATTTGTCATAGTAGCAGAAATTCCCAGGGCAGTACTTCTCTGGTTTTACAGCTAAGGTCAAGCCCAGGTGATTTTTGATGTTTTCTTTTCCTTCCTTTTAAGAGAGAGAGAAGCAGAGAGAGAACACAGCACCAAAGCTTCATTCAGTGTGGTGAGAACCAGGCTCACATTTGGGTCACGCACATGGCAAAACAGCAACCTATCCAACTGAGCTGTCTAGCAGGCCCAGTTTTTCCTGTTTCCTTACATTTACCTTCTCAGACAGAAATGAATTAAGACTTTTCATAGAGCAAGGCTTATAAATGCATTGTAAGATCACACTAAAATGTACTTTGAACCAAGTGATAATGTTCTATATCTTCTATTAAATATCTTAACTATTAAGGACATTTAGAAACATTTTCTTATAATTCAGTTTAACTATTTTTATCATTAATGACCTCACTTGTATACCTCCTTCATTTTACTATCATACGATTGACTGATTTTTTTAAATCTTTGTAGTATATTCACTGCCTTCAAAGAAGCTAGTGGCTCTTCAATTACGGTCCATTTTCATTAAGGTCAGTATGTTTGTTTTTCTTTTTCTTTCACATTTAACAATGTATAATGTAGACTGCTAAGTATCAGTAAGAATGAACATTGAAGGGCAACAAAAGGGGAAATAAATAAAAATCTTTTTTAAAAAAAGAATTAAAATTCAGAAGCCATTTCTGTTCCTTTTCTACTATGTGTACAGCTCAGGGCCCATTCTATATGGAAAATGTTTTAAATATAATGCCATTATTTAGTTATTCAACTGAAAGAAATTGGAACATAACAGTTTGGTTTTATTTACTTCCAATGCAGGAGAAATTGGTGAAAAAAATAAGCTTACAAGTGTTTTCACTCCATTTGGTTGAATTTCAACCACTGATATCTGCACCTTGGCATGGGGCAGACAGCCTAAGGCTATGCACAGAGCCTTTTACATCTGAGGCACCAAAGTTCCCAGATTCAATCCCCAGCACCATCACATGTCAAAGCAGAGCCGTGCTCTGGTCAAAACAAGACAAATTATCTGTATGTGAAAATATACTCAGGGTCCAGCTTTCCCCCTCTCTTCTACCACTCAAATCCAAACCACTATCATCTCTCACACCCTTGATTCAACAGGTTCTCTCTCCTGTCTCTCTACCTCTCTCATTTCTCTCTTTCTCAGTCAGGTATATATATTAGAACAGGTGAGTTTTCATGCAAACACCAAGCCCGAGCATTAACCACTAGAGGAAAAAAAAATACAAAGTTAAAAAATATATATACAGTCTTATAATCCCCCCAGTACCGCACATGCTTGAGCACAGCAGTACTCCGATGTCTCATTGTCTGCCTTGCTAGTAAAACAAAAACCCTGTTTTAAATAGCAAGCTTTTTAGATGTGTTAGTGTATTAGCACAAGAGGGAGAGAGAAGCAGATTATCACTCTGGCACATGTGATACCTGGGATCAAATCCAGGTCATCATGCTCCCACGTCCAGTGCTCTAGCGTTATACCACCTTCTAGGCCACAGATAAGAAGCTTTCATTGAACACTGACTCTGCACTAGTACCATCCTAAGTAACGTCCACTCAATTCTTTTTTTTTAAATGTTTTTATTATTGGATAGAGACAGCCAGAAATTGAGAGGAGGAGAGGAGAAATACAGGAAGAGAGACAGGCAGACTCCTGCAGCACTGCTTCACCACTCACAAAGCTTTCTCCCTGCAGAGGGAGGGGACCAGGGACTTGAACCCGGGTCCTTGTGCACTATAACGTGCACTCAGCCAGGTGCACCACCACCTGGCCCCTTGTTCCACTTAATTCTCATAGCAATCCTATGAGTCAGTCACTAACATTCTTACGGTACAAATCATAAAGCTGAAACACAGAAAACTTTGAAGTTTGCCTGATACAAGCAGGTAGAGCCAGCAATGATGATAACAGCAACAACAATGGAAAAAAGGTCTCCAGGAGCAGTGGATTCCTAGTGCAGGTACTGAGCCCCAGCAAGAACCCTGGAGGCAAAAAGAAAAAGGTGGGGATGGCCTCTGGGAGGTGTGGGTTCATAGTACCTACCAGCACTGGGCCCTAGCAGTAATCCTGATGGCAATAAAAAATATAATTTTTTTAATTAAAAAAATACTTTGTGGTCCGGGAGGTGGTGCAGTGGTTAAGGCACTAGACTCTCAAGCATGAGGTCCTGAGTTCAATCCCCAGCAGCACATGTACCAGAGTGATGTCTGGTTCTTTCTCTCTCTCCTATCTTTCTCATCAATAAATAAATTTAAAAATCTTTAATAAAAAAAAAAAACTCTAGCACACATCTTTCAAGACAAGGACATTCCCCTTTACAACCAGAATACCTTTGCCATACTGCCACCAAAAAAGTAAAAAACAAAAAATCAGCCTTTAACAGATTATTCCATAATAGCATCCAACACAAAAGAATTTCCCTCGTTCCCACAATGTCCTTCAATTCTGAATCCAGTCAAAATTGAGAAGTATTTGGTTAGAAGATCGTTTTAGTTGGTATCCTTTAGTGTGGAACTGGCTTTCCTCCCCTTTGTGTTCTTCTCATTATTGACTCTCCTGAGGAATTGAGGCCAAGTGCTTCTATTCTGAATTCCCCTGTTTCCTCATGACCAGATTCAGGTCAGAAATTTCTGGCAAGAACATTTCATAAGTGACCTTGGGGTGGTTTTTAAGTTAACAATAGATTGGTTAAGAGGGGGGTGGGAAGTTTTCCTTTGTTAGAATAGGATTTTTTTTTTAATCTAGATTCCTCACAATGTTTTTATTTTTTTAAAATAACATTTATTTATTTACTTTGGATAGAGACAGAAATCGAGCAGGGAGTTGGAGGTAGAGAGGGAAAGACACAGAGAGACACCTGCAGGCCTATTTCACTACTTGTAAAGCTTCCGCTCTGCAGGTAAACCAGGGGGCTTGAACCTGGGTCCTTGTGCACTGTAATGTGTGAGCTCAACCAGGTGCGCCACCAGCTGGCCCCAATTTTTTCTTTTTTTTTTTTCCTTTTGTTGCTCTTGTTTTATTGTTGTAGTTATTATTGCTGTTGTTATTGATGTTGTTGTTGTTGGATAGGACAGAGAGAAATGGAGAGAGGAGGGGAGGAGAGAGAGGGGGAGAGAAAGACAGACACCTGCAGACCTGCTTCACCGCCTGTGAAGCGACTCCCCTGCAGGTGGGGAGCCGGGGGCTCGAACCGGGATCCTTACACAGGTCCCTGCGCTTTGCGCCACGTGCGCTTAACCCACTGCGCCACCGCCTGACTCCCCCAATTTTTTTTTTCTTAATGGTAAAGATAAATAATTTTAACCTAAGTACATTACATATATCATCTAAAGTTAGCAAAGCACTAAATAAAATGCTTTGAAAACACAAAGAGTAACTTTTAGATTTTTGTTTTTCTCTTTCAACATTGTGCACAGTATAAATCAAAGTCATTCTGTGAAAAGTTGCTTTCCTGGGTGAAAAGTAGTAACTGTGCCAAAGTGATCGTCCTTTCAAGCAGTCATTCGTATCACCGCAACGATCTGCAGCTTCGCAGGTATGTGCATCCAGAGGGAAAAAGTTTTATCTCTACTAAAAAGTGGGTTTTTTTTAATTTTTTTTTTTTTACTAACCACTGGAAAACGTAATTTTATTGTCTTCTTAAATATGTAAGATAGTCTTTAAAAAGTTAAAACTTCCTTCCACAGAAGTGTGTGTGTGTGTGTGTTACACAGATTTACACCATAAAACTGAATTCAGGGAGTCAGGCGGTAGCGCAACAGGTTAAGCGCAGGTGGTGCAAAGCGCAAGGACTGGACTAAGGATCCTGGCTTCACAGTTGGTGAAGCAGGTGTCTGTCTTTCTCTCCCCCCTCTGTCTTCCCCTCCTCTCCATTTTTCTCTGTCCTATTCAACAACAATATCAATAGCAACAATACACAAGGACCGCCTTAAGGATCCCAGTTCAAGCCCCCAGCTCCCCACCTGCAGGGGAGTCGCTTCACAGGCGGTGAAGCAGGTCGGCAAGTGTCTGTCTTTCTCTCCCCCTCTTTGTCTCCCCTCCTCTCTCCATTTCTGTCTGTCCTATTCAACAAGAACGACATCAAGAACAACAATAATAACTACAACAATAAAAATAAATATTATTTAAAAACAGCAATAATAACTACAACAATAAAACAAGGGCAACAAAAGGAAATAAATATTTTTTAAAATATTTAAAAAACAAAAAACTGAATTCCATAGAAAAGGCACTACTAATGCTCAGTAATCTGACAAATCTATTTCCGAGATGCTTGTAAGTGACAAATATATTTGAAGTAGGTAAATTGACTTATAAGAGCACAGCATTCCTGTTTAGATTTTTTGTTTTGTTTTTCTTAATTCAGTCTTGTCCCTTCTCCTCATTACTGGGATTTGGAAAGAACGTTAGGAGATAGGAAAGGGTAACTTAAGCTAGTTCAGTTCCTCTAGTTCCTGGGGGTATGTAAGTTGGAACACGGGAAGTCTTTGGTTTTTGAGAGACTGGACTGATTTCTTGTGTTCAACCAGTTGCGTTTACATGTAGTTCAGAAGGATGTTAAAGTGAATTATTTCTTTATTTTATTTTATTTTGTTTTTCTTTTTTATTTTTTTATTTCAAGTAGATAGAGACAGAGAGAGGAGAGGAAGTAGCATCCGCTGCCCCACCATCTGTGAAGCTTTATCCCTGGTGCCGCCATGTTCTCAGGCACTGCAAGGGCCCAAACCTGGGAATTTGCTCTTGTCAAGGCATATGCTCTACTGGGTAAGACACCTTCCTGCCCATACTGAGTTATTTAATATGCAAAAAAAAAGTATCCAAGAGTTAGAAATAGAAACAATTGGGGGAGTCAGGCGGTAGTGCAGCAGGTTAAGCACACGTGGCACAAAGCGCAAGGACCAGGTAAGAATACCGGTTCGAGGCCCCGGCTCCCCACCTGCAGGGGAGTCGCTTCACAGGCGGTGAAGCAGGTCTGCAGGTGTCCATCTTTCTCTCCCCCTCTGTCTTCCCCTCCTCTATCCTGTTCATTTCTCTCTGTCCTATCCAACAACCACGACATCAGTAACAACAACAATAATAACTACAACAATTAAAAAAGGGCAACAAAAGGGAATAAATAGAAACAATTGGATTACATTATCATTTATGCACCTATGAAATCATAATGAAGGGCAGAGGCCATAGCAAAATAGTGATGCAAAAAGACTCTCAATCGTCAGCATCACCCTAAGCTAGAACTGAGCAGTGCTCTGGTAAAAAATAAAATAAAATCATGGATCTGGGCAGTGGTACATTTAATTAAACACATTCATTGCCATGCACAACAACCGGGTATAAGTGAGCCCAATTCGGGGGGCGGGGGGACACTTCACAGGATGCCGGATCCTGTCAAAAGCTCTCTCTGCATCTATTGAAATAATCATTGATTTTTTTTCCATTCTCCTGTTGTTAACGTGTAGTTGCATTAATTAAGTTGACTTATATACGTTGAAGTGTTCTTGCATCACTGGGGTAAGTCTCACTTGGTTTTCCTGATAGACAGTCTTTTTAAAGTCATGTTTACTCCAATTTGCCAAGATTTTGTTTAGGATCTTAGTATCTCTGTTCATTAGGGGTATCAGCCTGTAGTTTTCTTTTTTTGTAATGTCTCTGCTAACTTTTGGTGTCACAGTGGCACTGACTTAATAGAAACGATTATTTCTATTCAAATGTGAAGTCAGAATAGTTGAACACTTTCCTGTTCCCTGATGTGAGTCTATATTGCTACAAATGTCCTTCTTAGTGCTGCTTTTGCTAGTTCCATAGTTGCTGATCCAGAGCGGTGTGTGTGTGTGTGTGTGTGTGTGTGTGTCACTCTTCCAGTAGAATAAAGACACTTGTGTTTTGTCTTTTGTAAGAGAAATACGGCGAATAAGATAATTTTATCAAGGGGGATGGAGAGTTAGCATAATGGTTATGCAAAAGACTTCCATGCCTAAGTCACTAAGGTCCCAGGTTCAATTCCCCAGCACCACCATAAGCCAGAGCTAAGCTTGGTGTCTCTCTCCTTCCTCCTCTCCTGTATCTCTCCTTCACCAAAAATAAATAAAATTTTAAAAGATAATTTTTATTTATTTATTTATTCCCTTTTGTTGCCCTTGTTTTATTGTTGTAATTATTGCTGATGTCATTGTTGTTGGATAGGACAGAGAGAAATGGAGAGAGGAAGGGAAGACAGAGAGGGGGAGAAAGACAGACACCTGCAGACCTGCTTCACCGCCTGTGAAGCGACTCCCCTGCAGGTGGGGAGCCGGGGGCTTGAACCGGGATCCTAGAGCTGGTCCTTGCTTTGCGCCACCTGTGCTTAACCCACTGGGCTATCACCTGACTCCCTAAAAGATCTTTTTGTTAAAAGAACTAGTATTTTAATTAATGCTGTCATTTATGTGGTTTTAGAAAGTTAATTTTATGTGATTGTTCTTAGTACTCCCTTCAGGTACCTAGTCACACCTTCCTTGCAAAACACTGTTCAAAATCAACTAATGAATCTTAACTGGGAAGAAATGGAGAAAAGCCCACGTATTCCTGAAATCAACGATTCCGACACTTGCATCCGTATCCCTGGGGGAGGCATCACAAAAACACTGTATGAAGAAAGGTGAGCGGACTTTCCTACTCGACCCCGCCTTATAGCAAAACTAACTGAAGACAGGGCGATGTGTTAGATCACTTGCCGGGCCTCACAAAATAGAGTTATACAGTAGCTGCTAAATTAGAGTTCTTACATTCAGGAGGAGGACTAGGATTTGACTGAAGGGGACTGGTTCCTGTAAAGGCAGGTTTTATGCCTTGCTATGTACAGCACATTAGGGATCTTATCTCTATGATGTGCGGCCTTTAAATGAGTCTTTTTAAAAATGGTGCGTAGTATTATGTTCAGCGTAGACTTTTTAAAATGTACAATTAAGTAGCTGTAAATACAGTCACAGTATTGTGGGCCTATCACCATCTCCTACTTCCAGAAGTTATCATTCTAAATAGAAAATCTACTTATCAAGTAAAACTCACATTTTATTTCTGTAAACTCAGTAGCAATGTCCTCACTCTTCTGATTTTAGTCATTTAAATCTTCTTTTATTCTTTGTCTTGCTGAATAGTTGTCAATTTTTTTTTTCGAAGAGCCAGCTTTTATATATATATATAGAGAGAGAGGGAGAGAGAGAAAGAAAAGATACCACAGCACCACCCACCACTTAGGAAGCTTCCGTTCTGCATGGTGCTCTGCTGTGGCGGGCAGGGGTTCAAACCTTGTGCTTGCTAAAGTGTGTGCTCTGCTAGATAAGCTGTCTTCTCCCCACCCCCCAAGGGAAGTTATTTCAGTTTGACTTACCTCATGGGGGGGCGGGGACACACACTACACGCCCAGGCCCTGTATTCTACCTGCTAAGTAACCACCCCAACCACAAAGGGTTGGTTTCATGCGGCTTTGGTATAAGGCAAAAACAAAAAAAACTGATCTGTGGTCCAGGAGGTGGTGCAGTGGATAAAGCACTTGACTCTCAAGCATGAGGTCCTGAGTTCAAGCCCCAGCAGCACATGTACCAGAGTGATGTCTGGTTCTGGTTCTTTCTCTCTCTCCTCCTATCTTTTTTATCAATACATAAAATCTTAAAAAAAATTAAACTCCATTCCTAGCTTGGCACAACAGCCCCTAGTCCTATCCCTACAGATAGAACATACTTGGGCAAAATAAAGGTAAATTAAGTCTGCTTGTGATGTAGCATCTTCTTGCTTAAAACCTGGCAGATGACCTTAACTATAAGAAAAGGAGGGGCCGGGTGGTGCCGCACCTGGTTGAGCGCACATGTTACAATGTGCAAGGACCCGGGTTTGAGCCGCCGGGCCCCACCTGCAGGGGGAAAGCTTTGCAAATGGTGAAGCAGTGCTGCAGGTGTCTCTCTGTCTCTCTCCCTCTCTGTCACCCCCCCTTCCTCTTGATTTCTGGCTGTCTCTATCCAATAAATAAAGATTTAAAATTTAAAAAAAAAAGGCATTATCGTTTTATCTGAGTTAGGAAAATACTAAATTATTTTCTTACTTGTTGTAGCTGTTCTAGAGAAATTCCAATGGCAGTGCTGCTGAAATTTGTTTCCGAAGGAGACAATATCCCAGATGCACTAGGTCTCGTTGAGTATCTGAATGAATGGCTCCACATCATCCAGCCACGTGTAAGTTTTACTGCAGCTTAAGCTGCGAGTGTCTCTGCCGGTGTCATCAGCTTGCCTTTTACATACTGTACGGATAGTCCAAATAACTAAAGCCTCTGCTAAATACAGATGTAACTTTATTTTTAATATAATGTCATAGATAGTGCCTTGGCCAGCACTAAGCCTAATTAAAAAAAAAAAAAAAAAAAAAAGATGTTATCAAGAGAAGCAGACCATGACGGTGTTCCACCATACATGAAGCTCTATTTGTTTTTTCCTGTTTTACCAGGAATCATATCCCGGGCTTCACACATGTCAGCTCAACAACTGAGCCACCTCCCCAGCCACTGCACAGATCATTGTTTAAGGCTCAGCTGAACTCCTGAAAAGAAAAGAGAGCAATTGACCAACTTATTGTCTACATTTGTTTGATCACATTCATTTTATTTACTTATTTTAGAGACTGAGAGGAAAGGGGTGGATAGGAAGACATTTGCAGCACTGCTTCACCACTCATGAAGCATTCCACCTGCAGATGGGGACCAGGGGGCTGGACCTGGGGCCTTCCACATTGCAGCATGTACACTATATCAGGTGTGCCAGCACCTGGCTCCAAGACTGGTCTTTAAAAAAGGGAAGGAGCCTCTCCAGTTCTCGACTCCTTGTCTTTGTTATATTGGGTTGCCGGGAAAATCATGATGCTTGTTTGTTTTGCATAGAAAAATGTGTCATGACCTTCCTTCCTTCCTTCCTTCCTTGCCTCCAGGGTTATCACTGGGGCTCAGTGCCTGCACTATGAATCCACTGCTCCTGGTAGCCATTTTCCCCCTTATTTTATTGGATAGGACAGAAAGAAATTGAGAGGGGTGGGGGAGAGGGAGAGAAACCTACAGACCTTCTTCACCACTTGTGAAGTGTCCCCCCTACAGGTGGGGAGCAGGGGGCTTGAACCAGGATCCTGGCACTTCATACTATGTACACTTAGCCCGGTGTGCCTGCCCACCCCTGTCATAACTTTCCCAACAAACCAATATTAATTGTATCTGTCAGTTTCTTAGAAAAGTAAACAAGTTTTCTTTGGAATTCAGGATTTTCTAAGAAAGCAATTAAGATTTTATTCATTTACAAGGGAAAGACGACCAGAGCATCACTCTGGCATATGAGGTGTCAGGGATTAAACTCAGGACTTCATGCACACATGGCTTGAAGCACAAGGACCAAAGTAAGAATCCCGGTTCGAGCTCCCTAGCTCCCCACCTGCAGGGGGGTCACTTCACAGGCAGTGAGGCAGGTCTGCAGGTGTCTGTCTTTCTCTCCTCCTCTCTGTCTTCCCCTCCTCTCAATTTCTCTGTCCTATCCAACAATAATAACAATAATAATAGCAACAAGGGCAACAAAAATGGGGAAAATGGCCTCCAGGAGCAGTGGATTCGTAGTGCAGGCTCCGAGCAATAACCCTGGAGGCAAAGAAAAAAGACACTAGTTTTTACTGTTGACTGCAAACCACTAATAAAATAACTTAATTATGAAATTAAAAAGTTAAAGTATTTTGTTTTTCCTTTACAGAGCGCCGACCCCACCACATCTGCCTTGCCCTGGAAAATGCCAAGTTCTTGGAAATTACTCTTCGGCAGCGGTCTCCCACCTGCACTGTTTTGACCCATTTTGTCTGCAACCAACAACACAACTATAAAACTTTCTGTCTAAAATGTTGTATTATCTGAGAATGTGTTAAGGAAAAAATCTCGGGTCTAGGTTGGAACCCCAGCACCATCTGGGAGCTTATGTAGTACCAAAGGAAACTGCAATGCTTGCCGCCTCTGTGTGAATGAACACATGTCCTGGAGCGTGCCAATAGGTGACACAGGCAGACGGGGCGCCGGGCTCTTCAAGCCCAAGAGCCCGAGTTCACACCCCCCATATTGCAAAGGCCAGAGTAACGCTCTGGTTAGCTCTCTGCCTCTCTTTTTTTCATTAATAAATGGATAAATAAACATTTTAAAAGAAAGACAAGAAAAAAAAATGCCCTGTAGCTGTTAATTGGACCTGAGCAAATTTATGGCCCTGGTTGACAGGTGAAGGGAAGAAAGTCAGTCTTTCATTTTTCCTAGAAAATCTCAAAAGAAAAACAGATTAGCAAAATGGGCTTTGTTAGTGGAAAATGAGTGGCTTTTGCCATGCTTTTTCATAACATGTAGCAAATGTAAAATCTCTATAATAAAATATTTCCACATACTTACTATCCTACAGTTTTAGAAGACCAAAAGCCAAAAATAGACGGCACCAGGTGAAAAGCCAAAGGTTTGACAGGGCTGTGTTTCCTCTGGGGTCTCTTGGGGGCAGGAGATCAGGTCTTTGTCCTTTTTCAGCTTCTAGAAATGGCCAGTCTTTGACACACAACCTGTTCCTAGACCTTCAAGCCAGCAGAACAGCATCTTGAAATCTCTCTCCCATGTATATGCATCTTCTGCTTACATGGCGCCCAGCACAGTAATTTCATATAAACGAAGCAGTAAAAAGGGGTCTTCCTCTTGAGTACCTACAGCATGTCGGCCATCTTTACACATGCTGTTGGGCATCCTCCTTTTGTGTTCTTGTCATCCATACTTTGTTCATACTAGTCCAGAAGTTACTGTTTTTTTTTTACCAGAGCACTGCACTGCTCAGCTCTGGTTTATGGTGGTGCAGGGAGTTGAACCTGGGACTTAGGAGCCTCAGGCATGAGGATCTCTTTGTATAACCATTATGCTATCTAGCCCTCCCCCTAATTATTTTGTCATATATAGTATATAAAAAGCAATTTTATTATTTTTTTTTTAAGTATATTAACTTTTTTTTCTTTATTGGGGGATTATATTTATTTTCCCTTTTGTTGCCTTTGTTTTTTTATTGTTGTAGCTATTGTTGTTATTGATGTCATCATTATTAAATAGGACAGAGAAATGGAGAGAGGAGGGGAAGACAGAGGGGGGGAGAGAAAGACAGACACCTGCAGACCTGCTTCACCGCCTGTGAGGCGACTCCCCTGCAGGTGGGGAGCCGGGGGCTCGAACCGGGATCCTTCCGCGGGTCCTTGCACTTCGCGCCACGTGCGCTTAACCCACTGCGCCACCGCCCAACTCCCGCAAACTTATTTTTATTGCCACCAGGGTTAACGCGGGCTTGGTTAACTACAGATACTACAAATCCATTCCTGGAGGCCATTTTTTTCCTCTTTTTAAAAATAGAATAGGACAGAGAAACAGAAGGGGGAGAGAAAGATACCTGCAGATCTGCTTCACTTGTGAAGTGATCCCCACCCCTGCAGGTGGGGAGCCAGGGACTCAAACCGGGGTCTTTGTGCCCGGTACTATGTGCACTTCACCCAGTGCACTACTGCCCAGTCCCCTCGCTCTCCCCTCCAGCTTTCCTTCTCTCTCCGTTCCTCTCTGACAGATCAAATAATGAGAACATAATTTTAATGGTGACCAAAAGAGAACAAGGGTGTCTATATATATTTACTTATTGGATAGAGATAGATAAAAATTTAGAGGGAGGAGGAGAGAGGGAAAGACACCTGTGGCACTGCTTCACCACTCGTGAAACTTCCCCAACAGGTGGGGACCAGGGGATTGAACCCAGGTCCTTGCATATTGTACCATGTGCATTCAGCCAGGTGTGCCACTACCCAGCCCCTCCTCTTTTTTCTTTTTTTTCAGTCAGACCCTCACAGTGTTACCACTCGACATTCACGTAAGGCCCCATGGATGTCAGCTTACAAACTTAGGTGCTGTGCTAATGCATTTCCAGCCCACTAAACATGATTTCCAACGTGCAAAACCACCAGATCAAGTAAACTTCATTCCATAGATGAGAAAAGTGAGATTTGCTAGGCTCCAGAGTGACAAAGCAACAACAAAAGTAAGGTGGAACAAGCAGAATGACTGTGGAGCTCATACAAGAAGTCATTAAATACCTATAAAAGAATATGTTGGTTTAGTGGCATCGTTCCCTATGGTTGAATAGATTGCTACCAATGTAGTAAAAGATATGCCAATATTTACCAGTGTTTCAAATCATTTAGCTTCTGAAATGGTGAAACCCACATTCAAGAAGTAAAGCTACAGATTCTTCAACTCTTTTTGACTATTAAAGACTATTCCATTTCAGTATGTTCATTTAAGAAATAATGACATGGTTCCAGCCCCCGGCTCCCCACCTGCAGGGGAGTCACTTCACAGGCAGTGAAGCAGGTCTGCAGATGTCTGTCTTTCTCTCCCCATCTCTGTCTTCCCTCCTCTCCATTTCTCTCTGTCCTATCCAAGAACGAACGACAACAACAACAATAACCACAACAAATCTACAACAACAAGGGCAACAAAAGGGGTGAAAAATGGCCTCCGGGAGCAGTGGATTCATGGTGCAGGCACCAAGCCCCAGCAATAACCCTGGAGACAAAAAAAAAAAAAAAAAAGATAATGACATGTATAAAACTGATCCAATTTTTATCATTAAATTATACTCAGATCTTCTGAGGCAGATTTTGCTACACTTAAATTACTTATATAAGAACAAGCTATTTTTTCCTCTCTTTTTTTTATATTTATTTTATTCCCTTTTGTTGCCCTTGTTCTATTGTTGTAGCTATTATTGTTGTTGTCGTTGTTGGATAGGACAGAGAGAAATGGAGAGAGGAGGGGAAGACAGAGAGGAGGAGAGAAAGATAGACACCTGCAGACCTGCTTCACCACCTGTGAAGTGACTCCCCTGCAGGCGGGGAGCCGGGGTTCAAACCGGGATCCTTATGCCAGTCCTTGTGCTTTGCGCCACCTGCGCTTAACCCGCTGCGCTACAGCCCGACTCCCAAGAACAAGCTATTTTATGTGTTTGATCTACATGGTAGGGTTGCAAACTACAAGGAATCTTTACATATCTACAGAGATGTGACTTACGACTGGGACATAGTGTCTCCTTTATCTCCCTCTCCCCTTTTAATTTCTCTCTGTCTCTACCCAATAATTAGTAAATAGATTTATATATATGTATATATATAGAGAGAGAGGCAGGCCATGGAGTCAGGCAGTAGTGCGGCGGGTTAAGCACAGGTGGAGCAAAGCGCAAAGACTGACTCCCCACCTGCAGGGGAGTCACTTCACAGGCGGTGAAGCAGGTCTGCAGGTGTCTGTCTTTCTCTCCCCCTCTCTGTCTTCCCCTCCTCTCCCCATTTCTCTCTGTCCTTTTTTTTTTTTAATCTTATTTATTTTGCCTCCAGGGTTATTGCTGGGGCTCGGTGCCTGCACTATGAATCCACTGCTCATGGAGGCCATTTTTCCCATTTTGTTGCCCTTGTTGTTGTGCTTGTTGTAGCTGTTATTGTTGTCATAGCTGTTGCTGTTGTTGTTGGATAGGACAGAGAGAAATGGAGAGAGGAGGGGAAGACAGAGAAGAGAAAGACAGACACCTGCAGACCTGCTTCACAATCACTGCCTGTGAAGCGACTCCCCTGCAGTTGGGGAGCCAGGGGTTCGAACCTGGGTCCTTACGATGGTCCTTGCGCTTTGCGCCACGTGTGCTTAACCAGCTGTACTACTGCCCGACTCCCCATTTCTCTCTGTCCTATCCAACAACGACGACAACAATAGCTACAAAAAACAACAAGGGCAACAAAAGGGAGTAAATAAATATTTTTTAAAAGAAAGAGGCCATGGAACCCAATCTCTCCCCTGCTGTGGCATTTCCCTATGGTGCTGTGGCTCCAGCCTGGCTGTGCCCATGGCAAGGCACTCACCCCACTGAGTGATCTATATCTCTGATCCAGAATACACAGCTTTTTTTTTTTGAAATATGTATTTCCTTTTGTTGCCCTTATTGTTTTTTATTGTTGTAGTTATTATTGTTGTTATTGCTGTCGTCGTTGCTGGATAGGACAGAGAGAAATGGAGAGAGGAGGGGAAGACAGAGGGGGAAAGAAAGACAGACACCTGCAGACCTGCTTCACCACTTGTGAAGCAACTCCCCTGCGGGTGGTGAAGCAGGTCTGTAGGTGTCTATCTTTCTCTCCCCATCTCTGTCTTCCCCTCCTCTCTCCATTTCTCTCTGTCCTATCCAACAACGACAACAATAATAACAAAACAAAACAAACAAAAAAGGGCAACAAAAGGAAATAAATATTAAAAAATATATATTTTTTAAAAGTCAGAATCTATGTGTTAATTCATCTGGGAAGGTGCTGGCTTTGCCATACAAGTAACCCAGATTTGAATCCAGTTCCCAGTGCTAGAGCCCAGGACTTGCGTGCCTGAGGCTCCCCGTTTGATCCCCAGTGCCACATAGATCAGAGTGATGCACTGGTTTCTTTTTTTTTTTAATTAAGTTTTATTTATTTATTTATTTTCTTTTTGTTGCCCTTGTTGTGGTTATTAATGTCGTTGTTGTTGGGTAGGACAGAGAGAAATGGAGAGAGGAGGGGAAGACAGAGAGAAGGAGAGAAAGACAGACACCTGCAGACCTGCTTCACCACTTGTGAAGCGACTCCCCTGCAGGTGGGGAGCCGGGGGCTCGAACTGGGATCCTTATGCCGGTCCTGGCGATTTGCGCCACGTGCACTTAACCCGCTGCACTACCGCCCGACTCCAGATGCTCTGGTTTCTATCTCTTTCCCTCTCATGTGAAACTATATATCCCACATAAAAGAAAGAAAAAGAAAAGAAAGGTATACACATGGCGGCCTGTGTGAGCAGGCAGCCGGCCGGCCCTACGCAATTTCAGAGCCTGTCCAGGTCACATCTAATAGGCAACAATAACATGACTGTTCTGTGCTTAGGACAATGTTCATTTGTATGTCTTCTCAGGAGCTACATCAGAAGAAAACGAGTTTTTGAACTGCAGAGTCCTACCAAAATAGCATGTTCTAAATCTGAGCTTTCTCCCCCCGCCCTCCCTCTAATGGAATTATTTTCAGTCCTCTGTGGCAGATAAAAATATGCACACTGCAATATAGGAACAGGGCTATGGGTGGCCTGAGGAAAAGCAGACCGGAAGCGAGTCCTACAACTAGAGTGGAGGAGAGGGGCCTGCCTGGAAAAGGCCGAGCACAGAGAGGCTCCGGGCAGGGAGCACCGAGGGCTGGTTGAGGAGGGCCCCACTCTTTGCATCCTGGCATCTCACACCAAGACTGTGTTTCTTAAATGTGTTCAGTAAAGAAACTATTTTGAGAGTCGGGCGGTAGCGCGGCGGGTTGAGTGCACGTGGCGCAAAGCACAAGGACCAGCATAAGGATCCCGGTTCGAGCCCCCGGCTCCCCACCTGCAGGGGAGTCGCTTCCCAGGCGGTGAAGCAGGTCTGCAGGTGTCTATCTTTCTCTCCCCCTCTCTGTCTTCCCCTCCTCTCTCCATTTCTCTCTGTTCTATCCAATAACAACAATAAAACAACAAGGGCAATAAAAGGGAAAATAAATAACAAAAATAATTTTTTTAAAAGAAAAGAAACAATTAGACATGCAGGGATTTCTGTCTGGGAGAGCTCAGTGAGGAGTCACAATGAGTGGGGTCTATTTGGCTTTCTGAGGGCTTATCGTCCAAATATCTGTGTATTTCTCCACACTTGTGATCGCAGGAGGAACCAGAGCAGTTCAAGTGCTCCGCATATGGAGGAAGAAGCCATCTGATGCTGGCAGCTGAGGAGGGAGGGGACAGGCACATGGGAAGCTTTGTGGTTGACGCCTGAGAGAGCTGAGAGGGTGGGGTGAAAAAGTGACATCTGTTAGCTCTGTGTGCCCGGCTGTCCCTGTGGCTTCATTAACACTGTGTAAAACCTTTTTTTTTTTTTAATTGAGGACATGTGAGACTGTTATGGTCACAGGGGTACAGTTTCACATCTCCTCCAGGGCAGGTGTCCGCACACTTCAACCCCCACTAACAATCTTAAGAGCGTTTTGTTTTTCCAGACCAGTGACAGCTGCACTGAACCCAGTCAAATCTCTAACGGTTTCTCAAACAACCCCGATACTTTGGAAAAGTCTAGATTAGCATTTAGAGTTATCACAGTTCCTGGGCCTAGATTAATTTTCATAAGATTCAGAAGGTAAAGGAGGTAAAAGGTGGGGGGATGTACCCGGTACAGGTACAGCACATGCATTACCTGGGTTCAAGTCCAAGGCCTCAGCAGCAGGGGGGAAGCTGTAGAAACTGGAGTAATAATGCAGGTCTCTCTCTCTCTCTCCCTTTTTTTACTTTTTTTTTGACAATATATATTTTTAAATATTTTATTTCTTTTACTTTTGAAAGAGACGGAGAGAGAGATAGAGAGAAACAACAGAGCATTGCTCAACTCTGGCTTATGGTGGTGCGGGGGATTGAACCTGGGACTTTGGAGCCTCAGACATGAGAATCTGTTTGCATAACCATTATGCTATCTCACCCACCCTGTCTTTTACTTTTTAAAATATGTTATTATCTTTATTTATCTGATAGAGACAGCCAGGAATCGAGAGGAAAGGAGAAGATAGGGAGGGAGACAGACAGACATCTGTCACACTGTTCCACCACTCGTAAAACTTTCCCCCTGCAGTTGGGGACCAGGGGCTCAAACCCGGGCCCTTGAGCGCTGTAACACGTGTACTCTACCAGCTGCACCACCACCTGGCCCCACTTTTTATTATGTATTTTCTTTTTTTGTAATTTTATTTATTTATTTTTTAATATTTATTTTATTTATTCCCTTTGTTGCCCTTGTTGTTTTCTTGTTGTAGTTATTATTGTTGTCGTTGTTGGATAGGACAGAGAGAAATGGAGAGAGGAGGGGAAGACAGAGAGGGGGAGAGAAAGACAGACACCTGCAGACCTGCTTCACCACCTGTGAAGTGACTCCCCTGCAGGTGGGGAGCCGGGGCTCTAACCGGGATCCTTATGCCGGTCCTTGTGCTTTGCACCACCTGCGCTTAACCTGCTGTGCTACAGCCCGACTCCCCCCATTTTTTAAAAATTTTTATTTTATTTATTCCCTTTTGTTGCCCTTGTTGTTTTATTGTTGTAGTTATTATTGTTGTTGTTATTGATGCCATCGTTGTTGGATAGGACAGAGAGAAATGGAGAGAGGAGGGGAAGACAGAGAAGAGGAGAGAAAGACAGACACCTGCAGACCTGCTTCACCGCCTGTGAAGCGACTTCCCTGCAGGTGGGGAGCCGGGGGTTCGTACTGCGATCCTTAGACCTGTCCTTTTGCTTTGTGCCACCTGCGCTTAACCCGCTGCACTACTGCCTGACTCCCCCCATTTTTTTTTAACAGAGCATTGGTCATCTCTGGCTTACAGTAATACAGGGGGTTGAACCTGGAACTTCGGAGCCTTGGGCATCAGAGTCTCTTTGCATAACCATATGCTGTCTATCCCTGCTCCCAGGTGTCTCTGTTTCTCTCTCCTCCACTCTCTTTCCTCCCTTTCCACTTTTCTCTGTTTTTATCATGAGAAAGAAAGAAAAATAAAGAGGAAAACAATTTACCCAGGCAGAAGGACCATGGAGAACCACCTGGAAGCACTGTGCACACACCAAGGAGAAGGGCCGTGAACAATGGAGCTGTGCTGTGGTATCTCTTCTCCCTGTCTCTCTTTCTATACTTTTTTTTTTCCCTACCTGAAACTGAACTGAAAAGACAACAAAGTTCTCTTTTCAAATAAACCAGGCACAGCGGAATCATGAGGAAGCAAGACTCCAGTGTGGGAATAAGAAAAGGACGAACGCATGCGTAGAAATGATACTAACCGGGGCCTCGAACCAGCATCCTTGCTCAGGTCTTTGTGCTTCGCGCCATGTGCACTTACGCCACTGTGCTACAGCCTGGCCCCCGGAGCTTATATTCTTTTCTTAAATTTATTTTCCCTTTTGTTGCCCTTGTTTTTTTTTTTTTATTGTTGTTGTAGTTATTATTGTTGTTGTTATTGATGTCATCGTTGTTAGACAGGACAGAGAGAAATAGAGAGAGATGGGGAAAACAGAGAGGGAGAGAAAGACACCTGCAGACCAGTGTCACTGCTTGTGAAGCGACTCCCCTGCAGGTGGGGAGCCGGGGGCTCCAACAGGGATGCTTATGCCGGTCCTTGTGCTTTGCGTCACCTGCGCTTAACCCGCTGCACTACTGCTTGACTCTCCAAAGTTTATATTCTTAACAGTTCCACTTATCCTGAAATCTGGCCAAGTCTGTTAAATTACTTTTAGTATTAGACCAGAACACTGCATCTCAAGAGAGATAAATGACTTTCCAGAGGTCACAGGAATTACCTAAGTCACCTAGGAGGCTCCTTCAGAACCATATGTGATGGCATCTTGAATCATTACCTAACTATCACTTGTTTCATTTATAGGATAGGAAAATAGTATCAACATCAGAGAAATAAAAATAAGGTACCTAGTGTATGGCCTTGTCAAGCCCCAGCATTGCCCAACTGTGATGCTTGTATGGACATGTTGTTGATATAAGTTATATAAAAGCAGCCTGGCAAGTGGTGTAATGACTAGAGCTTGGAACTTGAAAGCATGAGGTCTTGAGTTCAGTCCCAGACATTGCTTATGCCAGAATGATACTCTGGTTCTCTCTCTCTCTCCTTTTTCTTTCTTTGTTAGTAAGTAAACATTTTAAATTATATTATATAAGGATGTTGAGGGGGTTGGGCGGTAGCGCAGCGGGTTAAGTGCACATGGCGCAAAGTGCAAGCATAGGCCTAAGGATCCCGGTTCAAGCCCCCAGCTACCCACCTGCAGAGATGTTGCTTCACAAGTGGTGTCTGTCTTTCTCTCCCCCTCTGTCTTCCTCTCCTCTCTCCATTTCTCTCTGTCCTATCCAACAACGGCAACAACAATAAAAACTACAACAATAAAACAACAAAAGCAACAAAAGGGAATAAATAAATATTTTTTTAATTCTTTTTAAAAAAGAAAGAAAGAAATTATACTAATCGGGAGTAAATTAGGAGCCAAGATTTTGCACCTCAAACAACTTACCCTGGAAAACATAGCCCAGCCGGTGGGTTCCCACTGAGCTCCAGGGTCTCGCCCGCCATGATGAATTCTATGGTGGGAGCCAGGGACCTGAGCTGGTCATAAATAACCTGCAGAGCAACGTTTTGTGGCAAAGACTTGTAAACACAGTAAAGGAAGAAGTCACATCCACTCTGAGTCTCTCAACCTAGTGAGAATGTTTTGAGCACACACAAGAATAGACTGAGAGAGATAACTGGAATGAGGACTAAATCTGGGCCATGCATGTACAAACTATTGTATTTACTGTTGAATGTAAAACATTAATTCCCCAATAAAGAAATAAATTTTTTAAAAAAGCAGAAAAAAAAAACTGGGCCATTCTCCTTGGTTCGTGTTTATTTTAAAAGACTTATTTCAGACACCCTGAGCACATGTTTTAGATAACAGAGGTACTGGTTGTCCAATAGAGACAAGTCTGAGGATAGAGGACAAAAGCTGTTCCTGAGGGAGACGCAACCCACCTGGATTCAAAAAATGAATCTTGTATTAAGTCACTGCATTCCACTTTTAGGAAAAGATGACAGAATCAACTATGGGAGGTGTTTTTTGCTTTTACCTCCAGGGTTATCGATGGGGCTCGGTGCTTCTGCCTGGCCCTCAGAATACTGTTTTTAAAGACAGCATTTTTTAAATATTTATTTATTTATTGGATAGAGACAGCCAGAAATTGAGAGGGAAAGAGGTGATAGGAAGAGAGACAGAGAGATACCTGAGCTTGAATCTGAAGGCAGAAGAAGACAATCCCCCAGCTCAGAGATGGCCAGACAATGAGACTGCTTTCTCCCTCACTGACTCCTTTATCCTGCTGAGAACTTTACCAGACTGGATGAGGCCTACCCACACGGCCAGGGCACTGAGAAGAAAGTAAGTTCTGTTCATAATTCATACAGCCAAAATTATAAACTGCTAATCATCTGGTATGATTTTATACAATCAGATATATATCTTACAAAGTTGACATATACATATAGTTTTATATCTTTTCCAAAAACTTCTTTAAGCAGCCAGGCAGTCATGCACCTGGTTAAGCGCTCACATTACAGTGCACAAGGACCCAGGTTCAAGCCCCTGGTCCCCACCTGCAGGGGAAAGCCTCACCAGCGGTGAAGCAGAGTCTGCTAGGCTCCCTCCCTCTCTATCTCCTCTCCTTTCTCAATCTCTCTCTCTATCCAATAATAAGTAAATAAAAATGCTTTTTAAAAACTTCTTTTTTTAATTTTCCCTTTTGTTGCCCTTGTTGTTTTTTTTTTTATTTGTTTTCCCTTTTGTTACCTTGTTTTTTATTTATTTTCCCTTTTGTTGCCCTTGTTTTTTATTATTGTTATAGTTATTGTTGTTGTTATTGATGTCATCGTTGTCGATAGGACAGAGAGAAATGGAGAGAGGAGGGGAAGACAGAGAGGGGAAGAGAAAGATAGACACCTGCAGACCTGCTTCACCACCTGTGAAGCGACTCCCCTGCAGGTGGGAGCCAGGGACTCGAACCAGTATCCTTAGATGGCCCTTGCTCTTAGTGCCTCATGAGCTTAACCCGCTGTACTACTGCCCGACTCCCTAAAACTTCTTTAAAAATATTTTGTTATTTATTAAG
Organism: Erinaceus europaeus; assembly: GCF_950295315.1. NCBI lineage: Eukaryota > Metazoa > Chordata > Mammalia > Eulipotyphla > Erinaceidae > Erinaceus > Erinaceus europaeus. Next base: position 116,241,260 of record NC_080171.1, on the reverse strand, counting down.
GAGAAAGATAGGAGGAGAGAAAGAAAGAACCAGACATCACGGTGGTACATGTGCTGCCAGAGATTGAACTTGGGACCTCATGCTCAAGAGTCCAATGCTTTATCCACTGTACCAACTCCCAGACCACTAAATTTTTAATCTTTCTATTTTATTTTTATTATTGGATAGACACAGAGAGAAATTGAGAGGGGGGGGTGAGATAGAGAGGGGGGAGAGACAGATTGATACCTACAGTTCTGCTTTACCACTTGTGAAGCTTTCCCCTGCAGGTGGGGAACAGGGGCTTGAACCTGGGTCCTTGTGCACTGTAATGTGAAAACTTAACCAGGTGTGTCATTGCCTGGCCCTGATAAAAACTTCTTTTTTTTTAAAAATAATTTATTTCTTAAAAACTTCTTTAATGACATAAGTGAATGATAAATTAATTCTTTTTATTTTTATTTTTTGCCTCCAGGGTTATCACTGGGGTTTGGTGCCTGCACTAGGAATCCACTGCTCCTGGAGGCTATTTTTTCTCTTTTATTGCCCTTGTTTATTGTGGTCATTGTTATTATTATTGTTGTTATTGCTGTCGTTGTTGTTGGATAGGACAGAGAGAAATGGAGAGAGGAGGGGAAGACAGAGAGGGTGAGAGAAAGACAGACACCTGCAGACCTGCTTCATTGTTTGTGAAGTGACACCCCCCCCACCCCCCCGCCGCAGGTGGGGAGCCGGGGGCTTGAACCAGGATCCTTGAGCTGGTCCTTGTGCTTTACGCTATGTACACTTAACCCACTATGCTACTGCCCCACCCCTGATGAATAAATTCTTACCATAAAAACTTAAGCTGACACAAACATACAAGGTTCCCTGATCTTGTTTTTTCCTGCTATACCTGGGCTGTCCAGAGACCATGGATCATATTGACATTCAGTGAATGTCTGCCTTTCTACTTAGAGTCCAGCAGGTGGCACTGTTCCATCGTTTTCTCTTGTTAAGTCAGTTACAATTCTTTTTTCTTTATAAATATCTAAGTATCTTGGATGTGTTTTACATAGAACAATATGTTATATCAATTATAAGTGTAATGAATTTTAGTGATAAGTTTCTAACTTAACGACTTTTTTTAATTCTCCCTTCAACTTTCATATGGACTTTCCTTTTTTTATATATATTTATTTTCCCTTTTGTTGCCCCTGTTGTTTTTCATTGTTGTTGTAGTTATTATTGTTGTTGTTGTTATTGATGTTGTCATTGTTGGATAGGACAGAGATAAATGGAGAGAGGAGGGGAAGACAGAGAGGGAGAGAAAGACAGACACCTGCAGACCTGCTTCACCGCTTGTGAAGCGACTCCCCTGCAGGTGGGGAGCCGGGGCTCGAACCGGGATTATGCCAGTCCTTGTGCTTTGTGCTGCCTGCACTTAACCTGCTGCCCTACCGCCCGACTTGTTTTCTTTGAACTTGCCACTGTGAGGTTTTAAATGGTCACTGCTACTAGCTGTATGTACAGAGAAAATTCCTTACTGTTGGCAGGACTCTAATTGTTTTTCCCTTGAGAGAAAGATAAATCAGATAAAAACAGAAGAGGTGAGGATGGAAATTTTTATTTCATCTCACAGTAATTCCATTTAAAATTCAAAAGAGATCCAAATTATTGAATCAAGACTATTTACGGTCAGACATTGGAAATATTTGTTTTGGGGGGTCAGGCAGTGACGCACCAGGTTAATCGCACATAGTACGAAGCGCAAGGACCAACCTAAGGATCCCAGTTCGAGCCCCTGGCTCCCCACCTGCAAGGGGGTTTGCTTCAGAAGCTGTGAAGCAGGTCTGCAGGTGTCTGTCTTTCTCTCTCCTAATCTTCCCCTCCTCTCTCAATTTCTGTCTGTCCTATCCAGTAAAAAACAGAAAAATAATGGCCTCCAGGAGCAGTAGATTCATAGTGCCGGCACCAAGTCCCAGTGATAAATAACCCTGGAGGCAGAATAGAGAGAGAGACAGAGACAGAGAGAAAGAGAGAGAGACGGAGAGAGAATTTGGTTTTGGGGCAGGAATAGATAGCATAATGGTCGTGCAAAGAGACTCTCATGCCTGAGGTTCCAAGGTCACAGATTCAATCCCCCACACCACCATAAACCAGAGCTGAGCAGTGCTCTGGTAAAAGAAAAAACAAAGAGATTTGTTTTCTCTTAAAGATAATAAATTCTATGTGTATGAGCATTTCAGCAATATTTTATGTAGTGTGTGCGTGTGCATATATGTGTTGAATTCCCCAGCAGTTATCATCAGAGAAAGCCTGACCAAACTTGCCAGCATACTGAGTCTCCGGCTTATGCTGTGGCATGTTGGTTCTCACAGCTGTAGTCTGTTTCCATACTATCTAAAACATCCCGATACAGCTTTTTAGGAAATGAGGGGTCCTAGCTGAGGGTATTTCCCAAATAGCTCTTCCTCAAATGCCAAAAAGTTCCACTTTTAACCACTGGAGGGAAACTTTCTGACAGCTGTATAATTCATCCATTCTTTTCTTTTCTTTTTACTTTCTTTTTTTGCCTCCAGGGTTATTGCTGGGGCTCGGTGCCTGTGAATCCACTGCTTCTGGTGGCTGTTTTTCCTCTTTTGTTGCCCTTGTTGTTTATCGTTGTTGTTATTATTGTTGTTGTTATTGCTATCTTTGTTGTTGAATAGGACAGAGAGAAATAGAGAAAGGAGGGGAAGACAGAGAGGAGGAGAGAAAGACAGACCCTGCAGACCTGTTTCATCACTCGTGAAGCGACTCCCCTGCGCAGTGGGGAGCCGGGGCTCGAACTGTGATCCTTATGCCGGTCCTTGCACTTTGCATCATGTGTGCTTAACCCGCTGTACTACTGCCGTGCCCCTGTTTTTTTTTTTAAAGATTTTATTTTTTATTAGTGAGAAAGACAGGAGAGAGAGAACCAGACATTACTCTGGTACATGCGTTGCTGGGGATTGAACTCAGGACCTCATGCTTGAGAGTCTAGTGCCTTAGCCACTGCGCCACCTCCCGGACTACCAGGCCCCTGATTTTTTTTTAAGACTTGAATCTAACACCCTCTTGGGTTAATAAAACCTGGGAGAAGCTGTGCCAACCCTTGTCTCTTAGTTAGCTGACTTCTGGGATGAGAGCAATTGGAAATGTGGATTGCTAACATTCCAATAATTATTAGCCCCTAACAGCTCCCTCCCCAGCAGTCAGTCCAGATAGGGGTTTTGTGTAAAATGTATGTGTATCTAATCTAGAATGATGTTATAAGCCAGGTATTATTTTTCATTCATGAAAGCTTAAAATGAGAATTTTTAATTTTAAATGAGAATTCATGAAAACTTAGAATGAGAGATTGGTTAAAGAGTTAATAACATCTAAAACATTTATATTTTTATTTATCATTGGATAGAGAGACAGAGAGAGATTGAGAGGGGATAGAGAAGGAGACAGACAGAGACCTACAGTCCTGCTTCGCCACTTATGAAGCTTCCCTATGTAGGTGGGGGCCAGGGGCTTGAACCTGGGTCCTTGCTCACTGCAGTATGTGTGCTCAGCTAGGTATGCCACCACTTGGCCCACAAAAGTTGATAGATAACATCTACAAGATAAATATCATGTAACCTTCAAAATAGTCTTGGAAGACCAGCCCCAACTGCACTGGGGGAAGCTTCTGTGCTCTAGTGTCTTCCGCTCCGTTTCTGTCTCTGTTTCTTTCTTCCTATCTGTAAATGTCAGTCCAGAGCAGTGAAACTCTGGCAAAGGCCAAAACAAACAAAAACAACAAAGCAAAAAAAATCAAGTGAGGTGCCAGACAGTGGCGCACCTGGTTAAGCACTCACATTACAGTGCACAAGGACCCAGGTTCAAGCCCCCAGTCCCCACCTGCAGGGGAAACCTCACAGGCGGTGAAGCAGGGCTACAGGTATCTGTCTGTCTCTCTCCCTCTCTGTCTCCCCCTCTCCTCTCAATTTCTCTCTGTCTCTATCCAATAATAAATAAATTTAAATTTTTTTTAAAAGCTAGTGTTCTTGATTGAGATCATTCTGCCTATAATAAAGGTAGATTAACAAGACAAAAATAATTATGTGAGGGAGTCGGGCGGTAGCACAGCGGGTTAAGCGCACTTGGTGCAAAGCGCAAGGACCGGCTTAAGGATACCGGTTCGAGCCCCCGGCTCCCCACCTGCAGGGGAGTCCCTTCACAGGCGGTGAAGCAGGTCTGCAGGTGTCTATCTTTCTCTACCCCTCTCTGTCTTCCCCTCCTCTCTCCATTTCTCTCAGTCCTAACTAAAAAAAAAAAAAAAAATATATATATATATATATATACATATATATACATATACATATATATATACATATATAATATTATATTATACATAGGAACCCCAGAAAAAGAAGTGACCAGATTAGGAAACATTTATATCTTTAGACACAAAAAAATGAACTTATGAAGCAGTGACTAGACAGTGTTTTTAGTTTGGAGGAGCAAAACAGTGAGGAAATAACAAGATTTACTTAGCCTTCTGGTCTCTAAATTTCATGTCTATAGTGATAAGGGCACATGCAAGTCTGGATACAGGAAGGGTGTCTTTCACATTGGAGATCCAGCTCCTGTTTTTTGTTTGTTTTTAAAAAAAATTTTTTAAAAAGTTATTTATTTATTCCCTTTTGTTGCCCTTGTTTGATTATTGTAGTTATTACTGATGTCATTATTGTTGGATAGGACAGAGAGAAATGGAGAGAGAAGGGGAAGACAGAGAGGAGGGGGAGAGAAAGACAGACACCTGCAGACCTGCTTCACCACCTGTGAAGCGACTCCCCCTGCAGGTGGGGAGCCTGGGGCTCGAACCGGGATCCTTATGCCAAGTCCTTGCACTTTGTGCCACCTGCGCTTAACCCGCTGCACCACCTGACTCCCACCTGCTATTTCTTTTTTTTAATATTTATTTATTTATTTATTTATTCCCTTTTGTTGCCCTTGTTGCTTTATTGTTGTAGTTATTGTTGTTGTTATTGATGTTGTTGTTGTTGGATATGACAGAGAGAAATGGAGAGAGGGAGGGGAAGAGAGAGAGGGAGAGAGAAAGATAGACACCTGCAGACCTGCTTCACCGCCTGTGAAGTGACTCACCTGCAGGTGGGGAGCCGGGGACTCGAACCGGGATCCTTATGCCAAGTCCTTGTGCTTTGCGCCACCTGCGCTCAACCGCTGAGCTACCGCCCGACTCCCACCTGCTATTTCTTAAGTAATTTTAATTCAAAATAATATGCCAAAGTGACATGCTTTGGGGTGGCATCCTGAACTCCTATTGTAAGACCCTTAAACTCAGTCTTGCTGGACTAGCTATTTATAAAACATCACATACTTGAAATGCCCAAAGCCATTTTTAAATTTTTTATTGTATTTTTTACCAGAGCACCACTCTGCTTTGGTTTCATAGTGGTGTAGAGGACTGAACCTGGGAACTTGGAGCTTCAGGCAGGAAAGTCTTTCTGCATAACCGTTATGCTGTCTTCCTCACCCTCAAGTCTGTTTCCTACTAAACATGATGCTGGGAAGAGAGGTGGTAATTTTGCAAGGGGATGGGGGGTGAACTCCATACTCTGGATGGTTACCTGAACAGTGGTACCAGGGGATGGGGAAATAGGTGTGTTGGGCTTGGTGCCCACAATGTGGCACCTCTCTCACAAACACATTCTGAAGAGTCACAAAGGGACCTGCCAAGGAAACATGGCTGACAGGTACATCTCCCAGTGCTGGAAAAGCAAGCACACGCGTTGGGGGACAATGTGTGGCAGCTTCTGGAAGTGGATTAACTTCTTTTTCTTTTCTTTTTTAAAATTTTTTTATATTTATTTGTTTTCCCTTTTGTTGCTCTTGTTTTTTTATTGTTGTAGTAGTTATTATTGTTTTTATTTATTTATTTTTTTAAAAGGAGACTGTTGTTGTTATTGCTGTCATCATTGTTGGATAGGACAGAGAGAAATGGAGAGAGGAGGGGAAGACAGAGAGGAGGAGAGAAAGACAGACACCTGCAGACCTGCTTCACCGCCTGTGAAGTGACCCCCCTGCAGGTGGGGAGCTGGAACCTGGATCCTTGAGCTGGTCCTTGCGCTTCCTGCCACGTGCACTTAACCCGCTGAGCTACTGCCTGACTCCCTAACTTCTTTTTCCAACATTTAGTTTAGTTATTAACTAAAGAGAATGAGAAAGAGAGAGAATTCTGATCATCAGTCTGGCGTTTGAGATGCTGGTGATGGAGCTCAGCTTGAAAGTTCAGTGCTCTGTCCACTGTCCACCTCCCAGGCCACACATGGATGGACTTAGTGATTCCTGCAAGTATGAGTGCTTTAAAAAAAAAGCAGCACTTTTAAATCACTAAAAAAATTCTTATCTTTACATATTGGATAGAGACAGCTAGAAATTGAGAGGGAAGGAGGAGACAGAGGAGAGAGACAGAGAGACACCTGCAGCACTACTTCACTCCTCATGAAGCTTTCCCCCTACAGGTGGGGACTGGGGACTTGAACACAGGTCCTTGCATATTGTGACATGTGTGCTCAACCAGGTGTGCCACCACCTGGCCCCTTAAATCATTTTTCTAAAGAGAAACAATGACCTGCAAGACAATTGTCATATAAGTATAACTTACCTTTTATTTCTCTGTCTTTGATAGCGATAAAGAGAAATTGAAAGGGGAAGGGAAAGGGGAGGTGTAGAAAGATAGAGACAGCTGCACTACTGATTCACCCTGTAGGTGGGCACTGGAGGCTTGAACCCCAGTTCTTGTGCCTGGCAATGTGTGTGCTTTACTGGGTGTGCCACTGACAGGTCCCCATAGATGTGTTTTTGCATGAGTATGTGTGTACACACTTAAAGTTCATCTGTAAGACGATACACTTCATTTTTAGTATTTAGATATGTTATTAGGTTATTTTATATGTGCTGAATGACCAAAGTTCATAATTAAATTTAACATGCTGAGTGGCCATTACTCACTCAACTTTTAATAGGGGCTGGTGGGCAATTAGTGGTTGCTGACTAGAAGCCAACACTGGTCACTTCTGACTCCTACTCATTCCCACCCCAGGATGGCTTCCCACTTCCCTTTTGATGTAAAAGGATTCCTCTCAACATCGCTGCGGTCAGCATTTTTCCAACCAAAATTTTCTTTTCTCTCCTTCCTTCCTCTCTCTCTTTTTCTTCTTCTTCTTTTTTTTTTTCTTTTTTCCTGTTAGGACTTTTCTTTTTTAGTTAGAAAGCTGTTTTAATAAAGAGAAGAACTTGGCTCTTCAATTTCAGTATTTCACATTTCTGTAATTTACATTTGAAACAATTCTAATCTTGAGGCACTTTTTTAAAAATATGAACTATCCAATCATATTTATGGAACATCTATTATGTGTCAGGCACTGTTCTATGCCCTGCAGAGCCTTTCCCTTCTTGGAGAGCTAACAATCTAGACAGCCCAAAATGAGAAGCATAGTAGAACTGTTCTCTGCATTTCATGTTGAAAGATGACTTGTGGGGGTTGGGCGGTGGCACAGCGGGTTAAGCGCACATGGCACAAAGCACAAGGACCAGCGTAAGGATCCCGGTTCGAGCCCCCGGCTCCCCACCTGCAGGGGAGTCGCTTCACAGGTGGTGAAGCAGGTCTGCAGGTGTCTGTCTTTCTCTCCCCCCTCTGTCTTCCCCTCCTCTCTCCATTTCTCTCTGTCCTATCCAATAGCGAACAGCATCAACAATGGTAATAATAATAAGCACAACGAGGCTACAACAACAAGGCAACAAAAGGCGATAAAAATGGCCTCCAGGAGCGGTGGATTCATGGTGCAGGCACCGAGCCCAGCAATAACCCTGGAGGGAAAAAAAAAGATGACTAGTGCTGTAAAAGGTTGGTTAGTCTTGGTTCCTTTCACTATTGTCAGTTTATTTACCAGAGCACTGTTCGGCTCTGGCTTATGGTGGTGCAGGGGATTGAATTTGGGACTATGTGTTGGTATGCTTCTAAATTCTGCTTATAAAACTGTCTGTTGGGAGTCGGGCTGTAGCGCGGCGGGTTAAGCGCACGTGGCGCAAAGCACAAGGACCAGCATAAGGATCCCGGTTTGAGCCCCCGGCTCCCCACCTGCAGGGGAGTCGCTTCACAGGCGGTGAAGCAGGTCTGCAGGTGTCTATCTTTCTCTCCTCTCTGTCTTCCCCTCCTCTCTCCATTTCTCTCTGTCCTATCCAACAACGATGACAACAACAATAATAACTACAAAAATAAAACAACAAGGGCAACAAAAGGGAATAAATAAATTAAATAAAATATTTAAAAAAAACTGTCTGTTGTGATCATCACATTAGGTTCGCTTGTATTCCTTAACTTTGTGGTCTATTCACATAATCATGGTTTTCACTGGTTTAATCCCCACTGGTTCCAGGCTTTTTCGTTCGCTCCACCCCCTATCTACCTACTTCCTCTTCCTGAAACTTCCGCCTCAGGAGATATATATAGGACAGGATTGTGATTAGAGCTAGATAGATCGAACTGCATCCCCGCTTATCAATAAAGATTGAACTGCGTTCCCAGCTCAGCCGTGAGTCCCTGGTCGTCTCTCTCCCGCCCGCAAAACTAGCCCAGCAACTATGGAGCCACAAGTGTGGGAGTCTCTTTGCACAGCAATTATGCAATATCTCCCACCCTAATTTATATCTATATTATATTATATTATGTTATGTTATGTTATGTTATGATGTTATGTTATTCTGTTTTGTTTTGTTTTATTATGTCATGTAGGCCCAAATCTAATATGCATGCATGGAAATGTCGTCACACTAACAAGCATTTCTCAGACACCGGCAGGGACATCTGAGAAGTCCGCACAATTCTGACATCATCCAACCAAAGAGAGCATCAAGTTGTCAGATAGGGGCTCAGACTCCAGAGGGCTACAGGGACTCTGTATCCCAGACTTTTTACTGTGCTTCTGACTGACTGACTGATGGACTGATGGACTGACTACAGATTACAGATGCTCCTCTTCACTGGTCACAAGTCCAGGCGATTACCAATGTTTGTTTGTTTTTAAGTTTCCTCTTAAGTTTTTTTTAAAAATATTTTTGTTGTTGTTGTTGTCCTTGTTGTCTTTTTATTGTTGTTGTATTTATTATTGTTGTTGTTATTGATTACATTGTTTGATAGGACAGAGAGAAATGGAGAGAGGAGGGGAAGACAGAGAGGGGGAGAGAAGGACAGACACCTGCAGACCTGCTTCACCACCTGTGAAGCGACTCCCCTGCAGGTGGGGAGCCGGGGGCTCAAACCGGGATCCTTACGCGGGTCCTTGCCCTTGGCGCCACCTGCACTTAACCCGCTGCGTTACTGCCGGACTCCCTTAAGTTATTTTTAATCTTTATTTATTTATTGGATAGAAACAGCCAGAAATTGAGAGGGAAGGTAGCTATAAAGAGGGAGAGAGACACCTGCAGCACTTCTGCTGCACTCGTGAGGCTTTCCCCCCTTCAGATGGGGGCCAGGCACTCAACCTGGCTCCTTGCACACTGTAACATGTGCACTCAGACATGTGCAGCACCACCCCACCTTTTCTCTTTCTTTCTTTCTTTCTTTCTTTCTTTCTTTCTTTCTTTCTTTCTTCCTTCCTTCCTTCCTTCCTTCCTTCCTTCCTTCCTTCCTTCCTTTCTTTCTTTTTTTTCACCAGAGCACTGATCAGCTCTGGTTTTTGGTGGTGAAGGGGGGATTAAACCTGCAACTTTGGAGCCTCAGGCATGAGAGTCTCTTTACATAACCATGATACTGTCTATCTCTGAATGGCTACTTGTACTTTTGATTAACTATCTATAATTTAGAGGTTACCATGACTCACTGCTCAGATCTAGTTAATCGGCTAGGATGATTCACAGAACTCAGGAAGCCTGTTTTGCTCACCACACACCAATTTATTCAAAGAATACTAAAGGATATGAATCAATAGGCAAAGAGAGAAGTGAGGTGAGGCCCAGTAACAGGTAATTCTGTGCGCTGGAGCTTGAGGTCCCTCGAGGTGGCACACTGGAGCGCTGTTTCCCCAAACAGGAAGTGCCCTGAATTCCCTTCCTTTGGGACTTTTATGGAGGTTTCACTGCCTAGGCATGATTGATTGAATCGCTGATCATTAATTAATAATTTTTACACCGGATCATTGATCAGTTCTGGTCTGAAGCTTCCCCCTACAGGTGGGGACCTGGGTCCTTGAACCTGGGTCCTTGCATGCCACGGTGTGTGTGCTTAACCATGCGTGCCTGGTTCCTGCCAGTATTCACTTTCTTGTACATCTCCAATTGGGATGATCAAAACAGACGTAGGAGATTTGGAGAGCAACTGTTACAGGCACTGTGCCAATCACCTGCAGCATCACCACTCTGTGGGTGTGGGGAAGCAACAGGACCTACTGCTCCAGCCTGCAAGGGGCAAACCCTGAGTTAGGGGTGGGCACAAGCTCTTTTGACAGCTGGCTCCAACTTCTCCCGCAGGACTGCAGTGCCACCAGGGGCTGCGAGGGCTGTCACAGGTGTCAGACACCTTCACAGATCATTATGCTCATAGGCACCGGCTTCTCCCTGCCCCCACTCCTCCTTTCGTTCGTTCATTCTTTCTTTCTTTCTTTCTTTCTTTCTTTCTTTCTTTCTTTCTTTCTTTCTTCTTCTTGTTTTTTAAAGAAAACCCCTTTTTATCTTTAATTTTTAAAAAAGATTATTTATTTATTAATGAGAAAGGAGGAGAGAGAAAGAACCAGACATCATCACTCTGGCACATGTGCTGCCAGGGATCAAACTCAGGACCTCATGCTTGAGAGTCCAAAGCTTTATCACTGCGCCACCTCCTGGACCACTTTATTTATTTATTCATTCATTCATTCATTTTTACCTCCAGGGTTATTGCTGGTGCCTGCATCACAAATTCACTGTTCCTGGAGGCTATATATTTTTCCTTTTGTTACCCTTTTTAAAAAAAAAAATTTTATTTATTAATGAGAATGCTAGGAGAAGAGAGAGAAAGAACCAGACATCACACCGGTATATGTGCTGCCGGGGGTTGAACTTGGGACCTCATGCTTAAGAGTTCAGTGCTTTATCCATTATGCCACCTCCCGGATGACCCCCCCCCTTTTTTTAATCGTTGTTGTGGTTATTATTATTGTTGTAGTTGTTGTTGGATAGGAAAGAGAGAAATCGAGAGAGGAGAGGAAACAGAGAAGGGGAGAGAAAGACAGACACCTGCAGACCTGCTTCACCACTTGTGAAGCAACCCCCCCTCCCGCAGATAGGGAACCGGGGGCTCTAACTGGGTTCCTTGAGCCCATCTTTGCCCTTCACACCACATGCGCCCCGACCTGCCCCCTACACACGCTCCTCACTTCTATCCCTGCAGTATTCCCACTGCAAGGATTTGAGGCTGCAGCTGCAGGCGCTCAAACAATAGCCTTAGGGAGCCTGCTTCACAATTACATAAGGTAACTGTAACAAATAGACACATTTATACTGATCTATGCCCGTATCTCCAAGTGGTTCTTTTGACTGGTCCTGACTGATAACAGAATTTGGTACTAGGATGGAGTGGTTCTAGAAGAGCCCCTTTTCTTTTTTAACACTTGTATGTTGACCAGAATATTATTCAATTCCAGCTATTGGTGGTGCTGGGGATCAAACCTAGCCACTCCCCTGCCCCCAATACTCAATGTCCTATGGACAACCACTCTGACCCCCCAACCTGGCCTGGCCTCCCTCCCTCCCTTTCTGTCTTCCTTTTATTTTATTTTATTTTATTTTATTTTATTTTATTTGCCTCCAGGGTTATTGATGGGGCTCGGTGCCTTCACTATGAATCCACTGCTCCTGGAGGCCGTCTTTTCCCCATTGTTGTTGTTGCTGCTGCTGTCATTGTTGTTGGATGGGACTGAGAGAAATTGAGAGAAGGGAGACAGAGGGGGAGAGAAAGACAGACACCTGCACACCTGCTTCACCACCTGTGAAGTGACTCCTCTGCAGGTGAGGAGCTTGGGGCTGGTCCTTGTGTTTCGCACCATGTTCGCTTAACCAGCTGGCTACCACCCAGCCCCCCCCTTCACCCCCTGCCTACCTTTAAAAAAAAAAAAAAAGCACAAATTTACTATTGTACGGTTCTGGAATCAGAAGTTCTACAGGACTAAAATCAAGGCATCAGAAGTCAGTCAGTTCCTTCCTAGACATTCTAGAAAGAATCTGTTTCCTTACCTTTTCTAGCTTGAAGAGGTCACCCACGTTTGTTTTTTTCTTCTTCTTCTTTCAACCTTTTATTTAACATTCTTAAGTGACGGTGGGTTTTAGATCTTGTTGAAAGCGGCCACATCCATAGACGGCACGCAGTCCTCAAAAGCAGCAATCTGCTCCTGCAGCATATCTGTTCCAACCTTATCATCATCAACCACACACTGTATCTGGAGTTTTTTAATTCCATACCCCACTGGAACCAGTTTAGAAGAGGCCTGAATCAAGCCATCTGCGAGAAGGCTTCTAACACATTCTTCCAATTATTTCATATCAGTTTCGTCATCCCAAGGCTTTACATCTAATTAGATGGAAGACTTGGCAACAAGTACAGGTGTTTCGGCTTTCTTTGATTCATACTGAGCACCCACGTTCCGGAAACCATTGCCTGCTTCCTCCATTTTCAAAGTCGGCAAAAGTGTATCTCCCAGATCACCCTTTTATAACATTTTCTTTTTTTTTTTTTTTTGCCTCCAGGGTTATTGCTTTGATTCGGTACTAGGACTATGAATATTCTGCTCCTAGAGGCCATTCCCCCCCTTCATTTTAGTAGGTGGGACAGAGAGAAATTAATAGGGGAGGGGCGATAGAGAGGGAGAGAGAAAGACAGACACCTGTAGACCTGCTTCACCTTCCTGCAGGTGGGGAACTGGGAGCTCAAACCCGGATCCTTGCGCAGGTCCTTATGTGCACTTAACTGGGTGTGCCACCACCTGGCCCCCAGTCACGTTTTTGTTTTTGTTTTTACTTTTTTAAAATTGCTTTTACTTATTTATTGGATTGAAACAGCAGCCAGAAACTGTGGTGGGGGCTGATAAAGAGGGAGAAAGACACCTGCTGCACTGCTTCACCACTTGTGAAGCTTTCTCCCTGCAGGTGGGGACTAAGGGCTTGAACCCAGATCCTTGCACATTGTAGTAATATGCACTCAACCAGATGTGCCACCACCTGGCTCTGTCACACTTTCTTTAACCACAACAGGAAAAGGTTTACTACTTTTAAAAGTGGTCCAGGGGTTGGGTTGTAGTGAGGACTGGAGTAAGGATCCCGGTTCGAGCCCCAGGCTCCCCACCTGCAGGGGGATCGCTTCACAGGCAGTGAAGCAGGTCTGCAGGTGTCTAGCTTTCTCTCCCCATGTCTGTCTTTCCTCCTCTCTCCATTTCTCTCTGTCCTATCCGGCAACAACAACATCAATAACAACAATAATAACCACAACAATGATAAAAACAAGGGCAACAAAAAGGGAAAATAAATAAAGTGTGCCCATGAAGTCCAAGTTCAATCCCTGGCATTACATATCCCAGAGTTATGCTCTGATTTGTCCTTCCACTCATTAATAAGTTTTTTTTTTTTTAAATTGTGCCATTTTTAGAATTTGTGCCATTGGGGGTCAGATGGTAGCGCAGAGAGTTGGGCACACATGGCACAAAGCGCTAGGACTAGAGTAAGGATCCCAGTTTGAGCCCCTGGCTCCCCACCTGCAGGGGAGTCGCTTCACTAGTGGTGAAGCAGGTCTGCAGGTGTCTGTCTTTTTCTCCCCCTCTGGCTTCCCCTCCTCTGTCCTGTTCATTTCTCTCTGGCCTATCCAACAACGAACGACAACAACAACAACAATAATAACCACAACAAGGCTACAACAACAAGGGCAACAAAAGGGTGTAAAAATGGCCTCCAGGAGCAGTGGATTCATGGTGCAGGCACTGAGCCCCAGCAATAATCCTGGAGGGGAAAAAAAAAAAAGAATTTGTGCCATTAAACGCAACCTATCCAGATAAACCAGGATCTTCTCTTTATCTCAAGGTTCTAGGAACTAAACATCTTTGGCCTTGGTGGTCATTATCCTATCTTCCACAGAGTCTAAAGTCAGTGTTTCCATTGCACTTGTCTATATAATCAAAATGACACTGGAAGTCACTTAGCATCTAAGAAATGACAGCAATTTAGACACGGGTGATTAACGCTCAGCGGGGCCACCCACGTAGCTTTTAACTCTAATGCTGCCAGAGTTTGTTTGTTTATTTATTTATTTATTTTCAGCTAGGCACTGGGCAAAAATCACTAGTTGATACCAGTAGTCATAATGTTTGAAGAAATATGTCTGCAAACACTAGCATTGTACAGTGTAGAGGAACTTTTAGAAGATGAATACCCTTGCGAACTTCACTGCACAGAAAACAAATGATTCATGCTTCCTGACTCACGCTCACTCCTGTCCCACCAGCGTGTCACTGCTGGGAGATTTACATCCTTTTCAATTATCAACTCTCTCTGACTTAAACGTAAGTCTGAAGCATTTCCACTGAACAAACATGGTTTTCATTCTGTAAATCTCATTACACAAATGAGCACCGCAGCAAAGAAATGACCCGAATCTGGGGTCCTTCTATAAAGTGACCTGAAGTCACAGAAGAAGAGCAAAATTCTTAAAGATTAATTGACAAAAAAAAAAAAAAAAAAGTCTGGGTTGATTTAGAGTTTTCCAGATGTGTTGATCTGACCAGATTCGATTTAAAAGTACTAGTGGTGGTCCGAGAGGTGAGCAGTGTGTTGAGTGCAGGAGCTGCAGAGAGGAAGCATTGGGTTTGATCCCAGAACTACATACACAGAATCACTGGTCTGGTCCTTTTCATTTTGTTTATTTTTTTGCCACCAGGGTTACTGCTGGGGCTTGATGGCTGCACTACAAATCCACTGCTCCTGGTGGCCATTTTTTTCAATTTTTTTGGATAGGACAGAGAGGAATTGAGAGGGGAGGTGGAGCTAGAGCTAGAGAAAGATGGATGCCCGCCTGCAGAACTGCTTTTTTTTTTTTTTTTTTGTCTCCAGGATTATTGCTGGGGCTC
The DNA here is from genome assembly GCF_950295315.1 of Erinaceus europaeus. Lineage (NCBI taxonomy): Eukaryota > Metazoa > Chordata > Mammalia > Eulipotyphla > Erinaceidae > Erinaceus > Erinaceus europaeus. The sequence goes on along the minus strand of NC_080171.1, from coordinate 116,226,141 downwards.
AGTGCCTGCATATAAATCCACTGCTTCTGGAGGCTATTTTTTCCCTCTTGTTGCCCTTGTTGTTTATCGTTGTTGTGTTTATTATTATTGTTGTTATTGCTGTCGTTGCTGGATAGGACAGAGAGAAATGGAGAGAGGGGAAGAGAAAGACAGACACCTGCAGACCTGTTTCACCGCTTGTGAAGCGACTCCCCTGCAGGTGGAGAGCCGGGGGCTCGTACCAGATCCTTAGGCTGGTCCATGCACTTTGCGCCATGTGCGCTTAACCCGCTGTGCTACCGCCCTGCCCCCCACTTCACTTCTTATGAAGTGATCCCCCTGCAGGTGGGGAGATGGGGACTCGAACCTGGATCCTTGCACTTCATACTACGTGCGCTTAACATGGTGCACCACTGCTCCCCCCACTTCTATTAAATAAGCAAACAAATATTTAAAAACAATTAACAACAATGGCAACAAAATGGAAAAAATGACTTCCAGGAAAAGTGGATTCATAATGTAGGCACCAAGTCCCAGTAATAACCCTTGAGGTAAAATAATTAAATAATAAAGTAAAACTGAAAGATATTACCTAACATCTGTCAGGATGCCATTATTTAAAATAAAGTTCTGGCAAAGAGGCGGATAAATGATTGCGGCAGGTAAAAATCCGACATCGTGTAGCTGCTGTGGAAAATTGTCTAAAAAAATTAAAACCAGGAACTATCTATCCGATCCAACAACTCTACTTCGAGGAATTTATCTAGAAGAATCAAATCTGAGAGATGAGTGCTTGGGGCTCATTGCAGCACTTACTCATAATAGCTTAAAATATGAAAATAAGCTACATGTCCACTGACAGATGACTGGCATACACATGATAGCCACTATTCATCCTAAGGGGATTCTTCAATATGCTGTAACATGGATGAACCTTGCTTTATCCAACAGACACGGATGGAGAAAAGACACTAGGACAGCTTTCCACAGATGATGGTGATGTGGACAGTGTTCCCAAGAGCTACCAGTGTTCACGCAGGAGTTCTCATGCAATGACAAGGTTTACATTCCACACGCTGAACTATATTCTGACCCATGTGTGAGCCTTCACAATATGATGCCAAGTTAACCGAGTCAGTCAGAAAAATACTACAGTTACACCTGGAGTCTAACCCACAGAATTAAAGAGTGGTTATCATATGCTGGGGCAGGGAGCGAGAGTGAGGGTTACTGAGAAGCAGGCCTATAACCCCAGTTAAACAAGGTGAAAAAGCCCCAGGGAGTTGCTATACAATACAGTACCTATGGCCACAATAATATATTGTACACCTAAAACTGTATTACCAGGTAAATCTGGTGTTAGGTGTTTCTAGACAACAATAAGGGAGAGGAATTAAGATGAAAAAACAAAACAAAACAGGCTTTTACAGTCTTAAGAAGAAAGAAGAAATCTCTCAGGGAAAGATTCTTTTTTTCCCCCTCCAGGATTGTCACTGGGACTAGGTGCCCACGCTATGAATCCACTGCTCCGGGTGGCCATCTTGTTTCCATTGCTGTTACTGTTGAATAGGACAGAGAGAAATCCGAGAAGGGAAGAAAGAGAGGAGACAGACACCTGCAGACCTGCTTCACCGCCTGTGAAGCCACTCCCCTACAGGTGGGAAGCCAGGGGTTCGAACTAGGATCCTTGAGCAGGTCTTTGCACTTCGAGCCACGTGCACTTAACTCGCTGTGCTATCGCCTAGCCCCCGGAAAGGGGTTCTTAATACTGATGTCAAGTATTAAGTGTCATAGAATGGGGCCATTTGTATAGCATCACTTCTATGGCAATGGACTTGCATGTGTGAGGCCAGGTGGTGGTGCACCTGGTTGAGCGCACATTACAATGTGCAGGAACCCAGGTTTGAGGCCCCACTCCCTACTGGGGGGGGGGGGAAGCTTTACAAGTGGTGAAGCACTGTTGCAGATGTCTTTCTCCCTATCAGCCCCTTCTGTCTTGATTTCTGGCTGTCTCAAATAAATAAAGCTTTAAAAAAAAAAGCCTCCATGGCAGGAAAAAACCTCTTTAAAAAAATTGTATTGAACTTACTCAAAACCCTAGTATTGGATGTGACAGTGGCACACCCTGTTAAAAGCACACGTTACAGTGCACAAGCCCCCGGACCCCACCTGCAGGGGACAGCTGCACAAACAGTGAAGCAGGGCTGCAGCTATCTCTTTCCCTATTTCCTTCTTTTCTCCAAATTTCTGTCATTATCAATAAAGTTAAAAAATAAATTTAAAAAAAAATCTCATTTTCCATATTGATATTCTTTCAAGGCACAAAAGCAGTATTCTTTTTTCTAAATTTTTAAAAAATTTTATTTATTTTCCCTTTTGTTGCCCTTTTTTTATTGTTGTTGTAGTTATTATTGTTGTCGTCGTTGTTAGATAGGACAGAGAGAAATGGAGGAGAGGAAGACAGAGAGGAGGAAAGACAGACACCTGCAGATCTGCTTCACCGCCTGTGAAGCAACTCCCCTGCAGGTGGGGAGCTGGGGGATCAAACCGGGATCCTTATGCTGGTCCCTGCGCTTTGCGCCACGTGCGCTTAACCTGCTGTGCTAGCGCCCGACTCCCCAAAAGCCATATTCTAATTAATCTTTTGTTGCTTTCACCTAACCGATACTGACTGAGAAGACTACTAAGGAGTAACAACAGAAAATCTGGGGGCCAGGAAGTAGTGCACTGGTTAAGCACACACATTACAGTAAGTAACGTCCTGGGTTCAAGCACCTGGTCCCCACCTGCAAGGGGCAAGCTTCAAGAGTGGTAAAGCAGGGCTGTGGGTGCTTGTCTCTTTCCATCACTACCTCCCCTCTTAATTTCTGTCTCTATCCAATAAGAAAGTTAAAAAAAAAAAACTAAGTTTTCAAAAAAAAACAACAAACAAACAAACTAGTGGCCAATGTTTTGAACCCGTTTCAGTTTGAAATGTTAACTGATTTTTCTAACAATCTGAGTATACACTCACAAAACACTTATTCTTTAACACAGAGCTGTCCTGAGATAATGCACAGAAGCCAAAGTCTATTTAATAAAAATATTTAATGCTGCCAAAAAGTATAAAAATACAGTAGGAATGGCAGTACAATACAAAGTAGTCTCTCCTAATTTATTACTTTTACATCTTTCTACATTTCATACACACATTATAAAACTGAACAATGCATCAAAGTAGAGAGTTCTGCAAAGTCTTCTGCTGGTGGTGCTCTTCAATCCCTGGATGTAAAGTTTACTTTGTAAACATACAAATGTGTGAGGCAATCTACAGGTTTATCAAGCCTCACTTCAGCTTCCGGAGTGGGCTTCAGGTCTTGCTTTGCACATCAATGGTTCAAAATTTATAGCTGCAGAATATTCTCAAGTCATGAATGTTTAGGTGTCTGTCAATCTTGGCCTAAAACATAAAATAAGAAGTCATCTATTCAAGTCATATTTACCAAACATACAGACATACAAAAAGAAAGAAAGAAAGAAAACAACACACACGCACACACAAATAAAACAACTAACAATGAACTAAAAAGGTAACCAAAAGTCTGTTATATTCAACCACACTGAAAGCGTCACTGTTTATTCTGGAAAAACTGTTTTAAGTGCTCTTTTGCAAACAGAATTGGTAGTGTGAGGTCAACTCATGTTACGGCACCATAATTCATTCTTTTTCAAGAGTTACTTGGAATTCTTAAGTCATCCTGTTTTACTCAAGAAATGGCCTGAGAGACTCCAAGACAGGCTTAACGAAAAGGATTCAAACAGCTTAGCAAGATTATATTGTATATGCTAGGTTTACCAACAATTTGGAGTTCAACGCAAAAGTCTACTCTAATTTGGATCACCACTGTATTATACTGCCAGGAATATTATGGATGCAATGTTTGAACATGAAGTTGGCCTATTCTTTAACTCACAGACTACTAGCAGCATGCTTTTTTTGTCATGAAGGATAATACTGATGATGAAATACAGAGGTGAAGGACGTGACTTCAAGTTACTATCAACACGAAAGAAAACACAGACATAAAATGATTGACAGATTTATTGTCTTTTAATGTCACAAAGTAAAGGCAGATAGGCTTAAACAAGCCACACAGAGACGAGATAACTGTTTAAAAGGGCAGGTTGAACTTTTAACATTATTTCAAAGTATTTTCAAGTAGCCAAACTTTTGAGGAGGAAAATGGTATTTCCTTTCCTTCCCCAAATTTTATCACTACCACAAGAATCCACAAATCTAAATAACTGTCATTACTGTCTCTCCCAATTCATAAACAGGAAATGTAAAGCACACCACATATAGTCAGAACATTCGTCCAACTCCTCTGCCTTTCAGATACTGCAGACTGGGTTTCCTCTTGCCTACTGGCTCCTTCTCGTGAAGGGGAAAAAGAGAAAAAAGTACCAAACATCTGGTGCTGTGAACAACCCCCTCACCCTTTTTTGAACACCTTTTCCTGATTTTCCAGTACTGAGAGAAATATCATGAGAAGATTCTCATGAACTATCTGTGGATCACAAAAATGATCACAGTTGTTAAAGATTAAAATGGTTTTTTTTTTGGGGGGGGTTCTGGCAGTAGCGAAGCAGGTTAAGCATACGTGGTCCGAAGCACAAGGACTGGCATAAGGATCCTGGTTCTAGCCCCCAGCTCTCCACTTGCAGTGGGGTCGCTTCATGGGTAGTGAAGCAGGTCTGCAGGTGTCTGTCTTTCCTCCTCTCTCAATTTCTTTCTGTCCTATCCAATGACCACAATAATGACAACAAAAGGGAAAATAATGGCCTCCAGGAGGAGTGGATTCGTAGTGCAGGCACCGAGCCCCAGCAATAACCCTGGAGGCAAAAAAAAAAAAAAAAAAGAAAAAAAGAAAAGCTAATTAAAAAAAAATTATCTTTATTTATTGGACATACAGCCAGAAATTGAAAGGGGGTAATCCAGAGGAAGAGAGACAGAAACACCTGTAGCACTGCTTCACCACTCATGAAGCCTTCCCTATGAAGGGGAGGAACTGGGGACTTGAACCTGGGTCCTTGTGTACTGTAACATGTGCGCTCAGCCAAGTGCACCACTACCTAGTACCCTCCCTGCCCCACGCGAAAGGTATTTATTGGTGCCAATTACTGCGAAATATGCATTTACCCCTCCAGCATTCAAAACGCAGCACTTTATAACGAAGGAACTTAATCCAATCAATGAATGAATAAAGCAATGGTTGGTTCAGAGAATATTCTGATTGTCCAGTACTTCTCTGGTTCAGCCATAGTCCAAAATGTCTCACAAAATAAGTGGTTTTTTTGGGGGGGGTCAGGTGTTGGTGTACCCAGTTAAGCACACATAGTACTATGTGAAAGGACATGTGCATGGACCTGGGTTCGAGTCCTTGCTCTCCACCTGCAAGGGGAGTACTTCATGAACAGTGAAGGGGTCATTCTCTCCCTTTCTCTGTCTTCCCATCCTCTCTCAATTTCTCTCTGTCCTATCTATAAAAAAAAAATAGAAAAAGGAAAAATGGTCGCCAGGAGCAATGGATTCATACTGCCAGCACTAAGCCCCAGAGACTGGAGACAACAGGAAAAAAAATGTTTGTTTTTTTAAGGAAAAAAACTTAACTGGTTTTACATGAAAATAGAGGTTGGGAGTTGGGCGGTAGCGCAGTGGGTTAAGTGCACGTGGCGTGAAGCGCAAGGAGCGGCGTAAGGATCCCGGTTGGAGCCCCCGGCTCCCCACCTGCAGGGGAGTCGCTTCACAGGCGGTGAAGCAGGTCTGCAGATGTCTGTCTTTCTCTCCTCCTCTCTGTCTTCCCCTCCTCTCTCCATTTCTCTCTGTCCTATCCAACAACGATGACATCAATAACTACAACAATAACTACGACAAGAAAACAAGGGCAACTTATTTTATTTATTTACTTAAGAGGATTAAGTAAATAAATAAAAAAGAAAATAGAGGATTGTTGTGGATTCTAACAGGTAAAAGTAGCAGTTTAATATTTCTCCATTTAAATATTTGGCTCAAAATTCTGGAAAACAGGTGAGAAAATGGAAAACAAATGAAATTCTCCAGATTAGAGTTTGGATCTCACTCAGCTCTGTGTACTAGCTGTTCCAGCTTGGGCAAGTGGCGAATCTTTTCACTCAGCACTATTCCAATGACAGGGTAATATGGTACATCTACAACTGTGGCCGCTTGAAGTTACCTCATGAAAAAAGTCACATGGCGCATTTAAACTGACTGGCAGAAGTACAGCTGCTCAACACAGGCTGCTTTCTCCCCAGCAGTGAGCCAAAGACACACTTACCAAGGATGAGTTATTGTTTATGACAAAAGAAATTCATAGTGTTTTAAGAGATTCAGTTATTTTCTCTTTGTAAATATTATTCTGGGGACAAGAAAATAAGATTAAAATCATTTTGAATGTTAATTGTTTTCAATGACTATTTCCACGAATAAAAAGACAAATGGGCCTTATTTTAGGAAAAAGATAATGTTAAGATGTTCAGCTGAAATATATATATATACATATATATATTACTGTTTCATTTAACAAGGTAAAAATAAAGTGGGTCCAAGTAAAATGAATGGAACTAGCTATGCTTGGTGTTTTCTTTACAGAAAGTGGCCTTTATATACTTCGCATCTGCCCACAGTCCTACCCGGTACAAGATGGTTTCACAGACAGAATAATCTTCCCAAGCTGGCCACACACTCTGCGGTCAACAGCAAGTCAAATGACATCTGCAGTAGTTTTGTTCTAACATTTTACTGAAAAGAATCACAAAAATATCTATAAAATTAGCAAAGCTGAGGTCGGGTGGCAGTGCACCTGGTTGAATACACGTTACAATGTGCAAGGACCCGGGTTCGAGCACTGGTCCCCACCTGTAGGGGGAAAGCTTTGCAAATGGTGAAGCAGTGCTGCAGGTGTCTCTCTGTCTCTTATTTCCCCCTCTCCTCTAGATTTCTAACTGTCTCTATCCAGTAAGTAAATAAATACAAAATTTTTTTTTTAAATTAGCAAACCACTGCTTATAGATAAAACCAACTTACCTAGTTTCTCTTGAATTCAAACTCAAAATAACTACATTAGAAATGTGAAAATGACAACATCAAGTGTCTAAAATCTGTGCCAAGTTAGACCACAGAGAGTGACTATAAAGGAAAATATTTCTCATAGAACTCTCCGTATAGCTTCCCAGAACACACTATGTAATGGAAAAAACAGCATGAAGTACCTTGATAAATATCTAAGTTCTCATATTAAACTCTCAATTATAAAACCAAAATAGAAGTAGCCAAAAAACAATGAACAGCCTCCTAGCAGACTGCAGACTGACTGAGTCCTTTAGTATCTTCACTGCTGAGGTTCTTACTGACAAAGACAAGACCTCTCAGACCAACTAAAAGCTTCTTGCGTGAGTCACAGTTAGCCGTGGCAGTGCTCAGTGAAGGGGTAAATGGCATGCAATGTGTGGACAGGACCAGGCATGACAGCAAGGAAGCACTACCCAAAGCTGTCAGAACTGCTCAATGCTCCTGTGGGGCAATCTGGATGTGGTAAAAACTGAGTAATTCTTACCACTAGGAGGAAAGCGAGCTAGCCTCTAAGTTTTTTTTTTTTTTTCTTTTTCTAGAAATCAGAGAAAGTGGGTCACTTAAAATTATTCTTTTTCTTTCTTCCTCCTCCAGGGTTATCATAGGGGCTCGCGGTGTTGGCACTACAAATCTACTGTTCCTGGTGGCCATTTTTTTTTCTTTTTTATTGGATAGAACAGAGAAAAACTGAGGGGAGGAGAGGTAGAGAGAAAGACACCTGCAGACTTGCTTCACTGCTTGTGAAGTGACCTCACTTGCAGGTGGGGAGTCGGGGGCTCAAACCGGGATCCTTGTGCTTCATACCATGTATGTTCAACCTGGTGCGACACCGCCCGGCCCCCAAATACTTTCATTAAAAAAATAAAAGATGAAAAGTCTTTTAAAATCATTCTATTTTATTATTGGATAGAGACAGAGAAATAGAGAGGGGAGGGGGAAACAGAGAGGTAAAGAGAGAGAGAGAGAGAGAGCTGCAGACCTCCTTCACCACTTATGAAGCTTTCCTCCTGCAGGTGCAAATCTGGGTCCTTGTACACCGTCATGTGTGTGTATTTAACCACGTGCACCACTGCCTGGCCCCTCCCCCCAATTCTTTCACTAAAAACTTCACTATATCACTGTGTCTGGACAAACAAGGAAATAAATGGATGCTAGCCAGGTATATGGAATACAGCCAGGCAGTATGCAGAATCTGGGCTGAGGACTCCTGGCTGAGCAGGCACTGAGAAGTTACACAACCTGAACGTCTTCCCACCACTGCCTGTTATCACTGATGTGTCTCAGGAACAACAAGAAGGTAGCTATAATGCCTAATATGACCATTGTTGTATTGGCTGTTGTTTCTGATGAACTTCTTATTCCTCTGAAGACAGCAATAAACTGAGTCAAATTCCAAAAGGCAGAATAGGTTGAATGCAAAACAAATCATCCAGGGGTGACTAAAACTTGTATTTGAAGTCAGGGAAGTTCAGTTTTACTGTGTGGGTAAATACTATACACACTATATATACATCTAACTTTTTTTCTTTCCTCCAGGGTTATTGCTGGGCTCAGTGCCTGCACCATGAATCCACCGCTCCTGGAGGCCATTTTTCCCCCTTTTTGTTGCCCTAGTTGTTGCAGCCTCGTTGCGGTTATTATTGCCATTGTTGACGTTGCTTTGTTGTTGGATAGGACAGAGAGAAATGGAGAGAGGAGGGGAAGACAGAGAGAGAGGGGAGAGAAAGATAGACACCTGCAGACCTGCTTCACCGCCTGTGGAGCGACTCCCCTGCAGGTGGGGAGCCGGGATCCTTATGCCGGTCCCTGCGCTTTGCGCCACGTGCGCTTAACCCACTGCGCCACCGCCCGACCCCCATACATCTAACTTTTATTTATGGTTTATACAGAAAGCTCACAGGGCAGGTGTGTTGCCATGTGTGGCTTAGCACCAGAGTGGTACCTGTCTCTATTTAAAAAAAAACAAAAAGTGAGCCTGCGATTAGTGAAATGCATGAGGACCTGGCTCCATCTTCCCTTTACCACTTCCCCCACCCCCATTACAAAAATTCAATTCACGGGGTCGGGCGGTAGCTCAGTGAGGTTAAGCGCACGTGGTGCAAAGCACAAGGACTGGCGTGAGAATCCTGGTTTGAACCCCTGGCTCTCCACTTGCAGGGGGCTTCAGGTCGCATCACGGGCAGTGAAGCAGGTCTGCAGGTGTCTGTCTTTCTCTTCCCCCTGTCTCCCCTCCTTTCTCGATTTCTCTCTATCCCATCCAACAACAACAACAGCAAAGACAACAATAATAATGACAAGAAGAAGGGTAGCAACAAAATGGGAAAAAAGGCCTCTAGGAGCAGTGGATTCATATTGCAGGCACCGAGCCCCAGCAATAACCCTGGAGGCAAAAGAAAGAAAGAAAGAAAGAAAGAAAGAAAGAAAGAAAGAAAGAAAGAAAGAGAGAAAGAAAGAAATCAAACTTTTGTTCCATTATTATCTAAATAATTCAAAGCCAGCTAGGGGCTTCCAAAGTAAAAGAGATTGCTTAATGGTTGATATCTATCATCCATCCATCCATCTATCTAGATATATATCTCTATCTTATCTATCTATCTATCTGTCTAGATATATCACCAGCAGATGTCTGCTATGTTTTAAGTTCCAGACAGGGATGGGTATAGCAAGTTTTAATCTTGGCTGTCCTGCTCATGCTGACGCTAGCTAGCTGATTCAGTCAGTCTACAAACACTCTTCTATATTCGTTACTCTACCCGGGAGAAAAGCCCCTGTTAACAAAACAAAACTCTGTTAGGTCTGATTCTGGAAGTGAAAATCATGGGATAGGAGATTTTAAAATCTGTACAATAACCTGCCAAAGGCTTTAGGAATGTAGGCATTCACTAAAGCAGAGTGTGCAAGAGGTAAGAATTTCTATCACAGTCAGTTACCGATCTGTGTATGTTTAGACAGAGAAGCTAGTCAGACATACTTCTAGGGGGAAAATTATTTGCTGAAGTCAACTCTTGCTTTGATAATTATCTAATTCTAAAGTACACTTTATATGAGACAATTCAATGACAGAATCAGAAAACAGCCTAGAAATGTCAAGTCAAGGCTGACTATGGCTTAATGATAACACCTACCCTGAACACTTATTGTGGGAGTTAAATAAAATTAAATAAGAAAGTGTAAGAAAGGTCTTTGGTGGGGGAGTGAGGCAGGCGGTGGCGCACCTGGTTAAGTGCACACATTACAGTGCACAGGGATCCAGGTTCAAGCCCCTGGTCCCCACTTGCAGGGGGAAGCTTCATAAATGGTAAAGCAGTGCTGCAGATGTCTCTCTCCTCTATCCCTCTCTCCCCTCCCAATTTCTGTCTCTATCCAATAATAAATTTTTAAAAAAACTATAAGAAAGAGAGAAAGAAAGAGAGAAAGGTCGTTAGCACAGAGCCTGGCACACAGCAAATAACCAACAAGTAGTTTACCATTGCTCTGAATTGGTACAGAAAGCCAGTAAGGAATTAATATAAAAAGTGGAAGGGGTGGCATTGGCTGCATTGATTTGCTTGAGGTCAGCAGATGCAGTATCAAATGGTCTGGATCAAGGAACACGAGCAAAGCCCCCGAGGTTCTAGGGCAAAGACAGAAACAGGCTGGAGGTATGGATCAACTCATCAATGCCCATGTCCAGTGGAGAAGCAATTACAGAAGCCAGACCTTCCACCTTCCACTCCCCATAAAGATCTTGGGTCCATGCTTGGGTCCCAGAGAGGGAAAAAGAATAGGGAAACTCCTCAAGGCAGGAGGAGATATGAAACTCGTGGTGGGAAATGAATAGTCTGGAATCGTACCCCTCTTATACCATAATCTTGTCAATCATTAAATCACTAATGAAAAAAAAACGGGGAAAGTGGGGGGGGGAGATAGCATAATGATTATGCAAACAATCTCTTAATGCCTGAAGTCCCAAAATCCCTGATTTCATCCCCTGCATGACCACAAGCCAGAACTGAGACAGTGTTCTGGTGAAAAGAGAGACCAAGAAAGAGATAGAATGGAAGAGTGTCTCATGTCATAAAGTACATTTTAAACCAATATGCACTTTTTCTTGGTGTAAATTTCAGTTAATTTTTTAAAAAAGGAACCAGGCAAAACAGAATTGCACATAAAAATAACTTAAGAGTTACACGTTCTTTCTCTGATATACCTGTTTAAGCACAGCTACTGTAGTAAATAAAAAAAAAGATCACCAAGTTCTTTTTTTCCCTTCTCATTCCTTGGTAGAATGTTTTCCCCCAAGTATATCTTCAGCAAAATACACATAGAGAGACAAGTTTGGGCAAAAAGACCATGGCAGAATTATTAATGTACAGTAAGATGGACCAACTATGGAAAAGGAAAAGAGAAAATATAGAAAGTATTTTCTAAATCATGAGAAATGGGCCCACTATTTTAAAGTCTAAGCAGACAGAACACAAAGCTGAAATACTGAATAAGTAAAGCACATTTGCCCAACAAGGGGGGTAATGGATATCATAATCTCCACTTGTTACTTAAAAACAAAATCTTTACCTTTTGTTTATGGCAGATCTTATCTTCAACTTAAATTTAATATGATCTACCCATATTTGACTTACAGAATAACAAACTGGATTTTGGCAAAGATAAACCAAGTCAAACTGGAAAGAAAGATATTAAACCAACAGCAATGTAAGGGTCTCCGTGCCTGAACACAGGTTTGATGCAGACAGACATAAGAAAATGTCCCTCTTACCTCCTCTCCGTTTAAAGGTTACAGGGCACAGTAATACTGAATTAGGACACAGGTACAAGTTATAACATCTGACTTAATATGTAGAACCACCTACATCCTGTTTTCATACTTCCAGCATAATTTAACACGTTCAAGAAGAAGACTATGCACATCAACTCAGAACAGTTTTCAGTCAGTATTAAAAATTATAATCACCCCTTAAAATCATTACTAAGTCTCATGCAGAAATCTTAAGTAGTATATAAAATAGAGATAGTCTGGTTGAAAGTAAAGGTTAAAGGCTTACCATCCTTCCCACTATCACTTAGTGACCCCTTAGAAATTCAAGCATAATTTGAAAAACCACCGAAGGAATGTGATTTCATCATTTTAGCAACTGCAAATCTTAATTCTGTGAAAGTCTAGATCAAGTTAACACTGGACTTCTGGGATGAAAGAAAGCTAGCACTTATCTAAGTAGTTAAATTCGTTCAATGATACTCTTAAAAATAGCCATGAAGAAGTTAAAGGGACAATATAAGGTTCGTACAACATCATACCATTTATTGAAGTAGGAAGAACTTGAAAAAATAAATGATTTCAAAACTTCAGCCTAGCAAACTAAAATCATGGGTCACCAACTGCTACTTATTTCCCAAATGATGATTTGCCCCAATTGGAAAGTAGGGCAGTCACAACTGAATTTTTCATGAAATATAAACAGTATTAATAATGGGCGTTACAGAAACCAACTTCTTTACAAAGTTTTGACCAGGTAGTCCTTGACTTTGCCAGTAAGGAGAATTTCCCTTCAGATAAGTTCAGGGAGGGAAAAAAAAAAGTTTTTTTTAATTAGGAAAACTGTAAAACATAAAGAAATGCAAATATAGATAAAAAACTGGTTTTTTTAAAAGCATTTTACCTGCTCATATCAAACTTCTCTTTAAGAAAACGTATCCAGTACAATTGAATCAATACACAATTTATTGTTTTAATGGTAACAGATGTTTTTCAAATTGAGTTTTAAAAAGTACATTTAACTACAAAATTAAGATTAAATAGATATAAAATATATTTACCCTGAAATGGTTAAGGATATAAAATATTGATGCCCAAGTCAATAGTACATAATACGTTACACACATTAAAGATCGTTTTCTCTCCAGTAATAAGGTAGATTAAACCACAATATTTATTGCTTTTATCAAGTGCCGGTAAAAATCCAGATAGCCTCCAAATATAAATCCTTGTGACAAAGGATTTCTCAGTCTGTTCAGATGAAACATTACATTTAACATGTATGAATACAGCTGCAAAACGTTACCAGTTTTTCACAAGCATCAAAGTCTTTATTTTAGATCGCATTTACAATTTGGGGCCAGTGTCCTGAGATCTTAGGCTGAGGACTGAAAATATTTATCTGGTTGGTGTCTATTTTACTGCACCATATCTCTGGGAATGAAGAGTTTGCTAACAGATGACCCTTTGTGATAAATGCAACTGTCAGCTACCAGTGCAGGAGTTTGCTGGGCAAAATAATTTATTTATAGGATACTTTGCCGAAAAAACAGTGTCCAGCCAACCAAAGTGCCAATCAAAATGACCAATACAAACCCCGTCTTAGTGAGAATAGGCTGCCAATATAACCACCTTTTTCTTTTTCGTTCAGTCTCATTTAGCCTCTGCTTCATCTGCTGCACTCTCTGAGCCGTGATAGCTTTTCTGTCCTCTCGGATACGCTTCCGCAGAACACTATGAATCAGTAAGGATAAAAAATAAGGGGGGGGGGAGAGAATGAGAACAGCAGGATTTAACTAGATTTAAAAAAGAGAACCTTAGCTAAAATAAAATGAGACTATTTATTTGCATTGCTGAATTCATTCGAACAGTGGAATAAATAAAAGGAAAAATCCTTAACATTCTAAAAGGGTCCAGAGATGGATTCTGATAATGCAGTGATGATATCTGGTACAGTTTTTACCTCATGATTAAGAGTTTAATGCTTTGTTCACTGCGCCATCTCCAAGACCACCCCAGTGAGCTATCTTGCAGATCCACATTCTACTGTTTTAAAAATGCTTTTTTAGGGGGCTGGACGGTAGCGCAGCAGATTAAGGATCCCGCTTTGAGTCCCTGGCTCCCCACCTGTAGGGGGGGTCACTTCACAAGCAGTGAAGCAGGTCTGCAGGTGTCTATCTTTCTCTCCACCTCTGTCTTCCCCTCCTCTCTCCATTTCTCTCTGTCCTATCCAACAACAACAGCAATGGCAACAATAACAGCAGCGACAACATGGGCAACAAGATGGGAAAAATGGCCTCCCAAGCAGTGGATTTGCAGTGCAGGCACCAAACAATAACCCTGGAGGCAAAAAAAAAAAAAAAAAAAAAAAGCTTTTTTTACTTACAAAATCGATTATGGGCTTCTTGAGAGGAACGAAAGCTCTGAGATCAATAATCTCATCAATATTCTACTTGAGTACACTTTTAGTTGCATTAATTCGTGGAAGATCTATACATACTTCAATCCAACAAACTTAGAAGGTCTCCTGTTTTCACATGTATTATTGCAGAAAGCTTACCTTTCTGTTTTCTCCTCCACAGGATCTTGAGTTCTAGAGGATAATCCTGTATGTCTGTCACCTGTCGTCTTTCCTTCTTCTAGGCTTACCCTGCTGCCATTGTACTTTTCAGTTATTATTCTGGCTGGTGAGTGATCAAAAGCAGGATGTAAGTCTTCTTTAGACAGTTCTTTCCACATTTTCTGGGTAGAGAAATGAGACAAAGAGATACGCAAAAGCTGAAATTTTAATCTCCCTGAAATGAAAAATTTATTAATGGAAATTCTATTTTCAACTTAATAAAAGCCTGTGGCAGATTAAAAGAAGGGGACGGACATGTTAGTATGCATACTTTAAACTTACAACTTTATGATAAAGCATGTATTATTAGTATAAATAATATGTAATTGAATAAAATAATCTGAATAAAAGTTAACATCCTGGGAGTCGGGCGGTGGCGCAGTGGGTTAAGCGCACGTGGCGCAAAGCGCAGGGACCGGCGTAAGGATCCCGGTTCGAGCCCCGGCTCCCCACCTGCAGGGGAGTCGCTTCACGGGCGGTGAAGCAGGTCTGCAGGTGTCTATCTTTCTCTCCCCTCTCTCTCTGTCTTCCCCTCCTCTCTCCATTTCTCTCTGTCCTATCCAACAACAAAGCAACGTCAACAATGGCAATAATAACCGCAACGAGGCTGCAACAACTAGGGCAACAAAAAGGGAAAAAAATGGCCTCCAGGAGTGGTGGATTCATGGTGCAGGCACCGAGCCCAGCAATAACCCTGGAGGGAAAAAAAAAAAAAGTTAACATCCTTTAACCTAATTGAAACAAACTATACTAGGATTCCACTGAAGTGTGTGAGTCACGTTACAATTTTAGCCAAATTGCTATAATGCCTTGAGATTAACTTTATCTCTGAAGAGCTCACCATTTCCAGACACTGCACAGCTTAAGAAAGCACCAATTGTCTCCAGAATATATTCTGGTCAATTTTTGAAGTTACTATTCTTCACTGAGACAGTATTACAGTAACTTAGTCTTATATTTTGGGGAAAAAAAAAAAACAACCCTCAACAGTGTCAATAAATGAGATGATGCTTCAAATCAAGCCTTACTGGAATACTTCCCAGAATATGCAACAAATTCAAAATCTGTCAGCAAGAAAAACCTTCATAGAAGGGCAGGTGGGGGAAGATTATCTACCTCTAGCGCATTTTTTAAAGCCAACTGTCATTCTGCCATGTCTCTGGGCAGCAGACGTACTCGACCTGGCCTTTCTCACACATAAGCAACCTGATGCTCCCAAACCAGCTGCCTGTCACTGCTGCCTGAAGCCAAGGGGTCAACACTGCACTCAGGTATAATCCGGTGGGAGATCTCACTCAGAGGTCTGGAGTACATCGGTCTAGACACCTGCAAATGTCACCTGCTGCTGTGACCAGTGCCCCCCCTACAGTCTGCAACACCATCCTACCCACCCATTACACACCCTCGGTAAAGAAGTCCTTCAGCTTGAGTCGGGTGGTAGTGCAGCAGGTTAAGCGCATGTGGCACAAAGCGCAAAGACCGGCATAAGGATCCTGGTTCGAGCCTCCGGCTCCCCACCTGCAGGGGAGTCGCTTCACAGGCGGTGAAGCAGGTCTGCAGGTGTCTGTCTTTCTCTCCCCCTCTGTCTTCCCCATCTCTCTCCATTTCTCTCTGTCCTGCCCAACAACGACAACATCAATAACAACAACAATAAAACAACAAGTGCAACAAAAGGAAATAAATAAATAAAGCAAGCCCAGGACTTAAAAAAAAGAAGTCTTTCAGTAAGATGACGTAATTAAACTTCAAGTCCTCTGTAATTTGTTGAAAGCATGTCATTTCACAAGGACTTGGGTTCGAGCACCTGGTGTCCACCTGCAGGGAGGAAGCTTCACAAGTGGTGAAGCAGGGCTGCCAAGTGTCTCTCTCTCTCACCCCCTCCTTACCTCTCAATTTCTAGATGTCTCTATCCAAAAAAAAAAAAAAAAGTCACTTACTTCATACTTTACTACTGGTGTCAGATTACCAGCTAAAGATTTTACAACACCAACTCTGAATTGCCAAACAGAATTACTTACTCTGGGAGGATTACTGTTACCACTGATACCGGGACTATGCTAGTAAGTATGTGGTAATACTAGCAGTTACACAGTGTATTTGTCTGGTCTTGTATCCAGAAAGATTTGAGGTGAATGATGTTGGTGTTGGGGATAAGCAGGAATTATATTTATCTAAGGGGGTTAAGGTCACTGGAGATTTCTAAAAATTAATACTTGATATTATGTTTATAATGATACACGTATTTACTGACTAGTAGTATACTACGGTGTCAGTACTAATATTAATAGTGTGTTTATTTCCTTTGTCCTGACAGGCTCTAAATCACTGTATTATCAGTAAATTCCAGAAAGTGCATAGAGAGACTAACATGAAAATCAATTACTGAAAATATGACTCATATCATAAACATCTACAGTAAGAATGAAGCTCAGTGAGGACAGATGTCCCCTTGAGGACAAAGTATTAGAGACAAAGAATTGCATGAACCCAGGTCACTGAACTGACAGTTCACTGAAGACACAGGATAAGGAAGCACTCCCCAAACGACCATTATGTACAGCAGTTTCCTTCTTTCTCCTTAAAACTATTAACTCTCCCCAGAAATCAGATAAAGAGAAGGAGGTAGGCATTAATGTGTCCTGGAACCCCACCTCCCCAGAGCCCTGCCCCTCTAGGGAAAGATACAAATAGTTTGGGGGTATGGATTGACCTGCCAATAATCATGTCCAGCAGGGAAGCAATTACAGAAGCCAGTCAGATCTCCCACCTTCTGCACCCCATAAAGACCTTTGATCCGTACTCCCAGAGGGACAAAGAATAGAGCTTTCAATGGTGGAGATGGAGTATGGAACTCTGGTGGTAGAAATTTATGTGGAAGTGTACCCCTCTTATCCCAAAATCTTGTTGATCATTATTAAATCACTAATAAATTTTTATTTATTTATTTACTTTTTTTTTTTTAAACCAGAACACTGATCAGCTCTAGCTTATGTTGGTGTGGGGGACTGAACCTGGGACTTCGGAGCCTCAGGCATGAGTCTCTTTGCATAACCATTATGCAATCTACTATCTACCCCTATACATTATACTATGTTTTATGACATTATACTGTGTTTTATTACCCCATAATAAATTTTTTTGAAAAAGAAGTTTATTTATAAGTTGGTAATCACACTCATGTCAAATGAGATAATTTCAGAGGATATAGTTAAACAGAATCAATTAGGAGTCTCAACATTAACAAAGTAATTTCAGATCTTCGTAATGGTGAAGATTAATATTTCAGGGAACTGCATCTTTTTTTATTTTTGAATTTTTATCTTTTAGATTTCTGTTCTGAACTAAGACCAGAACCTCTTCAGTGAAATAGAAAGTGAGCCACACAGATCATTTGGTAGTGATGTTTTATTACAGACTGATGTTCAGTCATGTTTTAAAAAAGATTTTATTTACTTATACACTGGACAGAGACAGAGAGAAATCGAGAAAGACAGGGGAGGTAGCAAGGAAGAAAGAGAGACACCTGCAGAGCTGCTTCACCGCTTGCAAAGCTTTTCCCCTGCAGATGGGGACCAGGGGTTTGAACCTGGGTCCTTGCATACTGGTGTGCCACCGCCTGGCCTGTTTAGCAATGTCTTATTAACTCAATACATAAAGGTACTGCCATCTGAACGTGCAATCAATAGATGTGCCTTGTCATCAGTGAGGTCCAGGTTAATCACCACAAGGAAGTACTATGGACTGGGGGATAGCTCCAGGGCTGTGGTGCCCCTCTCTTTCTGAACAAAACAGTCAGTAAGCGGAGAAGCTATGAAAACAGTGGTGGTACTCAAGTGGAGGGTGGGGTGGGGGTACGAACTCTGGTGGTGGATGCAGCCTGCAGCAATACTCCTGTAGTCATACTGTAAGCCTGCAAATCATTACTGAGTTACTAAGAGAAAATAACAAGTCAGTAAGGGAGTAGTGAAACTGTACATGCAAATGCAATTAAATAAAAATTCTGGTTTTACGAGGTAGCTTTGTGGTAGAGTGCATGCCTTGTATGTGTGTGACTCTTGATTTGATCACTTGCAAAAGAGGATAAAAAAGGTCAAACTTTCTACTTATAAGGCTTTGGATTTGAGTGTTTACTATGTAATTAGTTTTAAAAAGGGGGTCTGCTATTACTGTCTTGCTTCTATATTTTGTATTTATTTATTTATTTTGCCTCCAGGGTTATTTTGCTGGGGCTCGGCTCAGTGCCTGCCCCACAAATCCACTGCTACTGGAGGCCATTTTTTCCCCTTTTTTGTTGCCCTTGTTTTATTATTGTTGTGGTTATTGCTGTTGTTGTTGTTGGATAGGACAGAGAGAAATGGAGAGAGGAGGGGAAGACAGAGGGGAGAGAAAGACAGACACCTGCAGACCTGCTTCACCTATTGTGAAGTGACCCTCCCCGCAGGTGGGGAGCCGGGGGCTTGAACCAGGATCCTTGTGTTGGTCCCTGTGCTTAACCCACTGCCCTACCACCTGATCCCCTATTTTCAGTTTTTTAAAAAATATTTATTTTATTTATTTATTCCCTTTTGTTGCCCCTGTTGTTTTATTGTTGTAGTTATTATTGTTGTTGTCGTTGTTGGATAGGACAGAGAGAAATGGAGAGAGGAGGGGAAGACAGAGAGGAGGAGAGAAAGATAGACACCTGCAGACCTGCTTCACCGCCTGTGAAGCGACTCCCCTGCAGGTGGGGAGCCAGGGTTCGAACCGGGATCCTTATGCCGGTCCTTGTGCTTTGCGCCACCTGCGCTTAACCCGCTGCACTACAGCCCGACTCCCCCCTATTTTCAGTTTTATGAGAGAGAGATACACAAAGAAAAGACAGAGACTAGAGCACTGCTCAACTCTGCCTTATGGTAGCGCTGGGGACTGAACCTGGGACTCAGAGCATCAAGCATGAGAGTCTTTTAGTGTAGAATGTATAACAATTACACTGTCTCCCCAACCCTCCTGCTTTCTATTTTGCATGTTAGAACATAATACGATTTTCTGAAACTCAATCTCTGAGCTTAGCTTTTGTAAATGTGGAATAAAAATATCTTCCAGAAAATGAAACCATCAGGGCAGAGGTAGATAACGTAATGGTTATGCAAGAGACTCTCATGTCTGAGGCTCTAAAGTCCCAGGTTCAAACCCCCATACCATTATAAGCCAGAATTGAGCAGTGCTCTGGGGGGGGAAAAGCCATCAACCAGAGAACATAGAACACTCAGTTGGAATTTCATTATGAGATGAGGGAGATAGCATAATGGTTATGCAAATAAACTCTTATTCCTGAGGCTCTGAGATCCCAGATTCAATGCGCGGTTCCACTATAAGCCAGATCTGAGCAGTGCTCTGGTAAAAAAAAACCAAAAAAATAAAAGGGGGGGGGGTTTCATTATGTCTCTTACAAGCACTTACGTTGCTCACTGTATAAAATAAAATATTATATAAACTAAATATTCTGTAATCTCAAGTCATGTTTTCAATGAGATAGAAGTATCTACTTTTTTTTTTTTGGTTTATTTTCATGTTAAATGTTTAAAGCCTCTTTACATGAACATTTTACTTTCAGTAATGCTTTTTTTTTTTTTTAACTTATTTATTCATGAGAAAGACAGGAGGAGAGAGAGAAAGAACCAGACATCACTCTGGTACATGTGCTGCCGGGGATTGAACTTGGGACCTCATGCTTGAGGCTGATGCTTCATCCACTGCACCACCCACCCTAACCCCCGGTAATGAATTCTTGTTCTCAAGAGGATTCTTTAAACTAACAGGTAGGGATTTAGTGTAACGCTGAGGTGTACAGAAAGAAGTGAGCTTCAGTTTTATAACTGTAAGATTACCAGTTAAGTTTATCACTTAGGTGCAAGGACTATGCTGCATGTGGTTATCTGAAGTCAGTCCTATTTAATACAAAGGTATCACTTTTCAAGAACAAACACACAAGCCCCTTACCTGTATACTTGGACCTCCCTTTATGAATTTTGCTCCTTCTATAATAGTCATATACGAAAATCTGAGTTGATCTGGTGTCTGAATAAGTCCCATTCGGTACTTTCTCATATTCAGTAATAGTTGTTTAATATTAATTTCATCTCCCTTTTCCATCTGAAAGAAAGGTAAAAATAACACAAGCCTTTTGTTCTCGGGGTTCAGAAAGGAGAAGCATTACAGGGTAATCACACTTGATTATCCTCAAAAGGGATTAGTTACCATCGCAGCTCTAATTCTTTTTACAAGTATAGAACACTTTGCTTAAATGATTATTTTTTATCAGAGCATTGCTCAGGCATTAGAGGCTTTTTCTGTATACCCATTATGCTATATCCCAAGCCTGAATTATAGCCTGCAGCTAGAATTTTTCTTTTTCCTTTTGTTTGTTTCTGTTATTTACTTTTTCCAGAGCTCTGCACAGCTCTGGCTTATGCTGGTGCAGAGGACTGAACCTGGGACTTCAGAGCCTCAGGCACGAGAGTCTGTTTGCATAACCACCAGGCTATCTCCCTGGCCCCTTGAAGTCATAGTTCTTTACATTCTTGTGTTCAGTCATTTTCTCTGCACCTCAACTACTAAAATTGTAGATGGAGGGCTTCTGTTCCTGTAAATGACTGTCCAAACCAACACAGCACACTTCATTCCCTCTGGTTAGTACTTGGCTCAATATAAGCTAAATACACTAAGATTAGTGTATCATAATGATTATTATTTTAGTGTTCTTTTTAAAGGGAATTTTGACATGCTGAATCCTTCTCCCTAGTGTCCCTTTATGCCCATTTACAGCAGCCAATGTGAGCTGGTAGAAAAGAAAAACTGGGGACAGGAGGTAGTGCGGAGGGTTAAGTACACATGGCACGAAGCGCACTGACTGGCGTAAGGATCCCAGTTCGAGCCCCCGCTCCCCACCTGCGGGGGGGTCACTTCACAAGTGATGAAGCAGGTCTGCAGGTGTCTATCTTTCTCTCCCCCTCCTCTCTCCATTTATTTCTGTCCTATCCAACAACAATGACATCAACAACAATAATAATAACCGCAACAATGATAAAACAAGGGCAACAAAAAGGGGAAAATGATGGTCTCCAGGAGCAGTGGATTCGTGGTGCAGGCACTGAGCCCCAGCAATAACCCTGGAGACAAAAAAAGAAAGAAAAAGAACCCTATCTATATCCAAGATAATAAATAAAAAAATAAAATATTTTTAAAAAATAAATAAAATAAAATAAAATAAAAACTGCACTACTGGTGGGAATATAAATTATTCCAACCCTGTGGAGAGCAGTCTGGAGAACTCTCAGAAGGATAGAAGTGGACCTGCCCTATGACCCTGCAATTCCTCTCCTGGGGATATATCCTATGGAGCCAAACACACCCATCCAAAAAGATCTGTGTACACTTATGTTCATAGCAGCACAATTTGTAATAACTAAAACCTAGAAGCAATCCAGGTGTCTAACAACAGATGAGTGGCTGAGCAAGTTGTAGTCTATATACACAATGGAATACTACTCAGCTATTAAAAATGGTGACGTTACCTTCTTCATCTCATCTTGGATGGAGCCTGAAGAAATCATGTTAAGTGAGACAGATAAGTCAGAAACAGAAGGATGAATATGGAATGATCTCACTCAGGGACATAAGTTGAAAAATAAAACAGAAGGGAAAACACTAAGCAGAATGTGGACTGGAGTTGGTGGATTGCACCCAAGTAAAAGACTCTGGGGTGGGGAGGGGGATTCAGGTCCTGGAACATTATGGCAGAGGACCTAGTGGAGGCTGGGGAGTTGAACTGTTATGTGGAAAACTGAGAAATGTTACACAGTACCAACGACTGTATTTTACTGTTGACTGCAAACCATTAATCCTCTAATAAAGAAATTTTTTTAAAAAATGGTGGAGGGTACGGTGACTTATACAAAGCACATGTGGATATGAAATTATACTCTGAAGTCTGTGATTTTGTAAAATTCTGTTAGATAACTAATAAAACAATAAAAAAAAAAAAGAAAAAAGAAAAACCAAAGAGTTGGGGCCAATTGGTGGCGCACCTGGCTGGGCACACGTTACAAAGCGTAAGGACCCGGGTTCGAGCCCCTAGTCCCCACCTGCAGGGAGAAAGCTTTGAGAGCAGTGAAACAGTGCTGCAGGTGTCTCTCTCACTCTTTTTCTTAAAGATTTTATTTATCTATTTTTAAATATTTATTTCCTTTTGTTGCCCTTGTTGTTTTATTGTTGTAGTTATTATTAATGTTGTTGTTGTTGGATAGGACAGAGAGAAATGGAGAGAGGAGGGGAAGACAGAGAGGGGGAGAGAAAGACAGACACCTGCAGACCTGCTTCACCGCCTATGAAGCGACTCCCCTGCAGGTGGGGAGCCGGGGGCTCGAACCGGGATCCTTACGCCGGTCCCTGCGCTTTGCACCACGTGCACTTAACCCACTGCGCTATCACCCGACTCCCTTTATTTATTTATTAATGAGAAAGATAGGAGGAGAGAAAGAACCAGAAATCACTTTGGTACATGTGCAACTGGGAATTGAACTCAGAACCTCATGCTTGAGAGTCCAATGCTTTATCTACTATGTCACCTCCCGGACCACTCTTACTCTCTATCTCTCCCTTCCCTCGCGATTTCTGGCTATCTCTATCTAATAAATAAAAAAAATAAGGATAATTTAATAAAATAAAAGATTAAAACAAACAAAACAAAACAAAACAAACCAAAGATCCTTGATTTCTAACGATACTTTTGGACCAATGCACTAGTCCTGGAATGTGGATCCGGTGTTATAAACATCAAATCTCCCCAGCTGAAAAAAAAAAAAAAAGTCAGTTTCATACTGACCATCAGTAAAACATACTGGCTTTCATTTTGTTTTTCTCCTAAGATTCACGTCATTTATGGAGGTCAGGTGGTAATGGTGCACCCAGCAGAGCTCACACGTTAATTACCATGTACAAAGACCCGGGGTTCAAGCCCCTGCCCTCCCTCCTACAGGGTGAGAGAATGGTCAGAGATGGGGGCAGGAAGTACTTCCTGAGCAGTGAAGCAATGCTGTAAGTTTTTCTCGTTTTCCCCTTCTACCTCCCTTCCCTCTCAATCTCTCCTTCTCTCTGTGTGTGTGTGTGTGTGTGAGAGAGAGAGAGAGAGAGAGAGAGAAAGAGAGAGAGAGAGAGAGAGAGAGAGAGAGAGAGAATGTGGGGGGGGGGATAGATTGCGAAAAACAGTGGTTCAGCACGCAGGCACCACGTCTCAGAGGTAATCCTGATGAGATGTGGGGAGGGAGTTAATTCATTTCTTATGTGAGAGACAATGACTGATTCACAGGAGAGAGAATTCAGTCAGAGCACCAGGCCAGTATAAGCAGCACCAGGGACTGAACTGGGAGCTTGATGCTTTACAGTTCAGATAATTCCCCGGTCACAAGAGTTTCAAAACACGTCAAAGTTTACAGAGTGGTGGTCTGGGAGGTGGCGCAGTGATAGGGCTTTGGATTTTCAAGCATGAGGTCCCCAGTTCGATCCCTGGCAGCACATGTGCCAGAGTGATGCCTGGTTCTTTCTCTGTCCTCCTATCTTTCTTATAAATAAATAAAATCTTTAAAAAAAAAAAGTTTACAGAGTGAAAGAGTAATACAGTAGATATGTTAAGGCATATCCCAGTAAGAGAAAAGGCCTGTAGCCTCACTGGGGTTGAAAATGGGTTGAGGAAAGAAAATATATAAGCCCTGGGCACACATGTGGAACTTCAGAGGAACAACAACATTTGTTCAATGTATTCTAAATATGTTCATTTAATTCTTCACAACAACCCTTTGAAGAAATGACTACTAGTACTTTTACTAGTTATTTCTATAATATAAAGCAGCTACCAAACGGTGCACCCTGTGAAGCACACAGGCTACAATGCTCCTGTCCCCAGGCTCAAGTCCCCGGTCCCCTCCTTCAGGGGCAGGGGCACTGGTCACAAGTGGTGAAGCACTGTTGAAGGTTTCTCTTTCTCCCTCCACTCTTAATTTGTTTCAATTTTTTTTTTAAATTTCTTTATTTATTGGATAGAGACAACCAGAAATTGAGAAGAGAGAGAGGAGACAGAGAGGGCAAGAGACAAAGGGACACCTGCAGCCCTGCTTCACCACTTGTAAAGCTTTCCACCTACAAGTGGGGACCAGGGGTTCGAACCTGGGTCCTCTTGCATTGTGATATGTGCATTCAACCAGGGGTGCTATCACCTGGTCCCTTAATTTCTGTTTCTACCAGACAAAACAAAAGACAGAAGAAGAAGGAGAAGAAGAAGAATGGGGGGAGGAGGAGGAGGGAGAGGCAGCAGCAGCTGCCAAAGTGAGATGTTTGCACTTTTCTCAGAGAAAGTGAACATTTATGCTGGGGAGAAAGGCAGTTCTAGGCCACTGATAATGGAGCTTATTTTTGCCCATAGATACAAGTTGGAAAACTAGCAGACAAGGTGAAAATGAGTTCCTCACCAGCACTTACCAGAACAAGAGAGGTATCTACTAGGGAAAACGTGCCTGACCGCCCAATGCCTGCACTACAGTGGATCACCGCAGGCCCGTGCTCAGGATTCAGGGAGCCAGATTCTCTCACTTTAAATAAGAAATTGAGAAATGAAGCTGGTGACTCAGGGACTCCAAAATCTGGCCAGGTAGTGTAATGGAAGTGAGAGATGGTTCTGGCTTCACCACTCTAAAAAGCGAAAGATCAAGGAGGAAAGGTTAGTTCTGAATCACTTTCTTATTAAACACTACGGGGGGGGGGGGGGGGAAACCACCCAACTTCAGAAAGATGATGTAACTTGTGCACTGCTCTGAAATTAAGGACTTTTTCATTTGACTTGTGATAGAAGCAAATTTTGAGAGATTTTTCTCTTGAACAACTGCAATATATTGATAGTTGACCTGTACATGTTTTAAGTACACACACACACACACACTAACTCCACACAACAATCCTATAAAAATTCATTTTCAGATGAGAATAATAAAGCAAGGTCACACACATCTAGAAAACGTCCGGAGTTAAAAGTTTGAGGAAACAGTCAGGCGCAACATTTGGGATTTGAACCACTAATATACACCATACACATGGTTAGTACTTTCTCTAACTCAAATATCATCATGGAGTGGATTTTACTTACCCCCTATTTTGAAAAATTTCCAGCAGTAAAACCGTACATCCTTAAACGTTTGGTGGTGGATCCATATCCCTAACCATTTTTTTTTTTTTAAAGATAAGAAGCAGAGGGACAAGAAACCAAGCACCAAAGCCTCCTTCAACACAGTGGGAGTCGGGGCTTGAACAGAGGCTGTGCACATGGCAAAGGAGCACACAGCCAAGAGAGCTATCTCACTGGTCCTACCCGTCATCTTAAAATACTGTAAACCGGGAGTCGGGCGGTAGTGCAGCGGGTTACGTACATGTGGCAAGAAGTGCAAGGACAGGCGTTAAGGATCCTGGTTCGAGCCCCTGGTTCCTCACCTGCAGGGAAGTCGCTTCACAAGTGGTGAAGCAGGTCTGCAGGTGTCTATCTTTCTCTCCTCCTCTCTGTCTTCCCCTCCTCTCTCCATTTCTCTCTGTCCTATCCAATAACAACAACAATAAAACAAGAAGGGCAACAAAAGGGAATAAATATTTTTTTAAAATACTGTCAACCATTATTAAGACACTAATAATAAAACATTTAAATCAATAAATTCCAAAGTCTCCCCCCCCCAGATATAATCTCCATTATAAGAGTTATCTTTCAGAATCTGCTACATTGGATAAGGGGAGGAACTCAAGAATTAAAGAAACCATCTTTATATCTTTTTAAAAAATCTTTTTGTTGCCCTTGTTTTATTGTTGTAGTTATTGTTGTTGTTATTGATGTCATCATTGTTGGACAGGACAGAGAGAAGTGGAGAGAGGAGGGGAAGACAGAGAGGGGGAGAGAAAGACAGACACCTGCAGACCTGCTTCTCTGTCTGTGAAGCGACTCCCCTGCAGGTGGGGAGCCGGGGGCTCGAACCAGGATTTTTAGACCTGCCCTTGCGCTTTGCGCCACCTGCGTTTAAACCCCACCTGCTAGTTTAAACCGCTGCACTACCGCCTGACTCCCCATCTTTACATTTTTAATCGAGTTGCTCTTCTCATTGTTATTTCTCCCCGATAATAATTTCCAATCCTGAAGTTGTTTACATGCCTTTACTGATGTGCTAAATGTTTTACCAACATACAAAATGTTTCCTGTCTCGTGAAGCCTGCCTGGCACTCACTAGCACTTCCTGATGATCTTTATTCCTGACTGACTCACGAAAATGTTCCTTAGCTCTTGCCAACTGCCTTTTGCCCTAGGAGCACCTCTCTGCTCTAGACTCTTCATTTCTGTAAATGAAGCAGGAGCAATCTTTTAGCATGTCTTTGCGTATTTTTTCAGTTTTATTATTTGATTCCCCCCCCCGAAGTAGAAGCAGCTATGGAAGCAACATAAAAATATTTGTATTTGAATGGTTGGTAACTAAAGGTGATTATTATAGCATCTTGTTTATAATATAAATTTTCAAAACGATGCTTGATTCCATTTTTCTTTTTTTTTTTTTTTAAACTCAGGACATCTAAATCTCAGACTGTTACAATATAGAACACTGATTAAAAAAAGTATAGAGGGAGTTGGGCGGTAGTGCAGCGGGTTGAGCGCATGGGCCGGCGTAAGGATCCTTGTTCAAGCCCCTTGCTCCCCACCTGCAGGGGAGTCGCTTCATAGGTGGTGAAGCAGGTCTGCAGGTGTCTGTCTCTTCTCCCCCTCTCTGTCTTCCCCTCCTCTCTCCATTTCTCTCTGTTCTATCCAACAATGACGACATCAATAATAACAACAATAAAACAATGGCAACAAAAGGGAATGAATAAATTTAAAAAAAAAGAAAATTGAAACAAACAAACAATCTAGTGTGGTCGATTGCCAGGAGTTGCGGGGTAGGTCAGTAATGAGAAAACGGGGAGGGGGGAGGTGACAGGACTGTTCTGTAGCTTACTAGCAGAAGACGAGGTTACACAGCATTGCCCCAACTCATAAAACTGTGCCAAACTTCACCCCCCAAAACTACATCTTACTTCGTGTAAAAGTGTGATAAAATTGACTGTATTGAAAAGTGACTTTAAAACATTTTTGAAAAGCCTTTTACCAAGTCACAGAGGGTTGAGTAACAATACATCCCATACAGGAATGGGCTCAAGAGGCTGGTTCTTTGAAAATCCTAGGTGTGTAAGTTAACTCAAGTTGTATTTTCCTTTCAATGGGGTCTAAGATGCCAGTGGGTGTTTAAATCGCCTTTCCCTCCCCGACAAAACTGCTTGCTCTGGTCATCGGCTCCCATGAAGAGCTGAGCAGGCACAGCGAGGACAGTTGGTCAGCCTAAGCCAGGCCCGGTGTAGACCCGCTGGAGCTCCCAGTCCTAAGAGCGGCGACAGGAGCTTGTGGGTGTGCAGGTGCAGGCTGTGCTCAGGCGTGGCTCCCGGCTCCTAGACATAACCGCACACTCCCTTGTGTCACCCCTGGCTCTAAACCTATGGTCACCCCACAGTCTTGAGTCATTGTTGCTTTTCTTCCGCCTGTATGACTTTGGCTCCAGACTAGTGGTCTCTTAGTTTTCTGAGATACTCAAAGCCAGAAATGCTCGTGACTGCCTTCCCTACAGATGGTTTTTTGAAAAGCAGTCCTTTTCATCTGCTTCCAACCTGACTGAAGGTCTTCTTGACAGATTAGTTTACCCTCACCTGAGGTGGGGGGGATTCAGTAGTGGTGCACCAGACTTATACGCCAAAGGTCCCCAAAGCACTAGTCCTCAATTCCTGTACCATCAGATGCCAGAGCTGAGCAGTATTCTTATCTGCCTGTCTCCCTCTCCCTCTCCCTCCATGGAGGAGGAAAAAAAAAAAAAGATCTAGGGAACTGAGAGGTGGTCCAGTGGGACAGGGAGTATGAGGTCCTAAGTCTGGTCCCTGCGTCACATGTGCTAGACTTACATTCTGGTTCGCCTCTCTCTTATTTTCTCTCATTTTAAGAAAATATGGATGTATATGTATACACACATTAAGATTCATATGTTCACTAATCTGGTACAAAAGATGTGTTTATGGAACACATAAACCAGGTGCGCACCTGGTTAAGCGCTCGCATTACAGGGCACAAGGACCCAAGGACAAGCCCCTGGCCCCCACCTGCAGGAGGAAAGCTTCACGAGTGGTGAAGCAGGGCTGCAGGTGTCCCTCTGTCTCTCTCCCCCTCTCTTTCTCCCCCACCCCTCAATTTTTCTCTGTCTCTATCCAATAATAAAGATAAGGAATATATATACATATATGTGTATATATATATATTTAAAAGATGTGTTCATATGCATGACTGGATCTCTTTTTCATGCTAGGAAAAAAAAAAGAGAGAGAGAGAAAGAGAATGCCAAAGCATAGAGACCTAAAAATAAAGTCTTTATTCCAGATAATGCCTACATTTAGGGCTTGTGTTATTTTTGTAAACTCCCAGTGAAGCGTCATTTTCTCCTGGTAACAACTCACACCAGGCCTCCTGTGATGTCTAGCTGGTTCTGTCCCAATAGCTGTCCTTCTCCTCCATGCGCATCTAGGCTTGGATCCTTCAGTATATACACTTGTACCAAATCTCGCTGTTTTACACATGATGGCCAAATTCTCTTTGTAAAATGTACAAACTGTACAAAAATATCAGAGGTTCACTTGGTTTTTTTAAGGTAAAAATCTCATTTACATTTTTAAAAGGAGAATTCTAAATTTAAAGTCTTCTAGCAGGTCTAAGACAATGAGAAGCTATTAGGCTTATGGCAACTTAAGTGTATGCTGTCAAAAAGTCATTCAGTGCACCAAAGTAAAAGACTCTGGGGTGGGTGGGTGGTGAGAATACAGGTCCAAGAAGAATGACAGAGGACTTAGTGGGGGTTGTATTGTTATATGGAAAACTGAGAAATGTTATGCATGTACAAACTATTATATTTACTGTCGAATGTAAAACATTAATTCCTCAATAAAGAAAAATTTTAAAAAGGTAAAAAAAAAATCATTCAAATTCAAGTTAGCTATAAAGTATTTAAGTAGATAAAATTCATAACTATTTAAAAAATCTAGGTAGCGCCAAGAGGGAGGGATGTAGAAGGAGAGAGGGAGGGATACAGAAGGGGGGGGAGAGAGAACACGAGAGCATCACTCTGGTACATGTGCTGTCAGGGCTTGAACTCAGGACCTCGTACTTGAGAGACCAATGCGTTACCCACTAAAAGATCGTCATCAACCACTGTTTAAATAGCAGCTACCCTTTAGGGCTACTATGAGGAATAAAAGAAATCATGAATACAACATCTCTGCCCTACTCCTGCATATGATCAGGGCTTTACAGGCTGGTGGTATCTGAATAGTTATATCTACTATTTGCCGGGAAACTCTATCCATTTGTAGACCTCTTCACATTTACAGTTAATACTTCCTGTATACCTAAAGAGTTGCAAAGCTTGCTGATCCTTTCTCCTAAATACAAGTGTAAAATATCAAACTGGACCCTTCTCTGTCATCGTCCTTGTTCAGGTCTAGATACATTTTTATGAGGGTCATCATGTTGTCCATGTCACTGTGATTAATATTCGAAGATGACCCGAACTCACCAGAATTACAGAATATACGACTAGATATAGAATATAGGAATGGTTAGGCAAGGACTTTTATCTCAAAGCAGAGATAAATATGATATGTAAATGCAGACAGAGACCCTAGATGAAGAACATACCAGAGAAGTGTAAGTCTTTCAGCAAGAACAAGTCCTGAGTTTTGGAAGGAAAAGAAGGAATGTAAGGAGAACCGGGTTGGTTGCATCATGGGTTTCTACACTAGCCACAAGAGGTGTTTTAGGGTATGATGGAAGGACTGTGCCTGTGCTTTAAACAATGTAGTTGGTGCAATGCAAGAGGGGACATCAAGATAGCAAGCAAAGCCTCTGTGGAAAGTGAACACCTAATTATGAAGTCAAAAAGGCATACATGTTCAAGTACTATGCAAGGAGGTACATTTTAAATTATCTTTATAATGTATGAGAAGATCCTAGATGTGATTAAAATGGGTTCTAGGTAGATTAAGAAAAATCTAAGAAATGAGAGTTATGGGTGGGCTCTGTTATAGGAAGGTCAGACAATTATCATGCCCTCCCCAGTTGCTGCAAATCTAGGTCCTGGCTTTCTTACCTTGCCCCACTACCACCTATATATTGGGTTGTTGGAAAAGTGATGGCAGGGCGGGGGAGACAGTATAATGATTATGCAGACACTCTCACGCCTGAGGCTCCCAGGTACCAGGTTCAATCCCCCGTACCAACATAAGCCAGAACTGAGCAGAATAATTATTATCTGTGATGTATTAGCCAGTCATCTACTTGTGAAAAAGAAATTCATGTCATGTAAATAAACTTGAGGATTATTTAAAAATATGAAACAGACAGGGGTAATGAAAATACTGACACACAATAAAGGAAGATTGTGGGTCAAATGACATGCATGTACTAACAGTAAAATCTGAGAAAGTGATACGATACAAAAAGGTATTCTAGTTTACTACTATTTGAGGAGTAATCAATTTTCAATCAGGATAGGTTCAGAAATAGGAAAAAAGTAGAATCTATGCCTTTCTACATCTAAATCAATTTTAATGCTGCCAGCAGATGCAACAGCTGAGATAAATACCAAGAGAAGATGATTCGGAGAACCATGGGAAGCTTGTGGAAATGAGCTCCACTTCTGGGGATGGGTACTGCACATTTCAGAACCAAACAGTTATTGATGACCTAAATGGAGACATATGGAAATGGGGCAGCTGGTGCTAAATAAATATAGTGAGATTTATAAGTAAATCGAAGCCTCCTAATTCTAAGCCTTGATCCATCTTAGATGACCTGAGGTTACATTAGTCTAGTTATGAATGTCATGGGAAGCTGAACCTGGGTCTTAAAAGTCCACAGTGTGTTTCCAGGATGCAATAAAAAATAGTTGTTTCTGTGGTCCAGGAGGTGGCGCAATGGATAAAGCATTGGATTCTCAGGCATGAGGTCCAGAGTTCAATCCCTGGCAGCACATGTACCAGAATGATGTCTGGTTCTTTCTCTCTCTCCTATCTTTCTCATAAATAAATAAAATCTTTAAAAAAAAAAAAGTTGTTTCTGTGTATTGCACCAAAGTAAAAGACTTTTGGGGGGTGGGGTGGGTGGGTAGAGTCCAGGTCCTGGAAAAGGATGGCAGAGGACCTAGTGGGGACCTACTGTTATGTGCAAAACTGAGAAATGTTATACATGTACAAACTACTGTATTTACTGTCAACTGTAAAACATCAATCCCCCAATAAAGAAATTTTTTTAAAAAGTTGCTTTCAGAGGTCAACCATAAAAGGTATTTTTACATATCTAGAGGTATTTATACATTTTCTTGTCTCCCAACAAAATTTCTACTTTTTTACTTTATTATTTACAACCAGAAAAGGAACACAATAAGCATTTTGACCTCCAACTGACTATGTAGAAGCAACCAAGATAACTAACTCACGACCTTCAGCCAGCCAAGTTTCTGCTTTCGAATGATCAAATGTTAATCACTTAGTTCACTTCAAGACCACCCTCTCTGTATACACATTCCAAATGTGATTTTTTTCCTGGTAAACAATGACCCCCCTATTTTCTATTTATCCTAGTTTCTTTTTTTTTTTTTTTTTTTTTCTTCTTTTCCTCCTCCAGGGTTATTGCTGGGCTCGGTGCCTGCACCATGAATCCACCGCTCCTGGAGGCCATTTTTTTTTCCCCCTTTTGTTGCCCTTGTTGTAGCCTCGTTGTGGTGATTATTATTGCCCTTGTTGATGCAATTCGTTGTTGGATAGGACAGAGAGAAATGGAGAGAGGAGGGGAAGACAGAGAAGGGGAGAGAAAGATAGACACCTGCAGACCTGCTTCACCGCCTGTGAAGCGACTCCCCTGCAGGTGGGGAGCCGGGGACTCGAACCGGGATCCTTACGCCGGTCCCTGCGCTTTGCGCCACATGCGCTTAACCCACTGCGCCACCGCCCGACCCCTTATCCTAGTTTCTATTTAACACCATCTCTGAGTCATTCTCTTTTCACATTTCCCATTATTCCAAATGCAAATATAAAAAGGGAGAAGTGGTAAAAAGTGAGAAGACATGCCTTAACTCCAAGCTTGACAAAAGTAGGCTCACAATCATCTTTCTGTATTTTAAACAAAGGCCACAGAAGAGTATGCTCTTGAGGTCACATGCTGAACTTATTTCACCATTTCCCTTAATTCAATAAGAACAAATTTCTGTGTGGTAACTCACTTCAGTTAATAATGTTCCAGTAAGTTGTTTTCTTCAACAGCTTATTATTCTCTTCAGATAATTTTTTATTATCTTTATTTATCTGATAGAGATAGCCAGATATTGAGAGGGGAAGGAGAGAGAGAGAGGCAGAGACAGAGAGACACCATAGACCTGCTTCACCACTTGTGAAGCTTTCCCCCTACAGGTGGGGAGCTTACTATTCTCAATTACAGTTAAGTAAGTAGGAGTTTGCACCTACTGGATGTCTCTACTGCATCAGGCACTTTGAATACACATGTGCATTTGCTCTCACAAGTGATATGCAAATTATTTCAGGGTACTATAATTCCCACTTACAGATCAAGAAAGACTGAGGGAGATTGGAGACTGAATTCAAAGAACACTTCTAAGTAACAGAGTTGGGATATGACCCAGGTTGGCCTAGCACTTTTGCTCTATTTATTAATTTCCAAGTGATTTTCAATAAGTGATTTTCAATCCTCAATATCAACCTGAATGTCAACATGTTTAGTTCCTGGTTTTCTGAGAATCTGCAGAGAGCTACTACACAAAGGGATAAAATCTAGAAACAGTTATGATTATAATGATCAATTATAGCTTATCCAAATATAATACACTAAATTTCAAATCTAGTGACAAAGAATTTCTTAAAATCATCACATAAAGCCCAGTGCTTGGGCCTGAAAAATCTTACATTGATATTTTCTAATTGCAGTAGATGGACTGTGTAGTAAGACTTCACATCTTCTGACAAGAACTTTACAATGAATCCTGTTTCTTTAAACAGCATCTCCCGGTCATCTTTTGTTGGCCAGTACTGTGCGCATTTGACCTGGATTCAAGAACATGTAAATGATCACTTTAGTTTATACACAATATGAGATGAAAAGTTGTAAAAAGAAAACAAACCACATATATACACATGTTACGTGCATATTAATTAGTTCACATGCAATTTTCCCCACGTACCCAGATCTAAGAACCCTCATCCTATATTTAATGATTAGTGCTATTTTAGTAAGATGGCCTTTACAAAAGCAGGGTTATAACATGCTTTTATACTAGAAAACCACAAACAGGTGCATTTAACAACAACAACAACAAAAAAAAAAACCTGTCATTTTTAACACAAGATAACCTGTATTTTATTTTATTAGAGTTAAAAAAATATTTATTTATTTATTCTCTTCTGTTGCCCATATTGTTGTGGTTATTATTGTTGTTGTTATTGATGTCACTGTTGTTGGATAGGACAGAGAAATGGAAAGAGGAGGGGAAGACAGAGGGGGAGAGAAAGACACCTGCAGACCTGCTTCACTGCCTGTGAAGTGACTCCCTGCAGGTGGGGAACCAGGGTCTCGAACCAGGATCTATATGCTAGTCCTTGTGCTGCGCTACCACCCTATTTTATTTTATCTTTAACCCGAGTACTGTTTAGCTCTGGCTTATGGTAGAGTGCAGGATTGAACCTGGGACTTTGAAGCCTCAGGCACACGGCTCAACACCTAAATTATTATGCACACTTACGCTATGTTTAAGTCCCTGGTCTCCATTTGAAGGGGGAAGCTACATGGAGCAGTGAAACAGTGCTACAGGTGTCTTCTCTATCTCTCCTTTTCCTTTTGTCTTATCAATCTTAACTAAAAAGTAGCAACTACTAAATTTAGGTTAAAAAAAAAAAAAAAAAACACCCAGTAATCTGAAGAAATAGGATAGCCCAAGATCCTAAGACTGGATAAGATTTTATTGACAGGGGGTCGGGCGGAGGCGCAGTGGGTTAAGCGCATGTGGCGTAAAGCGCAGGGACCGGAGTAAGGATCCCGGTTCGAGCCCCCGGCTCCCCACCTGCAGGGGACTCGCTTCACAGGCGGTGAAGCAGGTCTGCAGGTGTCTATCTTTCTCTCCCCTTCTCTGTCTTCCCCTCCTCTCTCCATTTCTCTCTGTCCTATCCAACAACGAATTGCGTCAACAAGGGCAATAATAATAGCCACAACGAAGCTACAGCAAGGGCAACAAAAGGGGGAAAAAATGGCCTCCAGGAGCGGTGGATTCATGGTGCAGGCACCGAGCCCAGCAATAACCCTGGAGGAGGGGAAAAAAAAAAAAAAAAGATTTTATTGACAATACTTCCAACTTTGCTTGCCTGGGGCAAGGGGTAGACAGCATAATGGTTATGCCTCTGGGCAGGGGTAGATAGCATAATGGTTATGTAAACAGACTGTCAAGCTGCGGCTTTGAAGTGCCAGGTTCAATCCCCTGCACCACTATAAACCAGGGCTGATCAGTGCTCTGGTATAACAAACCAACAAATAGAAAAGGAATCTGGAAAAATAGAAAATAGAAAAGTGGTCTGGGAAGTGACGCAGTGGATAAATTGAGCCCTCAAGCAGGAGGTCCTGAGTTCAATCCCTGCAGCATATGTACCAGCCTGATGTCTGGTTCTTTCTCTCTCTTCCTATCTTTCTCATAAATAAATAAAATATTAAAAAAGAAAGGAAGGAAGGGATTCGGGTGATAGTGCAGCGGGTTAAGGGCAGGTGGTGCAAAGCGCAAGGACAAGATGTAAGGATCCCAGTTCCAGCCCCCTGGCTCCCCACTTGCAGGAGAGTCGCTTCACAGGCAGTGAAGCAGGTCTGCAGGTGTCTATCTTTCTCTCTCCCTCTGTCTTCCCCTCCCCTTTCCATTTCACTCTGTCCTATCCAACAATGACATCAATAACAACAATAAAACAAGGGCAACAAAAGGGAATAAGTAGAGCCCCCAGCTCCCCACCTACAGAGGAGTCACTTCACAGGCGGTGAAGCAGGTCTACAGGTATCTGTCTTTCTCTCCCCGTCTTCCCCCCTCTCCATTTCTCGATGTTCTATCCAACAACAACATCAGTAACAATAGCAACAATAAATACAACAAAATAAAAAACAGCAAGGTCAACAAAAGGGAAAATAAGTAAATAAAGGGGAATAAATATTTTTTAAAAATTTAAAAAATAAAATAAATTTATTAAAACCACTTAAGTCAAAAGATTTTACCATGAATTAATTAGCATTGTGTTTAGACTGTGTAAATTCAAATTTCAGTGAAAAAAAACATTCTTGGAATCTCACAATTTAAGAGCCAGTGATAATTTATAAAGATTAAAAAAAAAAAAAAAAGGAGTCGGGCGTTAGCGCAGTGGGTTAAGTGCAGGTGGCACAAAGCGCAAGGACCGGCATAAGGATACCGGTTCGAGCCCGTCTCCCCACCTGCAGAGGAGTCACTTCACAGGCGGTAAAGCAGGTCTGCAGGTGCCTGTCTTCCTCTCCCCCTTTATCTTCCCCTCCTCTCTCCATTTCTCTCTGTCCTATCCAACAACAATAACAACAACAATAAGAAAACAAGGGCAACAAAAGGGAAGAATAAATATATTTTTTAAAACCCTTATTTTTTTAAGTTAAAAAAACAACTCCCCCAAAGAAACAAACAAACAAACAAACAAACAAACAAAAACCACTGACAACCATATAGCAGTGGCTCACTGGATAAAGCAATGGAACCTTAAAAAAGTCCTGAATTCTGAACTTGGCGTTGTCACTTGCCAGAATGAAACCCTGGCTCTCTGCTCCTCTTTTGTTAGCATAATAAATTATATATTATTATTATTTTTTAAATATTTTACTTATTTATGAGAAAGATAGGAGGAGAAAGAACCAGACATCACTCTGGCACATGTGCTGTCAGGGATCAGAATCGGACCTCATGCGCTTTAGAGACCAAAGCTTTATCACTGCGCCACCTCCCGGACCACACATAATACATTTTACAAACAAACAAACAAGCAGGCCAATCACAATACTCAGGCCAGAGAGGCGGTGCAGCCTTGCCAGGTAGAACACGTACCACATGCACTGCAGGACCCTATGTGGAAGCACCGTGGACAGCTCCCAGCGGGAGTGTGTGCGCACATGCCTACGTGCACTCTATGAGTGACAGAGTGGGGCTTTGGTGTCCCTTCTTCCCTCTCGTCTCTGTCAAAATTTAGAATCAAGATCACGCTAGCTAAGTTTCATGGTGGTGTGTATGTGTGGAGTTCTATGTTTATTCCTGGCACAGAATAAAAACAATAATGGTGGACTGGGTGGTGGTGCGCCTGGTTAAGTGCAAGCACTCTAGTCGTAAGCACAAAGACCCGTGTAAGAATCTGGTTTGCAGGTGTCTTTCTTTCTTCTTCCTGTCTTCCCATCTTTCTCAATCTCTCTGTGTAGCCAATGACAAACAAAGGGGGGTGGCGTGGGAGAGGCAAAAGGAAAAAAGTCACTTGAATCTTTTTGTTTATTTGTTTTTTGGTTGTCATCAGGGCTTCAGGTACTCTAGCTGACTTTTTCAGATAGGCACAGACAGGAGAAATAGACAATAACGCTAAAGCTCCTTCCAGTGCAGGGGCCATGTGGGAGCATGAATCTGGATCCTGCAAATGGCAAAGCCAGCGCACTATCAAGGTTTGCTAGTTTGCTGGCCACACGTTAGTATTTTACAAAATTTTCAGGACTCATTAAGGCCCTAATACAGCCCAGAGGAAGTCGGGCAGTAGTGCAGCAGGTTAAGAGCACATGGTGCAAAACGCAAAGACCAGCATAAGGATCCTTGTTGGAGCCCCGGCTCCCCACCTGCAGAGGAGTCACTTCCCAGGCGGTGAAGCAGGTCTGCAGGTGTCTATCTTTCTCTCTCCCTCTCTGTCTTCCCCTCCTCTCTCCATTTCTCTCTGTCCTATAACAGTAACAATAACAACAATAACTACAACAATAATAAAAAACAAGGGCAACAAAAGGGAAAATAAATAAATAAAAAAATACAGCCTAGAGATTTTGAAGACTGATGTATCACAACT
Organism: Erinaceus europaeus; assembly: GCF_950295315.1. Taxonomy (NCBI): domain Eukaryota; kingdom Metazoa; phylum Chordata; class Mammalia; order Eulipotyphla; family Erinaceidae; genus Erinaceus; species Erinaceus europaeus. The sequence goes on along the minus strand of NC_080171.1, from coordinate 116,188,395 downwards.
CGTAATGATTTAGTCCACTGCAGTTACATCTTAAGAGAATAGTGGTTTAAAACTGTTATTGAAAATGTAAGGTAAGAAACAAACAAACAAACAAACAGGGAGTCCAGCGGTAGTGCAGCGGGTTAAGCACACGTGGCACAAAGCGCAAAGACCGGTGTAAGGATCCCGGTTTGAGCCCCCGGCTCCGCTTCACAGGTGATGAAGCAGGTCTGCAGGTGTCTGTCTTTCTCTGCCCCCATCTTCCCATGTCTCTCCATTTCTCTCTGTCCTATATAACAACGACGATATCAATAACAACAATAATAACTACAACAACAATAAAAAGACAACAAGGGCAACAAAAGAAAAAATAAATAAATAAAAATGAAAAACAGGGAGTCGGGCGGTAGCACAGCAGGTTAAGCGCAGGTGGCACAAAGCGCAAGGACCGGCATAAGGATCCCGGTTCGAGCCCCCGGCTCCCCACCTGCAGAGGAGTCGCTTCACAGGCAGTGAAGCAGGTCTGCAGGTGTCTGTCTTTCTCTCCCCCTCTGGCTTCCCCTCCTTTCTCCATTTCTCTCTGTCCTATCCAACAAAGACGACATCAATAAAAACAACAGTAATAACTACAACAATAAAACAACAAGGGCAATAAAAGGGAATAAATAACTAAATTTTAAAAAATTTAAAAAAAAGAAAAACAAAACAGTATGTTAGTTCTTCTAATCAGAAACTCTCCACAACTAGCCTTTAAGAAAGGCAGAAATTGGGGAGTCGGGTGGTGGCACAGCGGGTTAAGCGCATGTGGCGCAAATCGCCAGGACCTGCGTAAGGATCCCAGTTCGAGCCCCCGGCTCCCCACCTGCAGGGGAGTCGCTTCACAAACAGTGAAGCAGGTCTGCAGGTGTCTGTCTTTCTCTCCTCCTCTCTGTCTTCCCCTCCTCTCTCCATTTCTCTCTGTCCTATCCAACAACAACGACATTTATAACCACAACAATGTTAAACAACAAGGGCAACAAAAAGGAAAATAAATAAATAAAAAGAAAGGCAGAAATTAATAAAACGAGTATTCAAAAAAGATAAAAATATTTTTACAGCTTTTTAATTTTTTATCTTTATTAATTTCTTGGATAGAGATAGCCAGAAATCGAAAGGGAAGAGGTGATGAGAGAGGAAAAGAGACAGAGAGACACCTGTAGCACTCCTTTACCACTCATGAAGCTTTCCCCCTGCACATGGGGACCAGGGGCTCAAACCTAGGCCCTTGAGCAATGTGGCATGTGTGCCTAACCAGGTGCCACCAGCTGGCCCCAAAATGAAAATATTTACAGCTTAAGATCACAAGCAACACAATAACTTGTAGATAGTAAAATAACACTCACCGACTCTTTCTCCACAACTCGGTTTAGCATGACAACTGCTTTGGTCTTTTGCTGCCAAACCATAAGCCAGAAATGACAACCTGTATTAGGAAGTGGTCCCTGTAAGAACAGAGAAGAAAAAGTAGATGAGAAGCTTTAGGACAAGACTCAGGAAAAAATTCCTTAAGTTCATGTTCTCAGTTTGAAAACAATGTAGATTCATTATAACATTTTTTTAAGAGCTTCACAGATACAATTTGTGCTTCCTACAAACTGAAGGCTTGTGGCAACCTTGAGTCAAGCAAATCTATTAGCATGACATTTGGACATTTATTGGACATTTAATCTTTAACAAAGGTGCCCATAGTATTAAATGGGGAAAGCAGAGTCTCTTCAACAAATGGTGTTGGAAACAATGGGTTGAAACATGCAGAAGAATGAAACTGAACCACAATATTTGACCAAACACAAAAGTAAATTCCAAGTGGATCAAGGACTTGGATGTTAGACCAAAAACTATCAGATACTTAGAAGAAAATATTGGCAGAACTCTTTTACGCATAAATTTTAAAGACATCTTCAATGAAATGAATCCAATTACAAAGAAGACTAAGGCAAGTATAAACCTATGGGACTATATCAAATTAAAAAGCTTCTTCACAGCAAAAGAAACCACTACCCAAACCAAGAGACCCCTCACAGAATGGGACATCTTTACATGCCATATATCAGACAAGAGTTTAACAACCAACATATATAAAGAGCTCACCAAACTCAACAACATGAAAACAAATAACCCCATCCAAAAATGGGGAGAGGACATGGACAGAATAGTCACCACAGAAGAGATACAAAAGGCTGAGAAACACATGAAAAAAATGCTCCAAGTCTTCGATCGTCAGAGAAATGCAAATAAAGACAACAGTGAGATACTACTTCATTACTGTGAGAATGTCATATATCAGCAAAGGTAATAGCAACAAATGCTGTAGAGGTTGTGGGGTCAAAAGAACCCTCCTGCACTGCTGGTGGGAACGTAAATTGGTCCAACCTCTGTGGAGAACAGTTTGGAGAACTCTGGGAAGGCTAGAAATGGACCTACCCTATGATGCTGCAACTCCTCTCCTGGCGATATATACTAAGGAACCCAACACACTCATTCAACACACCCATTTAAAAAAATTTGGTTTACCTATGTTCATAGCAGCACAATATGTAATAGCTAAAACCTGGAAGCAACCCAGGTGTCCAACAACAGATGAGTGGCTGAGCAAGTTGTGGTATATATACACAATGGAATACTACTCAGCTATAAAAAAATTATGACTTCACCGTTTTCAGCCCATCTTGCATGGAGTTTGAAGAAATCATGTCAAGTGAAAGAAATCAGAAACAGAAGGATGAATATGGGATGATCTCACCCCCAGGCAGAAGTTGAAAAACAAGATCGGAAGAGAAAACACAAGTAGAACCTGAACTGGAGTTGGTGTATTGCAGCAAAGTTAAAGACTCTGGGGTGGGTGAGGAGGAGAGTACAGTTCCAAAAGGGATGACAGAGGACCTAGTGGGGGGTGTATTGTTATGTGGAAAACTGAGAAATGTTATGCACGTACAAACTATTATATTTACTGTCAAATGTAAAACAATTCCCTCATAAAGAAATTAAAATAAATAAAAAATAAAAATCTCAATAGTAGTAATAATAATAATAATAATAATAAAATGAATGTGGTCTTACTGTACCCAAAGCAGCTGAGAATATGCATTCACCTAATGTAGTGAAGGAGATTTGTGAGAACTAGTGGTGGAGTCAAGATCTGGAGTAGGCTTTAGTTCTTTATGTAAATCAAGGCATGTCACGGAATTTTTACCTGCAAGCACATACAGGGGAGCTGTATTCCTTATGTAACAAGTGTTTTGTAAATATTATTTGAATCAACAAACTCTAAAGTTCTATGAAACCGTTAAAAATATACTGGGAGACCCTGTCCCACTAACTGAAATGTATCAAGTAGAACAAGAATAAGAGGTAAGCTACCAACTCTGTGGGAAGAGGCAGAGCTAGAATGGCAATAGCAGAGCCTTTAAAATGAGGATGGCACTGGGGGCTAGGCAGTGGCGCAGCGGGTTAAGCGCACATGGTGGGAATTGCTAGGGCCAGCTTAAAGATCCTGGCTCAAGCCTCCAGCTCCTCACCTGTAGGAGGGTGGCTTCATGGGAGGTGAAGCAGGTCTGCAGGTGTCTAGCCTTCTCTCCCCTTCCTCTCTCCATTTCTCTCTGTACTAACCAACGAGAACAAGGGCAACAAAATGGGAAAAATGGCCTCCCAGAGCAGTGGGTTCATAGTGCAGACACTGAGCCCTAATGATAACCCTGGAGGCAAAAACAAACAAACACTGACTCCGAGAGGGGGCAGCTTATATATAGAAAGAGAGAGACAGACAGACAGACAGAATGTCACTCCTTTCCAAGCCCAAGATAAAGTATATGCAGATCTGAGTGGGACATAACTAACCAAAGAGAAATAAATCAGTGGAGGAGACACGGAAGAATATAGTAGAAAGCTACTGCTGTAGAGTGTGTGCGGGACCTTAAATCAGAGATAATCGGCACCCTTCCTAAAGACGTGATCACATTGTTAAGAGAATGTTGAAAGCATGGAGAATATGGAGGAGAAGGGAGGTGACTGGTGGTAAGCAAGCCTGCCTAGAAGTTACGAGAGCACAGAAAAAGAACAGAGGCAAGAGAGGAAAACAGTTCTCAGGAAGTGTGACTGGGCCACCAGGGTAGAAGGTGCAAAAAGAAACCTAGAAAATGGGGGTTGGGTGGTAGCACAGTGGGTTAAGCGCGCATACTACGGTGTGATGCACAAGGACTGGCAGAAAGATTCCAGTTTGAGCCCCTGGCTCCCCACCCACAGTTGTTTGCCTCACAAGCAGTGTAACAATAATGACGACAACAACAATAAACAAGGGCAACAAAAATGAGAAAAAAATGGCCTCTATGAGCAGTGGATTCTTAGCGCAGGCACCAAGCCCCAGCAATAACCCTGGAGGCAAAAAAAGAAACCTAGAAAGTATAAGACATCTCAGAAGAAAAGGCTGGAGACGAGCATCTGAGTTCTCACACTCATTTTCACACAGTCACAAATGTGTGAAACCTTCATTTAGAAATGAACACAGGGGAGCGGGCAGGCTGTTCCGTAGCCACAGCACTAACTGAGGAGCAGGAGCTACTGAGTTTGACCCCTGGCATCACAAACCCCAAAGTGATGGTCTGGTTCTCTTGCTTTTTCTTCTTAGTAAAAAATAAAGTAGATACATAGCATAATGTTTATACAAAGAGACTCTCATGTCTGAGGCTCTGAAGTCCCAGGTTCAGTCCCCCCATAACACCATAAGCCAGAGCTGAGCAGTGCTCTGGTGTTTCTCTTTCTCACTCAGCAGCTCTCTCAAAAATAAAGTAAATAAAATACTTAATAAAATAAGATAAAATAAAATAGGGATGGGGGCTGGGCAAGTAGCTCACATGGTGCAAAGTGCAGGGACCAGCTTAAGGATCCCAGTTTGAGCCCCCGGCTCCCTATCTGCAAGGGGGTGGGGGGAGTCGCTTCACAAACAGTGAAGCAGGTCTGCAGGTGTCTAGCTGTCTCTTCCCCGTCTTCCCCATCTCTCAATTTCACTCTGTCCTATCCAGCAGCAATAATAACAATAACAGTAGCAACACCAACAATGAAAAGGAGATGGCCGCCAGGATTGGTGGATTTCCTAGTGTAGGCACAAAGCCCCAGTGATAACCCTGGAGGCAAATAAATAAATAAAATGAAATGAAAGACAGAGAAATGGGAAGATGAACATGAACGTTAAGCCCAACCACTGGTGTTATGAGCCAGGTCTTTTCTTTATAGTGATGGAATGTACAGTATTTTTTAAAAAAATATTTTACTTATTCATTTGGATAGAGACAAAGAAATCAAGAGGGGAGTAGGGAGACAAAGAGACGGAGACAGCCCTGCAGCACTGCTTCGCCACTGTGAAGCTTTCCCGCTGCTGGGCCTTGCGCATTGGAGCATGTGCGCTCAAACTGGTGAACCACCACCTGGCCCAGAATGTACTATGTTTTACTAACAATATTGCCATCATCTTTATTACTGCTATTAAAAAAAAACAAAACTGTAAAACCCACTACAAATAGCCCACACGATACATATCACAAAGTCATAGGGTAGAATGATTTAGAACATGAGCCAATGAGTCTGTAGAAGCTAAGTGGCTTCATCTTACTGTATGGATGGGGACGGGGACACACACACACACACACACACACACACACTTATCATAGGAGGCTATCCTGAAGTTTAAAAGTATACCAAACATAGAAATTACAGAACATTACAAAACTGCTGGTTGTTGTTAATTCTACTTCACACTAAGATGTCACATTCATAAAGGCAGGATTTTTATTATGTGTGTTTTAGTCAAACTATGACCCCCACAGAAAACAGGCAGTCAGCGAATCTTTATTGGGTAAATGAATATCCAACTAAGTAGCAGAACCAGGAAGGAAGGTAAATATGTGAGAGACTACAAACTTTTTTTTTTAGTGGTAATGAGAAATATTTTAACAATTTTATGTCATTTGGACAAAGTGACCTGATACATACTTCTGAAGTCATACTGGGGGTTGGTTGTACAAAGTCTGGGGACAAAGAGACCCAGTACATTATGAAAACAAAGAAAGATTCAAAGAATTAACATACCTTACTTAGAGCCCAATAATTTTTAAAAAATTTTTTAATATTTATTTTATTTATTTATTCCCTTTTGTTGCCCTTGTTGTTTTATTGTTGTAGTTATTATTGTTGTCGTTGTTGGATAGGACAGAGAGAAATGGAGAGAGGAGGGGAAGACAGAGAGAGAGGGGAGAGAAAGACAGACACCTGCAGACCTGCTTCACCGCCTGTGAAGCGACTCCCCTGCAGGTGGGGAGCCGGGGTTCAAACCGGGATCCTTATGCCGGTCTTTGTGCTTTGCGCCACCTGCGCTTAGCCCGCTGCACTACAGCCCGACTCCCAATTTTTTTTTTTAAATTTATTTTCCCTTTTGTTGCCCTTGTTGTTTAACATTGTTGTGGCTATTTATGTCACTGTTGTTGGATAGGACAGAGAGAAATGGAGAGAGGAGGGGAAGACAGAGGGGGAGAGAAAGACTGACACCTGCAGACCTGCTTCACTGCCTGTGAAGCGACTCCCCTGCAGGTGGGAGCCGGGGGCTCGAACCGGGATCCTTACACCAGTCCTTACGCTTTGGGCCGCATGCGCTTAACCCGCTGCACCACCACCTGACTCCTAGAGCCCAATTCTTAAGACACATAGGTAAAAAGTGCCACTCCAGAATTAAAGTTGAAAATGCAGGTTGGGGGTGGCACAGAGAGCATAATGGTTATGCAAAGAGACCCTCATGCCTGAGACTCCAAAGTTCCTGGTTCAATCCCCCCGCACTACCATAACCCAAAGCTGAGAAGTGAGTGTGAAAGCAAGCAAGCTAGCAAGAAAGATAACCATGGTTAGAGGGAAAGAAAAAGAACCTAATTTGGAAATGAGTAAGACCTACATTTTTAAAGAATGACCACTAAGTAAATTGTGCTGAGAAAAAAAAAAAAAAGAAAAAGAAAAAACTAGAATAAGGTCATGTCAGGAGATCTAAAGGAACTATTCTTTTTCATTTTATTTTTTTGATTTACAGTCAAAAATAAAATACAGTAACAAAAACCCAAACACAGTAGTTTGTACATGTATAACATCGCTCAGTTTTCCACATAACAGTACAACCCCCTCTAGGTCCTTGGACAGCATGTTCCAGGACCCGAACCCTTCCCCTGACCCTAGTCCTTTCCTTTGCTGCAATACAACAACTTTCTCGCTTTTTAAGATTCTTCTTTTAATTAGTTAAGTCAGTTTGGATAGAGACAGAAAGAAATGGGCGGCGGGGAGAAGGGGAGATACAGAAGGAAAGACACCTGTAGCACTGCTTCACTAGTCATAAGGCTTCCCCCTTCAGGTGGGAGCTAGGGGCTTGAACCCAAGTCTTACGCACTCAACCAGGTGGACCATAGCCTGGACCGTCTTTTATTTCTTAACATTGTACATTTTAAAAATAAAAAGTAAAAATAAATTAATTAAAAAAATAAGTAGATCTTTAACACTAAAACTGTCTATTAAAAACAGCATGAAAACAAACAAAAACTCATCACTGCTCAAAAAATGTTAAGGTGAAAACTATTATCAGAAATGACCATTACTAATGAGATTTAGCCTACTTCCTGCAGGTTATTCTAACACCATTGTATATATCTTAATATATGAGCAGCACAATTTTTTTTTAAGTCTTTGCCCCCTCAATAAAAAGAAAATAACAACAAAAATTAAGTCTTTACTGTTCTAATAGGGAAAAAGTAGTAAATGACTGCTGGTTTAAATCTATATTCTCTAATTTCTGGAGAATTTATATTTTTGTGTGTGTTTTCTATGTTTCTTTTTTCATTTAAAAAATATTATTTATTTATTTATTTATTTATTTATTTATTTATTTATTTCAGCCACCAAGGTGCAGATGCTACAATAATACCATCCTGACTTCCCTGGGCAGATGACCTCCCAATATGTCCTGGAACCCCACCTCTCCAGAGCCCTGACCCACTAGGGAAAAACAGAAACAGGCTGGGAATATAGATCTACCTGCTAACACCCATGTCCAGCTGAGAAGCAATTACAGAAGCCAGACCTCCCACCTTCTGCACTCCATAAAGAATTTGAATCCATCCTCCCAGCGAGGGATAAGGAATAAGGAAGCTTCCAATGGAAGAGATGGGACACAGAACTCTGGTGGTGACAATTGTGTGGAATTGCACCCCTATTATTGTATAATCTTGTTAATAATTATTAAACCACTAATAAAATTTTAAATATGTATCAAATATTATGACTATGCAACTCAGAACTTCAATAAGAGCCTTGATGGGTGGTCCGGGAGGTGGCACAGTGGATAAAGCATCGGACTCTCAAGCATGAGGTCCTGAGTTCAATCCCTGGCAGCACATGTACCAGAGTGATGTCTGGCTCTTTTTCTCTCTTCCTATGTTTCTCATAAATAAATAAATAAACAAATAAAAGAGCCTTAGCTGGAGTAAATGACAGGCGTGTTCATGAAACCCTTATCTGATGAAGTGAAGGGCAGCTGATGAACAAAAGCCAAAACCATTTCTGGTTATCTATGAATCGAAGAAGTGTGCTGGGATACGGGTATGAGCGCCTTCCAAGAAGCAATCGGGCAGAATGCCAGCAGCAACCCGTCCAGCTCCCTGGTGGCAGCACCTTCGCTGTGCCCTGAAGAAAGTCTGGACACATCCAAGGCACCTCCATACACTTGAGAGTCTATGCAGATGAGCAGAAAGAAGGGTATTCAATTTTAATTATGGTGAAGGTTGTGGGGGGGGGTCAAAAAATTCATTCATGGAATATATGACACCGGCAGGGGGAGATAACATAATGGTTATTGCAAAGATACTCTCGTGCCTGAGGCTCCAAAGTCCCAGGTTCAACACCCCCCCCAACACCACTATAGGCTGGAGCTGAGCAGTGCTCTGGTAAAAAAAAAAAATATATATATATATATATATATATATATATATATATATATATATATATATAATCAGAATATATGACACTAAATATAATTTTACTTTTATCAAGTAGTTTTAAACTATTATAATTTTTACAACTGAATAATATATATGCCCCCCCCAAAACTGACTTAGAATTCCATTTCCAAAGAGACCAATATATACTTTTCAGTTGTGTTTGAAAGCAGACCAACCACATCAGGCGTTTGCCCAGCATCATACCACTTGCCTGTGTTAAGATGTAACTCCTTCGTGCCTCTTCTATGTCAACTAAGCTGGCATTAATATAATCATTTTCAGCATTTTGCAACTTAACGCGACTGTGATCATCTGAAATAGAGAATGATAAACTTTAACTGTCAACTCAGATTTGTCGTCTCTTTAGTTTAGTGTTCATGTTCTAGGTGTTTATAAAGGGCTAGAGAAACAAAATGAAACAGAACAAAAGTTGGCATCACAGAAGAGCTGAGATAAATCATATCTATATTTCCCTCCCCCACCAAAGTTAAATACATGAAATAGATAGTTTTATTCCTTGCTGTGGTGGAAGGGAAGCACTTCTGTTTCTAGCAGATGGCTGGTTATCATAACTTGAAAAATCAAGCAAGGAGGAGCAGGGGAAGATAGCATAATGGCTATGCAAAGTGATCCTCACATAAAGGGTCCAAAGTTCCAGGTTTAATCCCCCCCACCTCAAGCCAGAGCTGAGCAGCTCTGGTGAAAACAAAACAGGCAAAGGGAATTAAATACCTTACTAAAATAAAAGACTTATTTACATTCTAGGTCATTTACTTATTTTTGTTGTCACCAGGTCTCAATGCTTCAGGACATCTTTTTTTTTTTTTTTTTAAGAGACAAAGAGAGAGGGAAAGACAGCATTGTAGCCAAGCTTCCTTTAATGCAATGGGGGTCAGGGTGTATGTAATCTAGGCCACGCACGTGGCAAAATTGGCACACACTATCCAGGTGAGCTATTTTGCAGTCTCTACTTAAGCAAGGCTAGATTCTTAAGAACATTTTGTTTGCCTCATTCCTCAATAGACCTGCATTCAAATATAATTTAACAATTTTAGTACTTAAGTTTTTAAGATTCAATATTAAAATTATTTAAATATAGTTGAAGAAACCTAATTTTTGTAAGAGAAAAATACTTCATTACTTAAATTGTGTTGCAAGTTTAAATACTAGTTTTTTAAAAATATTTTTATTTATTTAGTATTGGATAGAAACAAAGAAAGAGGCAGAGAGACACCTGCAGCCCTGCTTCACCACTACTGAAGCTTCCCCCGCTGCACACGGGGACCAGGGACTTGAACCTAGGGCCTTGTGCACTATAATGTATGTGATTTAACCAGGTGCACCACCGCCTGACCCAAGTTTAAATGTTTCCAGTTTTAAAAAATAAAATCTCAAAGACTTAGTATTCATACTAACTTAAATATGTAGAGCACAAAACTTAAAGATAGAAACAATGGCTTTAAATATAACTTACAACATGTTTATGGGAAGGGAAGGAGGAGAAGCCATGACACAGAAGAGAAAAAGCAAATGAATAACATCAGAATACTATTACCTATATTACAATCCTGAAACCAGCTGGTGTTTGTCTCAGGAGACTACATTTTAATTTTTTTTTTTTGCCTCCAGGGTTATTGCTGGGGCTCAGTGCCTGCACCATGAATCCACTGCTCCTGAGGCCATTTCCCCCCCTTCTGTTGCTCTTGTTGTGGTTATTTTTGTTATTGCTGATGTCGTGTTGGATAGGAGAGAGAGAGAAATGGAGAGAAGAGGGGAAGACAGAGAGGGGTAGATAAAAACACCTGCAGACCTGCTTCACTGCCTGTGAAGCGACTCCCCTACAGGTGGGGGGGGGGGCTCGAACCGGGATCCTTACGCCAGTCCTTGCGCTTTGTGCCACGTGCGCCTAACCCGCTGTGCCACCGCCCAACCCCCAGATAATATATATATATTTTTCAGATAATATATATATATTTATTTATTCCCTTTTGTTGTCCTTGTTGTTTTATTGTTGTAGTTATTATTGATGTCATCGTTGTTGGATAGAACAGAGAGAAATGGAGAGATGAGGGGAAGACAGAGAGGGGGAGAGAAAGATAGACACCTGCAGACCTGCTTCACCGCCTGTGAAGCGACTCCCCTGCAGGTGGGGAGCCGGGGGCTCAAACCAGGATCCTTCCTCCGGTCCTTGTGCTTTGCGCCACCTGCACTTAACCCGCTGGGCTACCGCTCAACTCCCCAGATAATATATTTTTAAGAAAATATTTTATTGGGGGCCGGGCGGTAGCACAGTGGGTTAAGCTCACATGGTGCAAAGCACAAGGACCGGTGCAAAGATCCCAGTTAAAGACCCCAGCCACCACCTGCAGAGGGGTCACTTCACAGGCAGTGAAGCAGGAGCAGGTCTTTCTTTCTCCGCCTGTCTTCCCTTCCCCTCTCAATTTCTCTCTGTCCTATTCAACAGCAGCAGCAGCAGCAACAACAACAATGGGGAAAATATTTCATTTACTTTAATATCACACACACACACACACACACAAGAGCACTGTTCAACACTCACTTCTAGTGCTGGGGATTGAACCTGGCAACTCAGAGCCTCTGGCATGAAAGTCATTTGCACAATCATTATGCTACACTCCTCAAAGAAATTTATCCTAACCACCCATTTTGGAGAACCTCCCCTTCAAAACTAAAAAAAACATTATATCTAGAAGAGGGTAAAAAAAAAAAAGTCAAATGACTTCAGTTTCACATCAATTTATCTGAGATGTTTCTCCTGGACTGAGCCCAAGACCTCTGTAAATATTACATGTCATTTGCCAACAGGAAAAACTAAGATCTTGTTATAGTAAATCGCTTATACTAGTGTTCTCGGAAAGATGATGTCAGCCAGCACTTTTTTTAAATAGTCACTTTTTTTTTTTAACAGTTTAGTCACCCTTTAACTGTTATGTGAGACAGTAAAATGGTCAGCTACCTAATTAACAAAATAAGACTATTTCTCTCCTAGCTAATACATAATAATAATCCCTAAAATAGAAGATGTACTAAAATATAACTGAAGGAATGTATTTGCTCATGTTGTGATCACAGAGACAACACAAACCCCAAAGCTTCATCATATCTATTGCACAACTGAGTGGAATGAACTGGCTGATTCAACAGAAGGAAGGAGTCCATAAAAGCTAGGGAGGCTAAGGACCTGGTCATCCTACTGGCTGGTGTACCAGGTCCTTCCTCAGTGATAGAGAAAAAAGAAACTTGGAAAAAGATCTCTTACAGGTTTTCAGTTTTGGTTGGGAGGATTAATGGTTTACAGTAAAAAAAAAAAAAAAAAAATCATTGGTTTGTGTAGAATTTCTGAGTTTTCTGCAAAACACAATCACACCCAGCCAGGTCCTCCTTCACCATCATGCACTAGGCCCAGGAGCTCCACCCCGCCCTACCCCTGCCAGTCCATTGGCGTAATACACCAAACCCAGCCCAAGTTCTGCTTTGTGCTGCCCATTTCTGTTCTTATTTCTCAATTTACGTCTACGAATGAGATCATCCCATATTCATCCTTCTCTTTCTGACTTATCTCACTTAACATGATTCCTTCCAGTTCCACCCAAGATGAGGTGAAGGTGAATTCGTCATTCTTAACGGCTGAATAGTACTCTTTCTTTCCTTTTTGTAAGCCAGAGCACTGCTCAGCTCTGGCTTATGATGGGACAGAGAGCTGAACCCGGGACTTTGGAGCAGAGTAGGAGACCACAACTTTCTCATCCTTGTTGGACACCTGGGTTGCTTCCAGGTTTTGGCTATTACAAATTGTGCTGCTGTGAACACAGGTATACACAGGGCTTTCTGGATGGGTGTGTTGGGTTCCTTAGGATATATCCCCAGGAGAGGAATTGCAGGGTTATAGGGTAGGTCCGTTTCTAGCCTTCTGAGAGTTCTCCAGGCTGCTCTCCACAGAGGATTAGACCAATTCACATTCTTTTGTCCACACAACCTCTCCAGCATTTGTTGTTGCTATTGTTTCTGGTGTATGACACCTTCACAGAAGTGAAATGGTATCTCATTGCTGTCTTTATTTGCATTTCTGACTATCAGTGAATGACTCAGAGCATTTTTCTCCTGTCTACTGGCGTTCTGAATCTTCTTGTTCATATCTTCTCCCCATTTTGGGATGGAATGATTTGTTTTTCTGTAGCTAAGTTTGGTGAGCTCTTTTATTTTTTATATTTTACGATTTTGTTTATTTATTTTCCCTTTTGTTGCCATTGTTGTTTTGTTGTTGTAGTTATTATTGTTTTCTGTCGTTGTTGGATAGGACAGAGAGAAATGGAGAGAGGAGGGGAAGACAGAGAGGGGGAGAGAAAGACAGACACCTGCAGACCTGCTTCACCGCCTGTGAAGCGACTCCCCTGCAGGTGGGGAGCCGGGGGCTCGAACCAGGATCCTAAGCTGGTCCTTGAGCCATGTGCGCTTAACCCGCTGCGCTACCGCCCGACTCCCTGGTGAGCTCTTTATATATTTTGCTTAATTGGCCTTGTGTCTGATGTATGGCATGTAGAGATCTCCCATTCTGTAAGAGGTCTCTGAGTGGTGGTTACTTTTGCTGTGCAGAAGCTTTCTGATTGGTGTATTTTAGTTTTAGTCTTCTTTACAATTGGATTTTTATCATGGAAGATGCCTATAAAACTTAAGATAGAAAAAGAATGCTGCCAATATTTTCCTCTAGGTATTTGATAGTCTGGTCTAACATCCAAGTCCTTGATCCACCTGGAGTTTACTTATGTGTGTGGTGAAATTTAGTGATTGAGTTTCATTCTTTTGCACCTTTCAACCCAATTTTCCCAACATCATTTGTTGAAAAGACACTCTCTATTTAATAATTTGGGCTCCCTCGACAAAAATTAGATGTCCATAGGTGTGGGGGGCTCTATCAGGTTTGTTTATTTGTTTCTGAATGAACATTTGATCTTACCCTCAGGACTCTGAACTAGAATTCACTGTAATTTTCCTCTAATTTTAAAATCTATACCAGGTGCCACTGCACTACATTAAAAATCACTAAGCCAAGCAGGGGAGACAGCGAGTGGTTATGCAAAGAGACTTTCATGCCTGAGGTTCCAAAGTCCCAGTTTCAATCTCCCGTAAAGCTGAGCAGTGCTCTGGCAAAAACCAAACACACATAACCTAAACCACACGTACTGAAAGAGTAGACTCATTCTGTACAGCCATGATGCTTGAAGAGGGAGAACATGAAGCATGAATTGTGCCCTGTCTGCTGGCTAACGTATCTGTAGTATCCTGGGATTTCTGAGGAATAAACTGGGGGCGTGGCACCAAGATTATTGCCAGGGCCCACTACCTGTCAACTCCACCATTCCTGCAACCATTTCCCCCACCTTTCCTCGGGACTCTAAACTCTAGACAGCAGGTGAGAAATGGAGATAGAGATGAAGAGAATCAGAGAGATGATACAGCACTGCTCCATGGTTCATAGAGCTGCCGCCCCACTCCAGGCACTCCATAAGGTGATCCAGGTCTTAGGTGAGCTACTTGCTGACCTCTTAGGAGTAAGTTTTCCTTTAAACTCTTGTCAGCAGAGGACTGGGCAGTGGTGTAACCGAGTTAAGAGTATAATTTTCCCAGAGTCGGGCAGTAGCGCAGCGGGTTAAGCGCAGGTGGTGCAAAGCTCAAGGACCCGCGTAAGGTTCCCAGTTTGAGCCCCCGGCTCCCCACCTGCAGGGGAGTCACTTCACAGGCGGTGAAGCAGGTCTGTAGGTGTCTGTCTTTCTCTCCCCCTCTCTGTCTTCCCCTCCTCTCTCCATTTCTCTCTGTCCTATCCAACAACAACCACAACAGTAGTAACAACCACAACAAGGGCAACAAAATGGGAAAAATAGCCTCCCAGAGCAGTGCATTCGTAGAGCTGGCACGAGCCCCAGTGATAACCTGGAGGCAAAAAAAAAAAAAAAAAAAAAAAAAAAAAAAAACCACACAGTTTTAAATGGCTTTGAGCAGACATAGGTCTCTTTATAACCTGGAAGTCAACTACCTTGTTCTTTTGTCCTGTTATCATCAGTCAGTCAGCACAAAATTCTGTGAATTGCTCCTTTCAAAGCAACTTTTAACTTCTGGGTGTGTGTGTGTGTGTGTGTGTGTGGTGGGGGAGGTGGCAGGTGTTACATGTTTTCTCCTCTCCCCCAGCTGATGCTGTGAAGGAATCTCTAAGAGGAGGTGATCAAAATAACAGATTCCCATAACCTTTGAGCTGTAAGTAAATTCTATTGTTCATGGTACTTCATCATCATTCTAGATATATGGTTATCTCCTTTCTTCCTATCTTTTAAAGGACCTAGCAAAGGGAGAAAGATGAAAACAGCTCAAACTACATACACTGCATGAGAGACCACAAACAAGTAACGGAACCACACTTCACAGGGAATCTTCTTTCTCAACAGCTAATAACGCCAACAGCAGGACATGCATTACTTTTCCCGATGGGGCATGATCTACTCTTAACTATCACCACTGGATGAATAAGTGCCGTACCCAAACAGAAGTGTGGTTTGTTAAGTTGTACAAAAATTAGCTAAACTTCTGCTGAAGATTCCTTCTACTTCCCACCCTCATATGTGTATTTTCTGAGAAGTGGTTTCATCTGTCAAGAAATGACTAGCTCCAGTCGTGGCCTGAGCTGACAGTACAGATTGACTTCCTCTTTTACTGCTGTCATGAGTTTTTTTCAGCCTACCCCAACACAGTTCCATCCAATTTATCATTATCACAACGACATTTTTGGGCAAGTCTTCTAGGTCAAATAGGAAGGATTCACATTCACAGTCATTGTCCAAGGCACAGAGGAAAACCTAAGTTTTTCTTTTTTTTTTTTTTTTCTTTTCTCCACAGCACTGCTCAGCTTTGGCTCCTGGTGGTGCTGGTGACTGAGCCTCAAAGCTTAGAGCCTCAGGCCTAAGTCTTTTGCATGACCGTGGTGCCCAGCTTTTCTGCTTGCTTTAAATTCAGTAAGAAGGCTGAGTCTGTACAGTCTTGTTTTTCAACCTTCCACTGGGGTGAAACAGTACAGTACGTTTTCAAATACTGGAAACCTTATTTACATAGTGCTTCCTCCTAACAATGTAAAGCATCTGCCAGTTATTACAAATGCTTCTGGCACGAGTATTAAGAATTTTCTCCCAGGACCACAGCTTACTGGGTAGGGTGTGTGCCTTGCCGTGTGCATGGCCCAGACTTGTATCTTGGTATCACATGGAACGTCACAACAAAAAATTGACCCAGGAACATTGAAATTACACATGTATATATGGTCCTAGCAGTTTTCAAATGAAGGAAAAAAAAAAAAAGGTAAGAGAAAGTAATTATAAAATTTCTTCCATAAATCAGTTAGACAAAGCTAGAACTAAAAGCTCCATCATCGGGAATCGGGCGGTGCGCAGTGGGTTAAGCGCTCATGGCGCAAAGCACAAAGACGGGCATAAGGATCCCGGTTCGAGCCCCCGGCTCCCCATCTGCAGGGGGGTCACTTCACAAGCAGTGAAGCAGGTCTGCAGGTGTCTCTTTCTCTCCCCCCTGTTTTCCTCTCCTCCATTTCTCTCTGCCCTATCCAACAATGACAACAATAACTACGACTATAAAGCAAGGGCAACAAAAAGGAAAAAATATATATATATTTTTAAAAAAAGCTCCATCATCATAAATCCTTTCAAGTTAATAAAGGAAATGCAAGCCTTCCTGCACAGAAAATTTAACGTGGCAACTGCCTGCATTGCAAGACGACTGTTTGGCAGAGCAGAGGAGATAGCCTAATAGGTTATGCAAAGAGATTCTTGTGCCTGGGCCTCCAAAGTCCCAGGTTCAATCCCCCGCACCACCATAAGCCACAGCTTAGCAGTGCTCTGGCTGAAAAAAAAAAGAAAACTGGCAGAGGGTCCCTTACTGTGTAAGATTATTCAGTGTCTATTACATGTCAGGGACTGTAGGGTGGATCTGACGGGGTTATTTTTCTCAATCACAATCCTATTAAGTTAATATTATCATATTTGTTTTACTGACTCCCTAAGGAAATCAAATTACTAGCCCAAGATAACACACTAGGAAAGCACATGAAGAGATGCTAACACGTCTGCAAGATGCGACAGACCACGCACAGACTGCTTATCCCACACTGTCTCTAATACTTCCAATTCAGCGCCTTTCATTATCACCTTTCACAGTTCTTCACCTTGGGTCTGGTTTCTATCATCCAACTTTCCCCTCCTTGAAGATCTGAGCCCAACCAACATCATGCACGACTATTCTGTTCGAAACAGACCTTCTGATGGAACTCTCCCCATGAGGGGAACATTTCAGTCTCTTCAACGTCCCTACCAAGTTTTCACAAAACATTTTAAGAGTCAGGCAACAAAGACATAAAAAATAAAATATCGGGGCAGGAGAAAACAGCATAAAGGTGATAGGAAAGACTTCTGTGCCTGAGAAGGTATGTCACGGTGTGGACTCTCCTACGGCTTACTCACCATTTGCCCTTGAAGAGTACTTAGACCGTCCCCTGTTGGAAACTACGATAAATGAAGTTGCTATGGATATGCAGTGTAAATGTTTCAGTGTGGACATATGGTTTCAATTCTCTGGGATAAAGGTCCAGGAGTGCAACAGCTGGTTTGTATAAGTGAGTATTTAATTCTTTAAGTAACTGCCAACTCTTTTCCAAAGGAGTCATACCACATGTATGAGATCCAGTTTCTCTGCATTCTCTGAGTATTGTGGCCTTTTGAAATGTTTTACTCTTCCTGTAGGTGTGGAGTGTTCTCTCACTAGTCAGGCTTTATTTTGCATTTTCCTAATGTTCATGTTTCTCTGATGATGAAGGTTTTTCACGCACTGCCCACTTACTGCTTGGACTATTTTGTTTCTACTGCTGAATTGTGAGAGTTCAGCACAAATTTCAGATGAGCTTTGTGATCTGCAAATATTTCTCCAGTTTGTGCTTCTTTTATCCTTTTATCATTTTTTTCTTTTTTGCAGAGCAAAGAGCTTTAAATTTTAGTTATTCATCTCTCATCTTTATGCTTTCATGATAGTATGAAGCTACTTTTCACTTAGACTAGGTGCTGTCTTCTCCTAAAAGTTTCACATGCTTTACTTTATATTTTAAGTTAACTTTTGTATACATGTGAGGTTTTGATTAAGACTTTTTTTTTTATAATGGTTGTCCAATTGCTCCAGTGAATGAGAAAACCATTAGGTAAAACAGCTGTGGACATGAGTACTGCCTATGGTTTCAGGCATCTACTAGAAGTAATGAAACATATTCCCCCTGCAAACTAAGGATTCCTGTTTTATGACTACTATATACAAGAAATTTCATCTAAACCTGCACTAAGGTGGCAATCACATTCTTACCGTTTAAAGTTATCTTTTAACAACCTAATGTATACAGTCTTAGAAACCTGAGATTATAGAGTGCTGGTTGGTAATGCACCTGGTTAAGTGCATGTATTACCACAAGCAAGGACTTGGGTTCAAGACCCTGGTGGTCCCTACCTGCAGGAGGAAGGCTTCATGACTGGTGAAGCAGTCATGCAGGTATCTCTCTGTCTTTTTCTCTCCTTCACCATCATACTTCTCTTTCACTTTCTCTCCGTCCTCTCAGTTTTTTAAATGTTTTAAAAGTAATGTGTGACATCTCAGGGCAGGTGACACCATGCAATAAATAACACAGCTACCTCAGAATGCTCACTCCTGAAATTCAGGTGTTAGATGTTGGTAGATGACTACGGAAGCCCCAGTGGAGGTTCCAGAGGTAGGGATTAGAATTGATAATCGACAACCAAGTGAGAAAGGTCTTGTGTGACACCAGCCCCAGCTACCATCTGAATTATAGCTGCATTCAAGACCGTTAACAAGAGTCGCCTGAGTCCAATCAACCCCAGATCTGCGTGTATAATGAATGACTGGCTACCTTTGCCTGAAGTCACATTTTGGGTAGTGTTTATAAACCAACAGATGAAATGACAGCTGTTTCTGGTTTTCCAATTCTTCTGTGTTCTATTTCTTATACTTATCTTAGTCTAGTGGCCAAGATGAAAAGCAGTGACAACAGCCTTGCTCTTTAATTTTTTTTTAAATGTTTCTAACATGCCATCACAAAATGCGATGCAATCCTGTCTCCTGGATTGTGGCAGACTGTAGCATTCCCTTCTACCCTTCTACCCTTCTATTTCTAGTCTGCCACATGCTGTTTCTTTTAATGCATTTCATTTATGTGCTTTAAGTCATGAGCAAGAACTGATTTGCAATAATCTTTCTACAAATATTCATGGCTTCACGCCTTGTTACTGTGGTGAATTACATTTATAAGATTCTCTGGTGTAGTCATATTTATATTCCTTTTTTTAAATTTTACTTATTTTCCCTTTTGTTGCCCTTGTTGTCTTTTTATTGTTATTGTAGTTATTATTGTTGTTATTGATGTCGTTGTTAGCGAGGACAGAGAGAAATGGAGAGAGGAGGGGAAGACAGAGGGGGAGAGAAAGACAGACACCTGCAGACCTGCTTCACCGCCTATGAAGCGACTTGCAGGTGGGGAGCCAGGGGCTAGAACCGGGATCCTTACTCCGGTCCTTGTGCTTTGCACCACCTGCGCTTAACCTGCTGCGCTACCGCCCAACTCCCCATATTTATATTCCTAAAATAAACAAATAAGACTATATTCGGTTCACTAGTGTTTTTCCCAGGATTGTTACATCTATATTCATCAGGGTGTAACACCTGTATATTTTTATTACATTTTTTTTCTTTTTACCAGAGCACTGCTCAGCTCTGGCTTATAGTGGTGTGGGGGCTTGAACCTGGGACTTTGCAGCCTCAGGCATGAAAGTCTTTTTGCATAGCTATTATGCTATACCCCCACTCCATTACATATATTTATTATTCTTAACTTTTCTGACTTGGATATTAAAGTTAGGTAACACACTACAAAAAGGGGAGAAAAAAAAGTACTGGGTAGAAATCTCTTCCTACTCTCTGGGAAAGTTTGCATTGTTAAAAATCCCACCTGTGAGACGTTTGCTTTGGGAAAGGAGCTTATCTAATTATTAGAGGCCTATCTAGACACTTCATTCTTAGTTTTAGTAAGCTGTATTTTTTCTAGGAATCTTCCATTTCTTCTAAACGATCACATTTATTGCCATAAAATGATTTGCAGTATTCAATTAGCTTTTCAATTCCCCTGACATCTGTAATTACGTGCCCTATCTTTCACCTAGTAGTCATGTACCACTTAACAACCTGGACATTCTAAGAAATGAGATCTTAGGCAATTGTGGTTGTGCAAACATCACAGAGTCTACTTAACACAAACCTAGATGGTCTGGCCATCTAGACTCTATCCAGCTTAGGTTACACACAGGAACCGTCATCACACGTGTGGTCTACTGTGACCTAAATACCAGTATGGCACATAATCAGACTCTTTATATATATCTTCCTCACCTCCTTCTTCTTCATTTCTTTTTTCAATTTTTCTCACTCAGTCTTGCCCAAGTTTTATTAGGTTTATCAAGAAACAAACCTTCAGTTTTACTGGTCCTTGTATTTCTTGATTTCTTTTTAAAAATATATATGTTTATTAGTGATTGCCCTGCCTTCCTTTCTTACCAAGACCAAAAAAAAAAAGCCTCTTTGTAGTACAGTATTTGCTGCTTATTCAAATCTTAACAAGTAATATTTTATCATTATTCACCTTTAAGTAATTTTTAAAATTTCCATTATTAATTCTTCCAAACCTGTGAATTATTCAGAAATATGATATCCCAACATTCCTGGGAATTTTATCATTTTATTAATAATCTATCATTTAATTGCACTTTGGTCAAAGAACATGGCCTGTATGCCAGAAATTCTTAAAGTGTTAAGATTTATTTTATAGCCTTGTCAAGGTGCTTTCATAAATATACTATGCAAGTCCTCAGAGGCCATACATTCTCTAACTGCTGGATCTAGGGTGCTATTTTTATTACTAAATTAAATTTAATAGTGTCATTCAAATCTATTTCATTACTGATATTTTGTCTCATTAAGAAGCCAATGAACTGTCCATTTCTTCTTGTAATTTTATATATTTTCGCTAATATAGCTTGAGGTCACTTAACTAGGCGAATACAAATCTCAGAGCCAGATTTAATGTTCATATGTGGAACAATTATGCCATTTGCTGAGTTTGCTCTTTTAGGAGATGGGAAGCTCTCCCCACTTGGCAACATAATTTGTGTGAGTATATTTTCCGAGATTTTCCCTGTTTTTCTAACACCAATAAGACTCTGACCATTTGATTTGTCACATTCCAAGAATCAAAAGTTTCAATCTCCCTTAAAAATGATTTTCACGGGAGTCGGGCTGTAGCACAGTGGGCTAAGAGCAGGCAGCGCAAAGTGCAAGGACCGGCGGAAGGATCCTGGTTCGAGCCCCCGACTCCCCACCTGCAGGGGACTCGCTTCACAAGCGGTGAAGCAGGTCTGCAGGTGTCTGTCTTTCTCTCCCCCTCTCTGTCTTCCCCTCCTCTCTCCATTTCGCTCTGTCCTATATAACAATGGGACATCAATAACAACAATGAAAAACAAGAGCAACAAAAGAGAAAATATTAAAATAATAATAAATAAATAAAGCTTTAAAAAAAATGATTTTCACTAGTTCATTTGTGGGTTTCAGCACACACACAGAAAAAGTTGTTTTCACCTAGATGTAGGATAAGAGGGCTCTGAACTCCAGCACCATCAGGTCCTGGAGAGAGATGACGAAAAGGGGAGAGATATTTGGTGTAGTAAGAGGGTCATGTGTGCCTCAGAGGGGAAGAGAGAGCTGGACCTGGAAGGAAAAGGGGGCAGTTCTGTACAGATGCAGACAGACAGCTGTAGAGACGACAGGTAACCAGTGTCTGCAACCCTGGGAGAACTGCTGTGGTTTGCAGTGGAGGGACATGGGATTCAGAACTCCAGCGGTGGGAATGGTGTGGGATTATACCTTTGCTGACATGTAATTTTATACGTCAAAACTGAATGGCTAATAAAAAAAAATTAAGGGGGCTGGGCAATAGTGCAGCAGGTTAAGCGCAAGGACCGGAGTAAGGATCCGGGTTCCAGCCCCTGGCTCCCCACCTGCAAGGGGGGTTGCTTCACAGGCAGTGAGGCAGGTCTGCAAGTGTCTGTCTTTCTCTCTCGCCTTCTGTCTCCCCTCCTCTCTCAATTCTTCTCTATCCTATCCAACAACAACGACAGCAATGACAACAATAATGATAAACAACAAGAGCAACAAAAGGGAAAGAATGGCCTCCAGGAGCAGTGGCTTCATGGCGTGGGCACCAAGCCCCAGTGATAACCCTGGAGACCGGAAAAAGAAAAAGAAAAAAAGAAATCATTGCTCAGTGGGCACAAAGTTAAAGGCAGACAAGATGACAACATTCTAGAGATCTGTGGTGCAGTGGTGAACAGATAGTTAGCAGTGCTTAATATACACCTAAAAATTGTTAACAGGGCAAATTTATATTACGTTTTTACCGTGACTTTATTAAAGAAAACAACAACAACAAACAAAGAGGCCTGGTGGTGGCGCACCTGGTTGATCACACATGTTACAGTGCACAAAGACCCAGGTTCAAGGCCCCTAGTCCCCAACTGCAGGAGGAAAGCTTGACAAGTGGCGAAGCCAGGCTGCAGGTGTCTCTCCCTCTTGGCCTACCACCCCCTTCCCCCCTTCCCTCTCAATTTCTGGCTGTCTCTAGCCAATAAGTAGATAAAAATAATAAACAAAAATTTTAAAGCAGTTTTGCTGCAGAGAGACGATGATTCACGAGGAAGCCACTGGCATTTCTTTTTCACTAAGTGGTAAAGCTAGGGTTTCTACCTGTTCAGCAAATGGTAAGGAAATTACAGAAGTTGGCGTTTTTGGGTTGAGGAGATAGCAAAATGGTTATGCAAAAAACCCTTAAAACCAAAGGCCCCAGGTTCAATTCCCAGCACCACCATAAAACAAAGCTGAACAGTGCTGTGGTTAAAAAATAATAATAGCACAAAGCACAAGGACTGGCTCAAGCCCCCAGGTCCCCACCTCCCCACCTGCAGGGGAGTCGTTTCACAGGCAGTGAAGCAGGTCTGCAGGTGTCTGTCTTTCTCTCCCCCTTTCTTCCCCTCCTCTCTCCATTTCTCTGTCCTATCCAACAACAGCAATAATAACCACAATAATAACAAGGGCAACAAAAGGGAATAAATATTTTTAAAAACTTTAAAAAATAATAATAATTGGCATTTTCTTTAATGTTGACAATATGAAGATAATTTTAAGGTGATCATTATACCCTATCTCTCTCTTCTCAACTCACCTAGTTCTCATCTACCACTTGAATCATTGTGATTAAGAAGACATTTGAAGCATCGTTTGGTCATAGCAATTATGGGAAGATTTGGGACTTCTTCAAATTCTATTTTGAAACAACCCCTTGAATATATTTTTCAGATTCATACTTCCAAATGCAGGTCCTGTGTCTTAGTCCAAAACCTGGTGCCAACTTGGGCATATGAAACTCAGTTAAGGAGACTGTTTAAACTATACCAGGGAGTTGGGTAGTAGTGCAGCGGGTTAAGTGAACATGGCACGAAGCACAAGGACCAGTGTAAGGATCCCAGTTCAGCCCCTGGCTCCCCACCTGCAGGGGAGTCGCTTCACAGGCGGTGAAGCAGGTCTGCAGGTGTCTGTCTTTCTCTCCCCCTCTCTGTCTTCCCCTCCTCTCTCCATTTCTCTCTGTCCTATCCAACAACAATGACATCAATAACAACAACAATAAAAAAAAATTCCCAGATCATCTGAATCATATCTAGGAATGTGTGGGGCTGGATTAATTTTTTTTTCCTTTTTATTCCCCTGGCTATCATTTAATCTCTTGAAAGTCAACCCTGACTCATTAAGCAGAGTGTCTCTCTCAGCTCCACCAACAGTAAATCATAATAGCTCACAGTATTCACAGCATACTATACAAATAGCCTCCCTAACACACTGTAAACTACAGCAGGCACACATTACTGTAACTCCAGTACAGAGTAATGTCAGATACGTAGCTGGTTTTCAATACACGATTTTTCTGAACCACTATTAAAGTATTTCTATGAAAATATTTTCTTTTCTTTTTTTTTTTTAACCAGTTTTGGCTTATGGTAGTGCCAAGAGTTGAACCTCAGTCCTTTAACACTACAGGCTTAAGAGTCTGTTGTGTAAACCACTGTGATATTTCTCCTGCCCAGAAATACATTAAGTTATATAATGACTATAAATCAGGAGTTTTTATTATAATAATATACATCCTCAACATCAATAATCATTAAAGAAATGCAAATCAAACCACGCTGTTATCACCTCACACCTATTACAATGGCAAACGCTAGAAGAAGAAGAACCTATTACAATGACCAGCTAGAAAGAAAAAGATAAGAAGATGCTGGGAAAAGTGTGGACACAAAGAAGTCTGTATACACTGTTGGTGGTGAAGGAGACATTGCTGCTGAGACCTGATCAGCAACCTGAAGGAACAGAACTTATCTCAGACTGAGGGAGACAGACGGAAGCACAGAGTCCCTCATCCACACAGGAAGAACTTACCTTGCTCCTGCCTACACTGGACATATCTCAAGAGAATTCCCTGAGGCTCAGTCTTCCCAGGCAACCAGAAATCTACACACACACACACACACACACACTCCCTCGGCAACTACTCTCCCCCAGCTAATACACACACACACACACACACACACACACACACACACACTCCCTCGGCAACTACTCTCCCCCAGCTAATACACACACACACACACACACACACACACGCTCCCTCAGCAACTACTCTTCCCCAGCTAATACACACACACACACACACACACACGCACTCCCTCAGCAACTACTCTCCCCCAGCTAATACACACACACACACACACACACACACACACACACACACACACGCACACACTCCCTCAGCAACTACTCTCCCCCAGCTAATACACACACACGCACACGCTCCCTCGGCAACTACTCTCCCCCAGCTAATACACACACACACACACACACACACACACACACACACACACACACACGCACACGCTCCCTCGGCAACTACTCCCCCAGCTAATACACACACACACACACACATGCACACGCTCCCTCGGCAACTACTCTCCCCCAGCTAATACACACACACACACACACACACACGCACACGCTCCCTCGGCAACTACTCTCCCCCAGCTAATACACACACACACACACACACACACACACTCCCTCAGCAACTACTCTCCCCCAGCCAATACACACACACACACACACACACACACACACGCACACACTCCCTCAGCAACTACTCTCCCCCAGCTAATACACACACACACGCACACGCACACGCTCCCTCGGCAACTACTCTCCCCCAGCTAATACACACACACACACACACACACACACACACACACACACACACTCCCTCAGCAACTACTCTCCCCCAGCCAATACACACACACACACACACACACACACACGCACACGCTCCCTCGGCAACTACTCTCTCCCAGCTACTATATTAAAGCGCATTTTCATCTCCTCACCTGATTCTACTTGTCTCATCTGTTTCTCCCATTTCTAACAGGTGGGAATAGTCACTATGGAAAATGCTACATGGGTTCCTCAAAAAATTAAAAGTAGAACTACAATCTGCTCTGACAACACCCCTTCTGGGAAATACATACAAAAGAAATGAAAATAATAGTTTAAAAGGATTATCTGCACCCCTATTTCTCTGCAGCATCATTTCAATAGCCAACAATGGAAACAACCTGTATAATCTCATTTGTATGTAGTATCTGAAAACAAACTCATAGAGAAAGAGATCAGACTTGCGGTTACCAGAGGCAGAGGAAGGGGAATTGGAGGAAGACGATCAAAGGTACAAGCTTCCACTTACAAGATATATAAATACTAGGGATGTAGCACACAAGATCACTGTAACTAACTGCTATATAACATACAGAAAAGTAAGGAGAATAAATTCTTTTTAAAAAAATTTCTTTATTGGGGGATTAATGTTTTGCTTTAGACAGTGAATACAATAGTTTGTACATGCATAATATTTCTCAGTTTTCCACATAACAATACAACCCCCAGGAATCGGGCTGTAGTGCAGCGGGTTAAGCGCACGTGGCGCAAAGCACAAGGACCGGCAGAAGGATCCCGGTTCAAGCCCCCTGGCTCCCCACCTGCAGGGGGGGTCACTGCGCAGGTGGTGAAGCAGGTCTGCAGGTGTCTATCTTTCTCTCCCCCTCTCTGTCTTCCCCTCCTCTCTCCATTTCTCTCTGTCTTGTCCAACAATAACGACATCAATAACAACAACAATAAAACAAGAAGGGCAACAAAAGGGAATAAATAAAATAAATAAATATTTAAAAAAAACACACACAATACAATCCCCACTAGGGTCCTCTGTCATCCTTGTGGGACCTGTTTTCTCCCCCCGCCCCCCACCCCCTCCACCCAACTACCCCAGAGTCTTTTACTTTGGAGCAGTACACCAAAGGAGAATAAATTCTAATCACGAGAAGATGAAATACTTTTCCTTTTTCTCTTCCTTCTTTTCATTGTAGCTACATGAAGAGATACATGCTAACAGAACCCACAGTGGTAATCCTTTTACTGTATACGTTACTCTTAACAGTGAGATTGAATACAGCAATAGGGCTGGCAAGAGAGCTCACTGGGATAGGGCACTGGTTCGTCAAGCACTGTTGGGGGCCCTGTGATTCACAATGCCTGTTACTTATGGGTATGTGCTTACAACACTGTTTTTCTGCTGACTCGTTTCTCTAATTACTAGGAGCTATGTATGTATTAGAATTATAGAAAGCCTGACTAGTCATGTCAGAAAGTCCTTGTCTTGTCTTCTCTTGCTTTTCCTGTTTCTAGCTTCCAGGGATGTTTGGCCAACATCAAGGTAAATACAGATAATGAGGTCAAAGGGCCCCGTGGGCAAAGAGCCTTATCTGATACCGCTGGACTATGCTTACATCCTTGGGGTAAGATCGGGAACTGCAAAGTAAACAAAGAAGTTGATGTAATCATTAGAACTGGAGACAACAAGTCTGATATAGAATGCTTTCCATAGGAGAGATTAATCAAATGTGTACTTCTCTAAGATATTTAGGCCTAAAAAAAAGATATTTAGGCGTGACAAAGCTGTTGTGATGTGTGTACATAGACTAAAAAAAAAAAAAGACTGAAGGAAAGGTCCTTGCGCAAGACACTTGGTGAAATCCCATCAGGGGCCTGCACCGGTGACTGCCCCCCGTGGGTTCCTCTCTTGCTGCTGACGGTATCTGAGGTTATACACTCTATCCGGGGCTTGCTGACGGTATCTGAGGTTATACACTCTATCCGGGGCTTGCTGACGGTATCTGAGGTTATACACTCTATCCGGGGCTTATGCTAGAAGCCTTGAAACCCAGCAGTGCATGTGACCCACATTTGAGCCTGGCACTCGTCATAATGAAGTATCTTCCCCTCTCTCTCTCTTTTTATCTTAAGAAGTTGACGCTGTCGACTGGCTACGGAAGGGCAAATGCTAGAAGAAGTTGGTTCGGGAGTCGGGCCGGTAGCACAATGGGTTAAGGGCAGGCGGCGCAAAGTGCAAGGACCGGCAGAAGGGTCCTGGTTCGAGCCCCCGGCTCCCCACCTGCAGGGGAGTCGCTTCACAGGCGGTGAAGCAGGTCTGCAGGTGTCTATCTCTCCTCCTCTCTGTCTTCCCCTCCTCTCTCCATTTCTATCTGTCCTATCCAGTGATGACAATATCAATAACAACAACAATAACTACTACGATAAAACAAGGGAGACAAAAGTGAATAAATAAATATTAAAAAAAAGTAAAATGTTTATTTAAAAAAAAAAGTTGGGGAGTTGGGCGGTAGCACAGCGGGTTAAGCGCACCTGGCGCAAAGTGCAAGAACCTGTAATATCCTGGTTCTATCCCCCAGCGCCCCACCTGCAGGGGAGTCGCTTCACAGGTGGTGAAGCAGGTCTGCAGGTGTCTATCTTTCTCTCCCCCTCTCTGTCTTCCCCTCCTCTCTCCATTTCTCTCTGTCCTATCCAACTACAACGACATCAATAACAACAATAATAACTATTAACAGTAAAACAAGGACAACAAAAGGGAAAATAAATATTTTTAAAAATTCAAGAAAAAAGTTTTTCTGGGGCAGTGAATTTTCCATGATGACCTAATCCCCTCAACCGCACCACCCTTAGGAAGGAAGGAAGGAAGGGAGGAAGGAAGGAAGGAATGAAGGGAAGGCAGGAGGGAGTAGGAAAAAAAGAGAGGGAGAGGGAGAAAGGAAAAAAGGCAGCTTATACAGTAATGCATATCAATTACTTTTCATTAAAACTGGAAGCAATTTCTTCTGAACGATGAAAGTATGAAAAAGTAGCAGCCTTAACAAAATCAGGTGTAGGGTGCTGAGAGGTAGTGCAGCAGGTTAAGCACACAGGTGCTCAAGGACCGGCATAAGAATCTTTGTTCGAGCCCCCGGCTTCCCACCTGCAGGGGGGGTTACTTCACAAGTGGTGAATAGGTCTGCAGGTGTCTATCTTTTTCTCCTCCTCTCTTGATTTCTTTGTCCTATCCAATAACAGCAATACCAACAGGGGCAACAACAAGGGCAACAAAATGGTAAAAATGGCCTCCAGGAGCAGTGGATTCATAGTGCAGGCACTGAGCCCCAGCAATAACCCTGGAGGCTAAATAAATAAATAGATATATACACAAATAAGTAATTTTTTTAAAAATCAGGTGTAAAGATGACTGACAGCTGAGAGCTAAAGAGCTCCAAGATTATCACATAGGTTCAAATAATGTCACATAGTTCTTTCCCAAAAATATGCTGTCATAAGAATGAAGAAATTGCTGAGAAAATTAGATAAGGGGAAAAGCAGTGAAAGGGGGCCTGGGTACGCAAGCTTTCATCCAAGATGTGCGAGCAGTTAGCAGGATCAGAATGGCTGTGAAGGAGAAAGTGCAGGAAGAAGACTAATGTGGTGTGTCCGAACTGCACAGGGCTTAGAGGACGGAGATGCCTGAAGCTGCAAGTTGAAGAGTAACAGCACAGGATAAGCTGGGAGTGCATGGGGAGCGAGAAAAATATGAAGGCTCTATCTGAAAGGGGGTGAAAGTGGGGCAAGCATTCGCTGAGGGCAGGCTCAGTGGACAGCAGCTCCAGGGGACACTAGGAAAATGGCAGAAGACAGACAGGCCTCTTAGCACCGGTATTTAGTCTTCTACCAGACTTCTCCAACACACACAGATCATCAAGTACGAGAGGCTTTTTTGGTTTGTTTTCTGACTTGGATAATTGAGAGTCATTTAACTATGTCTTTAAAAAAGAAAAAGTGTCAGGAGTCAGGGGGTGGCGCAGCGGGTTGAGCGCAGGTGGCACACAAAGCGCAAGGACCGGCTCAAGGAGCCCAGTTCGAGCCCCCGGCTCCCCACCTGCAGGGGCGTCGCTTCACAGGCGGTGAAGCAGGTCTGCAGGTGTCTGCCTTTCTCTCCCCCTCTCTGTCTTCCCCTCCTCTCTCCATTTCTCTCTGTCCTATCTCCCAACGACATAAGTAACAATAATAACTACAACAACAATAAAAAACAAGGGCAACAAAAGGGAAAATAAATAAATATAAAGTGAATGAAGCATTCAAATATACTTCAGCATATTCAGCGATGGCAACTCCAACAAATACATAAACTTAGGAGGAACACAGGGTTCATGAGAAGGGAGGAAGGGGGCAAAGTGGCTGTGCCCACAGAAAGCAAGCACAAGGATGGGGAAGGCAGCTCAACAGGTTAAGCATAGGATTTGCACACAAAAGACCCAGGTTCAATCCCCAGCACAACATAGGCTGGAGCAGAGGTCTGATCTTTCCCTTCTTGCCCTTCCCCACCCCCCTTATGAATTTTTTTTTTTAAAGAAAAGAAAACATGAGGGGTCTTGTACAGCACCGTTCTACTGGTCAATAGTCTACATACTGGACTGCGGTGAATACCATACAATCCTACGACTGTGATAAAACTCCACAGGAATGAACTCATCCACAAAAGAATGCATGTGAAATGAATGAAATGGGCAGGGTAGGACAGGACAGGACAAGGTTGCCCTGTCTTAGTATCTTTAAGCAAGATATTATCATTGGAGTAAACTGGGTAAAAGACATACTAGAGATCTCAGTATGACTTGTTACAACTGCAGACACATCTACAATTATCAAAACTAGCTTTTAAGAGATTTATTAAATTATTTTATTAGAGAAAATAAGGAGAAAAAACCAGGGCGCAACTCAGCTCTGGAATAAGCTGGTGCCAGAGAATAGATTTGTGGTCTCTGTGGCCTCAAATTCAAATTGGTGCTCTAACAAGCTGAGCTACCTCCCCGGGCCAGGTTTTAGCTAATGACAACACAGTCCAGGAAGTGGCCTAGTGTGCAGAGTGCTAGATTTGCAAACATGGTCCAGCATTCAACCCCTTGCTCTGCATATGACAGCACAATGCACTGGTTCATTCTCTCTCCCTACCCCCCACACACACACATTCTCTCTCTCTCTCTCTCTATCTATCTCTCTAGCCATCCAGTCTCTGTGTGTCTCTATCTCTGCCCCCCCTTTCAGAAATAAGTAAATAATAAACTGAAAACCACAAAGCAAGGTGAACAATTAGAAAATACTGTCTTCAAATCTCACAATAAATACTAGAGACGTAGCCTCTGCAGCTCAGCTATTTATTCTTGACTAGCTATAGGATGCCCACAGTGAAAGGGACCTAGTGTCAGGAACTACAGCCCATATCCCCATTTCTGGACACAAAGCCACAATACAACTGCTGTCATGACGAGTCGGTGGACTCAGAGGCAGTCTGCCACACAGTTAAGTGTTCTACAACTGAAGAAAACAATTCTCTTCTAGCTACTTATCTTCACAGACACGTCTAACTCTCAAGTTTAAGAGCATTTAAGAGACATGATATTTAAGAAAGAACATAACAAAAAAAATATTTTAAGAGTTTACTTCTTGGGAGTTGGGCTGTAGCGCAGCAGGTTATGCGCAGGTGGCGCAAAGCACAAGGACCAGCCCAATGATCCGGGTTCAAGCCACCGGCTCCCCACCTACAGGGGAGTCGCTTCACAGGCGGTGCAGCAGGTCTGCAGGTGTCTGTCTTTCTCTCCCCCTCTCTGTCTCCCCTCCTCTCTCAATTTCTCTGTCCTATCCAACAACAATGACATCAATAACAAGAATAACTACAACAATAAAACAAGGGCAACAAAAGGGAATAAATTTTTTTTTTTTTAAAGTTTACTTCTCATTAAGTTAGTACAAAAATCAGTCAATACATGCTTTGTGGAAATGTCTTTGAGGGGAGGGTAGATAACCTAATGGTTATGCAAAGAGACTCTCATGTCTGAGGCGCCAAAGTTCTGCACCGCAACCCCCAACTGTAAACCTGAGCTAAGCAGTGCTCTGATAAAAAAAAAGAGAGATAAAAAGAGAGTGAGAGAAAGAAAGAAATGTGCTTGGTCAAGAGAGAAAATACTTAAAACTATAAACTCAAAGTTTTTAAAATCAAAGGCTTCTTTTAACACATCTCCATTTAAAAAGGTTTTTTTTTTTTTTGCTTTTTGCAGTGGGTATGGATTACTACTGTTGGGGAGTCGGGCTATAGTGCAGCAGGTTAAATGCTGGTGGCACAAAGCGCAAGGACCAGCCTAAGGATCCCAGTTCAAGCCCCCAGTTCCCCACCTACAGAGGAGTCAATTCACAAGCGGTGAAGCAGGTCTGCTGGTGTCTGTCTTTTTCTCCCTGTCTCTGTCTTCCACTCCTCTCTCTCCATTTCTTTCTGTTCAATCCAACAATGACGACAACAATAATAACTACAACAATAAAACAAGGGCAACAAAAGGGAATAAATATTCAAAAAAAGAAAGAAGGCTTTTAAAAAAATACTACTGTTGGGAGTCTGGCGGTGGCGCAGCGGGTTAAGCACACATGGCGCCAAGTGCAAGGACCTGCGTAAGGATCCCAGTTCGAGCCCCCGGCTCCCTGCCCGTAAGGGGAGTCGCTTCACAAGTGGTGAAGCAGGTCTGCAGGTGTCTGTCTCTCCCCTCCTCTCTCCATTTCTCTGTACCTATCCAATAACAACGATATTCATAAGTACAACCAAACAAGGGCAGCAAAAGGGTATAAATAAATAAATAAAAAGAATGCTGCTGCTGAGGGACAACACGGGGCACAGGGGGTCCTGGGGAGCAGGGACACACGTGCGACTGCGATGGGGCACCTGTGAAGTGGGAGGAGTCTGTTTCATCTGGCCAATGGGAAGTTGGCTCCGGTGTGACCTGCGAAGGGGCTAAGAGGAGGGGCTTCCACAGAGAAAGGTCTTTTGGATGATCCAGGGACCCTGGGGGAAGCCCAGAGCTTTAACTCTAACTTCCCTTTTGCACGTGTTTCGGGCTCTAATAAAGGACAAATTTAGACACAGCACATCTGTCAGGCGTGTTCTCTTCAAATTCTTTTTGAGCGAAGCTCACGTTCGGACCCCGAAGGGAACCCTATGGCAAACACCCTTCACCGCTACTATAATCTCGGGAAGTGCGCACATAAATGTTTGAAGCAAAACTTAAGAAGGCTGCGGAGTACCAGGAAACGGAAGTAGGTGTGAATGAATACACCCACACACGTCAATATTTTACCATTAAAGGAAGAAAATAAAAGAAGGCTAATAGAAAAGACACCAAGATAATTAGATGGCTGTGTTCGAAGGGTGAACTAATTATGGGTAACTTCTCTATCGCTCTATACCTTGACAGTTCTAAGTATATTATGTTAATACAAAGACAAATGTTTCTATATATTCCTCAGCCTAAGTCTCCCCTTTCATTTCCTAGCTTACCTTCTAAAACAAGCCCAAAGCACATGCATACAAACCCACACACAATTACTTACATGGGCTTACATCTCTGTATCTGTTTCGATTTCTGTTTTCTGGAAACTTGGCCACTCTGTGAGGATAGTCATGGGACTCATTGCGAATTTCCTTGAAATAACAAAAAATAGATTTTAAGATCCCTCTTAAAACTTGATGTAGACAAACAGATACTTTCCTAGCAGCTATGAAATAACATTGATTCCAGACTTACGATATGCTATGTACAAGTATATTCATTTCATCTCATTCAAACCTTTCAAAACCAATGGGAATTATTATCTTTCCATTTTATGTGAGAGATGACACACTTTCAAAGTTAAACAACCTGCAAAAGTCACAAAGGTAGTAATGACAAACCCGCAGATGAAACCCAGCTGTTGTATGTATTTGCCCAATCCTTCACTAAATTCAATACCTACTAGCAAACTCTATGTAGCACTATGTAATACAGAATTAATGTAATGAAGGTATCAATGTTTAGCCACATAACTCAATTTTCTGTGCCTTAAGTAATATTAACCTATATTTTGGAGTTTCTATTTAAAGTGTTTAATCTATTTCTTGCCCTTCGTGCCATGTAGCTGTTACTTTAAGCCCAGAAATATCCTCAATTTTTCATTCTAGAGCTTTAAATTTTTCTTTGAGACACAGACATCTGTAGTCCTGCTTCACCACTTGTGAAAGTCCCCCCTGAAAGTGGGGAGCAGTGGCTTAAACCTGGAGGATTAATTTGGATAAAAACTGTGTGTGTGCTAACAGTAAAAATCAAACTGGGAAGCCTGTTCACACCACATCTGTGAGTAAAGACATTTTAAAAGATAGACGCTAAGAGCTAGGAAGACAGGATAATGGTTATGCAAACAACTTTCATGCCTGAGGCTCTAAAGTCTCAGGTTCAATCTCTAGCACCACAATAAACCAGAGTGTAAATTATTGGGGGTGGGCGGTGGAAGCCTCAAATATATTCAAATATTCCATTGCTCCTGAGCCTGTTTCCCCTTCCCTTTCCTAGAGCACTGCTTAGCTGACTTACGGTAGTTTAGGGGAATGAACCTGGGGCTTCAGAGCCTCAGGCATGAAAGTCTTTATGTAACTACTGTGACCCCCCCTACTTTTTCATTCCCTTTTATTTTAGGGAGAGAGAGAGAGAAGACAGACACACCAAAGCACCATTCCACATCCTGTGGGGCTTCTCCAGACACCATACGTGCCGCACCCATATGTGCGGGGGTTCAAACCTAGGTCCTTGCCCACGGTAAAGCAGGTACCTACAGATTATCTCTGAGCTAAAGAGGACTGGCAACCTCAAGGTCAAAAGATTTATTTTAAAAGCATTATGACCTGGGTGCATCCTGGTGAATCTTCTGAATATTATAAAAGGGGGGAAAGCTATATAGTAAAAAGGTTTTTTTTTTTAGAGAAAAAGATTTACATCAGACTTGCACTGTTGGTGAAAATGCCTAAAAATGTCAGAGCAATGTCACTCAAGGGCTGAGAGAAACTGAATACAGAAGAGCTGAGTAAAATCTAGTTAACTTAAAATAATCATACTTGTGAACCATACTGTCAATGCTAAAGAATATTTTTGAAATAATTAAAATGTTAAAAAAACTGGAAATTTATGATAATGATCCCACCACATGTGTTATTTGAAAAACATTTAGGCCACTGGGCTGCAGGAAGAGGAAGGCAAAGCGTACGGAGAAACCAGTATCCAGAAGAGGAGAAAAGGCGCCGTTACTGTAAGTTACTGTAAGGAAAGGGGAACAAATAAAACTTGATTAATATAGCAAAAAGCGGGGAAGCAGAAGAAGGAAATAAAGAAATAGAATAGAAAACACCAGTCTTTACTAAGCACTTCTGGATGAAAGAGGAAAACATATCATTAGACTATTGGAGACTAGAAGATAATAAGATGGCAGTATTTTGTCGTTGTTGTTGTTGTTACCAGGCTATCACTGCTCTGATCCTACTTTTTAAAAAATATTTATTTATTTCCTTTTGTTGCCCTTGTTTTATTGTAGTTCTTCTTGTTGTTGTTGGATAGGACAGAGAGAAATGGAGAGAGGAGGGGAAGACAGAGAGGGAGAGAGAAAGACAGACACCTGCAGACCTGCTTCACTGCCTGTGAAGCGACTCCCCTGCAGGTGGGGAGCTGGGGGCTCGAACCGGGATCCTTGCGCTGGTCCTTGCGCTTTGCGCCACGTGCACTTAACCCGCTGCGCTACCGCCCGACTCCCCCTACTTTTTTTGTTTTTAGGAGAATAATTTTAAAAAATTATTTGATAGGACGGAGAAATTGAGAGGGGAAGGGGAAATATAGAAGGAGAGAGAGAAAGTGAGACACCTACAGCCCTGCAAGTGGGGACTGGGGGCTTGAACCCAGGTCCTTTCGCATGAGGGAGAGCGAATCACCACAGCACCACAGCTACAGCACTGAAGTTTCCCCCAGTGCTGTTGAGGCCTGTCCTCAAACCAGGTATGACCTTGAGATTCAAGGCTCCCTTTAGCTCATATATAGATAATCTTCCACTATCTCTCTGGTTTATTATTTCGTGTCAGTCCTCTCTAATATTTGATTGACTGACTGAGGAGGAAGAAAGGGACCCACAATGTCACTCTGGCATATATAATGGTGGAGATCAAACTCAGGATCTCATGCTTGAGACTTCGATGCTCTACCCACTGTGCCAACTCCTGGGCTGCCTCTGTCTCGTTTCTCAGAGACTCCTATGGAACCTCCATAGCTCACAATACTCATTTTAGACATCTCTTCCTGACTTCACAGAGATTTTTCTCAAGCTAACTTGATGTTCTATGCTACCTTGGTACTAAGTCTTCTGAACATTTCTAACAACAGTGTTTTACAGTTGTAAGAGCACTTTTCAGTTTCTAGTTTATTTTCATAGCAATCTTGTCATTTTTGGATGACTAATTCCAGATTTCTCTATTCCTTATAGTATTTCACATGTTCTAAATGATGCAGTCATTTTCTCCGGGCACTGAATCAAATCATTCACACCTCTCACATAACACTAGCTTATTCACCTTTGCATAAAAACACACCCACCAGCTATTCCCCATGCTGTCAGACACTCAACAAGGTTTACTATCAAAATCCCCAAAGTTTCAGAGGCTGGGCAGTGAATGGCACACCAGGTTATGTGCAAAAAAAAAAAAAAAAAAAAAAAATCCCCAAAGTTTCAATTATGTGAATGGATTCTTCTCTAGTGTCACGTAGTAACGTAGACCTTTTATTATCACTATGTTTTTGTCATTTTCATTCTTCTTTTTTTAAATTGTAGTTGTTATTGATGTCATCGTTGTTGGATAGGGCAGAGAGAGAAGGGGAAGACAGTGATGGGGAAAGAAAGACAGACACCTGCAGACCTGCTTCACCGCTTGTGAAGCGACTCCCCTGCAGGTGGGGAACCGGGGGCTCGAACCAGGGTCCTTATGCCAGTCCTTGGGCTTTGCGCCACGTGCGCTTAACCTGCTGTGCTACCACCCGACTCGCTTCAGTCATTTTCAATGGTAAATTAGAACAACATAAAAGCTACTCTATGCTTACTAGGGAAAGAGAGAGGCAGACTGGGAGTATGGACCGACCAGTCAACGCCCATGTTCAGCGGGGAAGCAATTACAGAAGCCAGACCCTCTACCTTCTGCAACCCACAATGACCCTGGGTCCATGCTCCCAGAGGGCTAGAGAATGGGAAGGCTATCATGGGAGAGGGTGGGTTATGGGGATTGGGTGGTGGGAATTGTGTGGAGTTGTACCCCTCCTACCTTATGCCTTTGTTCACTAATCCTTTCTTAAATAAAAAATTAAAAAAAAAAAAAAAAAAAGCTACTCTATGAAATTACAGCACTGCTAAACACCAGAAGATTATAACTTTCTTATTTTCTATCACTGTTCTCTCCCCCCCCCCATATATATTTTTTTCCAGTGCACTGCTCAGCTCTGACTTATGGTGGTACAAGGGATTGAACTGGTTTGCATAACCATACTACCTCCCCTGCCCTCTATTACTATTTTTACTGTCATTTTTTCCCTTGATTTTCAATTAAGTCAACTCATTGAAGGAAATGATGACTTACAAGGCTGTTTTGTTCTTAGAGAAAATGATCCAAAGCAAACAAACAGCTTGCACAAAATAACAAAGATTTTTTTTTTTTTTTTTAAAGGGTACACAGAAAAGTAAACAGATGGCTGACTAACTGACTGGTCCTGGGAGATAGCTCAGCATAGAACTTGCAGGCCTCAGGCTCCAAAGACTACTGCTGGCCCAGTCCTCAGAACCACGAACCACGTTATATCAGAGCTGAGCAAAGTTCTGGTCCTCTCTCTCCTTTACTCTCTTTACATTTCCCTTCTCATCTAATAAAAAATAAACAAATCTTCTGGGAGTATGGATCGACCAGTCAACGCCCATGTTCAGCAGGGAAGCAATTACAGAAGCCAGACCTCCCACCTTCTGCATCCCACAATGACCTTGGGTCCATACTCCCAGAGGGATAGAGAATGGGAAAGCTATCAGGGGAAGGGAGGGGATACGGAGATCTAGTAGTGGGAATTGTGTGGAGTTGTACCCCTCTTATCTTATGGTTTTGTTAATGTCTCCTTTTTAAAAATAAATAAAAATGAGTAAATCTTAAAAAAAAAAAAAAACAGAAACAGTGAATAACTGACATCTTTTAAGACCTATGAGGTGTAAGACTTGTGGATGTAAATGGAAAATTCGAGAAATGAGGATGAACAGGTGGAGAGATGAGATTACACAAGCATCTGTCATTCACCCGCTACACATAGGAACTTTATAAATCACAAGTAACAGAACGGCAAAATTCGGGAATGGGGGTGGACTGACTACTCAAGAAACAGTATGCTAACAGCAGACAGTTATTAAGAAGTAAATCAGTCAGGAACAAGACAATGTCCAGTTTTATAGCTCTTATTCAGAATAGTAAAGGGAGTTCGAGCAATCAGGAAAAAAATACATCCAAAATGTAAAGCAAGTTGTTGAATTGCTACTCACAAATATAGCCTTACATGCAGAAACCCTAAAGAGTTCACACCACAACCCCTTCAGAGGTAAGAAATGAATTTAGCAAATGCAAAACAAAGTCAACATAGAAGTCGATTGTTGTATTTCTATATATTGGCAATTAACAATCTAAAAAAGTAATAAAGCACTACCACTTATAATGGCATAAAAAAACACTGAAGGATGAACTTTGCAAAGAAGGTGAAAGGCCTTGTACTCACACAAACTGTAAATAATTAAGGACAACTAAATAAAAAAGCATCCTATGGTCCAGGAGGTGGAGCATTGATACACTGGATTCTCAGATTCAAGGACCTGAGTTCAACCTCTGACACTGCATACGCCCGTGATGCTCTAGTCTTTCTCTCTTTCCTCCCTACCAGAATGAATGAGTAGGAAAAAGAGAATAAGAAAGAAAAAGATGGGAGTCGGGCAGCAGCGCAGCGGGGTTAAGCGCAGGTGGCGCAGAGCACGAGGAACAGCCTAAGGATCCCGGTTCTAGCCCCCGGCTCCCCACCTGCAGGGAAGTTGCTTCACAAGTGGTGAAGTAGGTCTGCAGGTGTCTATCTGTCTATCTTTCTCACTGCCTCTCTGTCTTCCTCTCCTCTCTCCATTTCTCTCTGTCCTATCCAACAACAATGACATCAATTACTACAACAATAAAACAACAAGGGCAACAAAAAGGAATAAATAAATAAATAAAAAGAAAGCTTACTATTAAAGAAAAAAAGAAAGAAAAAGACACCTGTAATGATGGATTAAGACTTATACACTAAAATTCACCAAAGAATACATCCCTATCAAAACTTCAATTTTGAAGAACTTTCAAGGGGACCCAAGGTAATCAAAATATTCCTGGAAAAGAGTACCAGAGTTTGGGTACTCACAATTCCAATTATACAGCAAAATTCACTACAAAGCTAAAGTAACAACCATTAATCAAAAAATTTGAAATAATAGCTTGACAAATAATAATAGTAATAATAATAAAGTAATAAAAGCCATGTATGTGGGGCTATGAAGATAGCAAATTGGTATGCAAAAAGACATGAGACTTTGAGGCCCCAGGTTCAATCCCTGACACCGGAATAAACGAGAGCTGAGCAAGGTTCTGATAAAAATAAAATAAAACAGGGATCGGGCGGTAGCGCAGCGGGTTAAGTACACACAGTACAAAGCGCAAGGACCGGCATAAGGATCCCGGGTGGAGACCCCAGCTCCTCACCTGCAGGGGAGTCGCTTCACAGGCAGTGAAGCAGGTCTGCAGATGTCTATTATTATTCCCCCCTCTATCTTCCCTTCCTCTCTTGATTTCTCTTTGTCCTGTCCAACAACGATAATAACAAGAACAATAAACAAGGGCAACAGAAGGGAAAAAAATAACCTCCAGGAGCAGTGGAGGCAATAACCCTGAAAGCCAATAAAATAAAATAAAATAAACCCTCATACCTATAGTAGGTGATTTTTAGTAAAAATGTGCAGGTTATTCAAAATTGAACCTTTTTTTTCTCCAAATGGTGCTGGGAAAACTATTCTCATGCTAAAGCACTGGCTGGTCCTTTACCTTGTACTAAATATAAACATTCGTTTAAAAAAAATAAAGTCAAAGACTTTGATACGGGGGGGGGGGGGGGGGGGGGCTCAGGTCCTGAAACATGATGGCACAGCAGGACCTAGTGGGGGTTGAATTATTGATTATATGCAAATCAGAAATGTTACGCATGTACAAACTATTGTATTTTACTGTTGACTGTAAACCATTAATCCCCCAATCTAGAAATTAAAAAAATAAATTAAATAAAATCAACAGATGAGTGGCTGAGCAAGTTGTGGTATATATACACAATGGAATACTACTCAGCTGTAAAAAATGGTGACTTCACCGTTTTCAGCCGATCTTGGATGGACCTTGAAAAATTCATGTTGAGTGAAATAAGTCAGAAACAGAAAGATGAGTATGGGATGATCTCACTCTCAGGCCGAAGTTGAAAAACAAGATTAGAAAAGAAAACACAAGTCGAACCTGAAATGGAATTGGAGTATTACACCAAAGTAAAAGACTCTGGAGTGGGTGGGTGGGTGGGGAGAATACAGGTCCATGAAAAATGATGAATGAAATAGTGGGGGTTGTATTGTTAAATGGGAATCTGGGGGATGTTATGCATGTAAAAAAAAAAAAAAAAAAAGAAGTAGAAACACAAAGCAGAAATTGACTGAGTTTGGAGTATGGCACCAAAGTAAGAAAGCAGAAGTACACTAGAGTTTGCAGTGAGTACCTCCCTAATACTTCCTCTCCACTTTTCCAAGCTTTGGGTCCAGGATTGCTCAACAATTTGTTTGGCTTTGTATGTTAACTCTCTTTTCAGTCACCAGGTTCCAGGTGTCATCAGGATGCCGGCCAGACTTCCCTGGACTGAAGACTCCACCAATGTGTCCTGGAGCTCAGCTTCCCCA
Source organism: Erinaceus europaeus (assembly GCF_950295315.1). Lineage (NCBI taxonomy): Eukaryota > Metazoa > Chordata > Mammalia > Eulipotyphla > Erinaceidae > Erinaceus > Erinaceus europaeus. Next base: position 116,147,800 of record NC_080171.1, on the reverse strand, counting down.
GAGACACACCTTACTAGGGAAAGAGAGAGGCAGACTGGGAGTATGGACCGACCAGTCAACACCCATGTTCAGCGGGGAAGCAATTACAGAAGCCAGACCTTCCACCTTCTGCAACCCTCAATGACCCTGGGTCCATGCTCCCAGAGGGATAGAGAATGGGAAAGCTATCAGGGGAGGGGGTAGGATATGGAGATTGGGTGGTGGGAATTGTGTGGAGTTGTACCCCTCCTACCCTATGGTTTTGTTAATTAATCTTTTCTTTAATAAAAAAAAAGAAATTAAAGAAATTAAAAAAATAAATTAAATAAAATCAGAGGGCAGACAGTGGTGCATCAGGCTTAGCACACACTTGACAGCACAAGGAGCTGGATTCAAGAACCCAGTCCCCAGCTGTAGGAGGAAAGTTTCATAAGTGCTGCAGGTATGTCTTTCTATTTCTCCCTCCCTCCCTCTCTCCTTCTCTTTTCCTTATTTCTTAATCTCTATCCAAAATAAACAAATAAAAATAAAATAATTAAAAAAAAACCTCAAAGATCTAAATTAAGAGCTAAAACTACAGAGACAGCTCACTTAGCACGTCTGCTTTTTCGTGTGCTGGAAAGAAAGTTTCAGTGTTGACGTGCTCCTTGTCTACCTTTTGTCTCTCTCGGATAGAAGCATCCTGGAGTGATGAAGCCCCAGCGACTACCAAAACAGGGTGGAGCCATAACTAATAAACCCTTAGGAAAGAAGCATAAGGACTGAAATTCCTCATGATCTTGGACTTCACGGTGATTTTTGTTTTCTTTTTTTTTCTTTTTCTCCCTATCAGGACTCCACTGGGACTTCATACCTACATGGTGTCAATGCTCCTAGCAACCTGGTAGACTTCTTTAAAAAAATTTTTTTTTTCAGATAGCAGGTGCAAGGCAGAGAGGGAGAGACAGAAAGAAGGTAAGGCACCCCAGCACAGCTTCACCACTCAAGCAGCATCTCCTAGGCAAGGCGCTGCTGTGTGGCGGCAGTCCAGGGTTCAAGCCCAAGTCCTCAGACATAGGAAAGGTTGCACTCTTTTTTTTTTTTTATAAAGAATTTTTAATATATTTTTTTTTAGATTTTATTTATTAATGAGAAAGATGGGGGGGGGGAAGAGAGAGAGAAAGAACCAGACATCACTCTGGTACATGTGCTGCCAGGGATCAAACTTAGGACCTCATGCTTGAGAGTCCAGTGCTTCATCCACTGCGCCACCACCAAGGGAACACTCTTTAGCCGAGAGCTAGCTATCTCCTGGGCCCTTAAATGTTGACATCAAAAGCAAAAGCAACAATGGAAGAGCAGATTCAGTCAGAATCTAGCAGAATTAAAAACTGTTGGGCATCAAATGACACCATAGTGAAAAAGGAACCCCACAGACTGGGAGAAGATGTGTCTAAGTCACGTATCTGACAAGAGATGAATAACTAAAGTATATAAAGAACTCGGGGTGGGGCGGGGCTGGGGGTGGCGCACCTGGTTGAGAGCATGTGTTAAAGAACTCCTGTGGTCCCAGAAGTGGTGTAATGGTAAAGCTTTGGAGGTCCCGGGTTCGATCCCCGGCAGCACATGTGCCAGAGTGATGTCTGGTTCTTTCTCTCTCCTCCTATCTTTCTCATAAATAAATAAAATCTTTTTTTTCTTTTTTTTAATATTTATTTTATTTATTTATTCCCTTTTGTTGCCCTTGTTGTTTTATTGTTGTAGTTATTATTGTTGTTGTCATTGTTGGATAGGACAGAGAGAAATGGAGAGAGATGGGGAAGACAGAGAGGAGGAGAGAAAGACAGACACCTGCAGACCTGCTTCACCGTAAAATCTTTTAAAAAAAAAGAAGAAGAACTCCTGCAATTCAACAACAAATGGACAGCTGAGAAATAGACAAAAGCATCTACTAGGATGGCCTAAATATTCAGAACACTAACACCACCAAGTACTGGTGAGGATGTCACAGAAACTCTTTGCTGGTGGAAATGTTAAATGGTACAGTTACTCTGGAAACTGGCAGTTTCTTTAAAAAGACAAATAAACATATACCTACTATATGACCCAATAAGCTGGGTTCCTTGGTATTTACCCAAAGAACTTGAAAACTTATGTTACACACACACTTTGTAGTGAAAAAATGTATTCATAATTACCAGAAATTGGAAGCAAGATGCGTTTAGTGGGTGAATGGCTAAAGTGTGGTTATAAAGTCACCGAATGGCACCAAGGAAGCCAATACCTTTTAATGCCTTTTATATTGATAAGTAAAAGAAATCAAAGATTACAGAGTCTGTGATTTCAACTCTGTAACATTCTGGAAAATTCCAACTTTTGAAACAGCAGTTGTCAGGGTTGGAGGTTGGCGGAAGAAGTAAATAGAAACACAGGTTTTTTTTTTGTGTTTTTTTTTCTTTTAAAGATTTATTTTTATTTATTTACTAATGGGAAAGAGAAGGGAGAAAGAATCCACGTATCACTCTGGCACATGTGACCTTAGGGACTGAACTCGGAACTTAATGCTTGAATCCAAAGTCCTAATCACAACGAGTTTGGGGAAGCGGTGCGAATATTTTTGCATGACATCTTAATGGAAGATTCCTATCATTACACATTTGTCTGAACTCACAAGGCCCAGCAAAGGTCTTATGGACTTGGGTTCTAATGTGTTCATGTAGGATCGCCTCCGAAGCAGGGTCTAGTGGGGGTCAGTGATGAATGAGGCCATGTCATGTGGGAGCAGGAACTGGGAGAAACCTCTGTACTAAAAAGAGTTAAGTTTTGTGGCTCGGGAACGTGCTCAAGGGCAGATGTATTCCTAACATCAGCAGATCCTAGAGTTTATTCTCTTGCCCCAGTAATGATGGTGAGGTGCTCCAGTTTAAAAAAAAAAAAAAAAGTCTTCAAAAGAAAAAAGTCTTAATGAAGCTGGGCCAGCCGGGAAGCAGCACACCTGGTTGACTGCATATGTTGCAATGCATCCAGGTTCAAGCCCCCAGGCCCACCTGTAGGAGGAAAGCTCCATGAGTGGTGAAGTAGTGCTGCAGGTCTCAGTCTCTCTCTGTCTCTCTCTTTTTTGCCATCTCCCCTTCCCCTCTCGATTTCTACCTCTATTCAATAAATAATAGAAGTTTTCTTTTTTTTAAGTCTTGATGGAAAAAAAAAAATACAGGAAAGGCCAGTAAAATAGCTTGCTTGGGTGTACTGCTGTGACATGTGCATGACCCAGATTAAAGCTCAGCTCCCATCAATCACATTAAAAAAAAAAAAAAAAGCCTCAGCGGAATGGTTTCTCTATCTCTATCTGAAAAAGTCAGCACAGAGCAGTTTAGCCTGCGATGACCAAGGGTGGAGGAAGAGAATGCATATATATGAAAAGAATTGATGCATTTCTTCAAAGATGACCAAATCACTAATAAATGCATTAGAAAGATCCTTAATCAATTAAATCACCTTGTTAGGGAAATGCAAATCTAAACCAAATGAGATATACTTTTTAGCACGTGACTTAAATTTAAAAAGTGAAATCAACAATCTTACTGATGCTGTGAAGAGATCCGAACCCTTGATTACTGCTGGGGGATGGAGAGCTGCAGGAGAGGCATACACAAGAGGGCTCCAGTGCTATGAGGCCTACCTCCCTCTTGCTCTTTCTGTCTAAAAAGATTGGCTGAGGGGGCCCGGTGGTAGCACAGCAGGTTAAGTGCACATGGCGGAAAGCACAAGGACCCATGTAAGGATCCAGGTTCGAGCCCCCTGCTCTCCACCTGCAAACGGGTCGCTTCACAAGCGGTGAAGCAGGTCTGCAGGTGTCTCTCTTTCTCTCCCCCCCTCTGTCTTCCCCTCCTCTCTTGATTTCTCTGTCCTATCCAACAACAGCGACGACAACAACAACAAAAGAAGACTGGCTGAGAAGTAATTAAATCACATATGCATTAGGCCCAAGCGCCACAAAAATGTAAATAAGGGCCAGAGAGAGAGTATGGTGGTAATGCAAAGGACGTTCATGCTTGAGGCTCTGGAATCCCAGCGCCACCATAAACCAGAGCTGACCGGTGCTTTGGTAAAATAATAAATACTATATGTGTATTTTTTTCAAGTTTGGAAGCTACGCTCTGCCCTAATCTGGCATTCTAGTTCTGTTCTTAACTCCGACACCATCTTCCCAGACAAGACTTCTAGTCCGCTTCCATGTGAGCAATCAAGCTCAAGCAATGTTTACTAAAGTTGTGGGGCCCAGGATCATCCCTAAAATAGATTTCCTCTTCCCACCCGAGGGTCCCTATTCTCATCTGCTCTAGTCCTACTTCTTTGTGTCCTGCTGTATATCTTACTGCCCTTCAGACACCAAGGTGCAGGTGCAGCTATGACTGGACTCTCAAGCATGAGGCCCCGAGCTGGGTCACCAGCATGGCATGCGACAAGGTAATATCAGGGCAATAACCAGGTTCTCTCCTCTCTTTCTTTCAAAAAGTAAATTTTAAACTTCCTACATGAAAAAAACACCACAGGGGCCAGGCGGTGGTGCAACTGGCTAAGCGCACGTTACAATGTTTGCGCAAGGACCCAGGTTCAAGCCCCTGATCCCCACCTGCAGGGGGAAAGCTTCACGAGTGGTGAAATAGGGCTGCAGGTGTCTCTCTGTCTCATTCTTGCTATCTTCCCTTTCCCTCTCAATTTCTGTCTCTACCCAATAATAAGTAAATAAAAAGACTTTAAAAATACCGTAGACAACATAAAAAATAACCAAAAAACTGGAAAAACCTGAGTGTGTGATAAAGGCTTAACTTCCTTAAAAGCACCTACATATTAGAAAGAGAAATTGTCAGTGGCTTCTAAAAATAAGAAAAGCAGGTTGCTGAGACGGTTTGCCTGGGAAGGCACCTACTTTTGCCATGCATATGATTCAGGTCCAAGTCCTTGGCTCCCATGGCACTGGGGGTGCTTCAGTACTATGGGATCTCACCCCTGCTATCTGACAAAAGTGAGCCCAAAGTCGTGAAGCCCCAGTGATGACAAAAATAGAGAACTATTCCACCCTATTCATAAAATAAGGTATGCAAAAATGTAGCTAAAGCAAAATCGTTTTTCATCTATAAGATCTAAAATATTAATAAAATTTTAAAACCTATATACATAGGAGGGGTAGCACAGTGGGCTAAGCGTGTATGGAGCGAAGCTCAAGGACCAGCACAAGGATCCCCCCACCACCTGCAGGGGGTTTTGCATCAACAGGTGTCTATCTTTTTCTCCTCCTGGCTGTCTTCCCCTCCTCTCTCAATATCTCTCTGTCCTATCCAACAACAGCAGCAGCAGTAACAGTGGAGAAAAGATGGCCTCCGGGAGCAATGAATTCGTAGCACAGGCACTGAGTCCCACCTGCTGCGTGTACACACACACACACACACACACACACTGAGTCCCACCTGCTGCGTGTACACACACACACACGCACACGCACACGCGCACGCACACACGCATGCACACCAGAGCTTGCCCTGTGTCATGGTGCTCCTCTGTGATACTGGTGCTTGGCTCGCACATGAGGCAGTGAGCTATTTCTCCATTCAATTTCCTAAATTCCGTTTGCTGCTTCATCACAACAGTTCATGGCAGAATACAACAAATGTTTATAGAGTTTTGTGTATACTACACAGAACCAAACTGTGACTCCAACACTAAAAATATTACATGATAAAGTTATGCTACTATTTCACTCTGCTGATGATAAACGTTAAGTCAGCATTGATAAAGATGAAAAGCAGTTACAACTCTAAGATCTGAAATGTGAGCTTGTATTTGTAGCGCCAGTGGTTAGAACCTAAGTCAGTGCAGAAGCAGTCCTTATGGTCAGGGACTCTACTTTCTAGTTTTCTGACATTAGCCCCCAGAGACCTGGCTCTTGACTAGGAAGAAAATGGTACAAACTTCTACGCACACAACCCTGCTCCTATCTACCTAATGACTTCCAGAAAGCACTTCACATAGAAAGAGGAGCTGAGAGCTTGCAGAGTAGAAAACTATTAAAATAGAGTGAAAGAAACAATATAATTCAGTGTGAGGTTTTCTTCAGAGGAATGAAAGCAGTTTTGGAACAAAATTTAAAATAACCAGCAAGATGAACCAAATAAAACCAGCAGAATACCAACAACAACAACAACAATAATAACTACAACAAGGGAAACAAAAGGGAATAAATAAATAAAACAAATATTAAAAGAAAAAACTAGCAGAATAAACAGCATATTAAGGGCAAGGGAGGTAGCATAATGATTCTGCAAAGAGATTCTCATGCCTGAGGTTCCAAAGTCCCAGAATCAATCCCCTGTACCACCATAAACCAGAACTGAGCAGTGCGCTCCTAAAAACAAAAACAAGTCAGCATGCTTATTCAGATACAGGAGGTTCTGAATGGAGTAACAGCACACTTAAAACAGATACATGAAACCACCTCATGGAAACAAACCTCAATACTAGAAAGCCACAGATAAAATAATCTCCTATTTTTAAATTAAGATGTAAACTTTAAGTATCCAATTTTTAAAAACATGTATTGATTTTTAGCTAGAACACTGCTCATCTCTCTGGCTTCGGGGATTGAACCTGAGACCCTCAGGCATGAAGGTCTTCAGTATAACCTCTATGCTATCTACCCAGCCCAAGATCTACTTATTAATGAGAAAGAAGGAGAGAGAGCGAGCCAGAGTACCCCTATGGCATATGGAATGTCCAGGATTGAATCTGGGACTAAATGCTTGAGAGTCCAATGCTTGATGGGCAGTGCACCACCTCTCAGGCTGCTAAATTATCTGATCTTAAACCAGTGTCTTGAACAGGCTTTTTCCTGGTACTTATCTTAAAAGTCTTTAGGGGGCCTATTAACTTGTACATTATGTTCTGAAGAGTTTTATATACGTGGGGATTTCTCTTTTTCACAAGCTTCCTTCTTTTACTATTTTTAATTGTTATTATTATTATTGTTTGTTAATGAGAGGGATGGGGGGAGAGAGAACCAGACATCACTCTGGTACATGTGCTGCGGGGGATTGAACTCAGGACCTCATGCTTGAGAGCTCCATGCTTTATCCACTGCGCCACCTCCTACACCACACAATCCTTCTTTCTAGAGACAGAAGTGGAAAGAGAGAGGGAGGGAGCGCACATCATGGAATCTTCTTCCTTCAACACTTCCCCCACATGGCAGAGCAGCACACTATCCAAATAAGTTATTTTGCTGTCTCCATAGTTTTCATCTTAAGAGTCTAGAAGTATCTATGAACTTTAAAAAGCAAGAATTTCATTGTTAAACTACCTCCTGAATCATTACTGCAACACACAGAACAAGAAGTCCAGTTAAAATAAGAAAAGTTTAGTATTCTACTTAGGATGTTTGAATAAGAATCTGTATTCTGGGAGTCGGGCAGTAGCGCAACGGGTTAAGCACAGGTGGCGCAAAGCGCAGGGACCGGCGTGAGGATCCCGGTTCGAGCCCCCAGCTCCCACCTGCCGGGGAGTCGCTTCACAGGCAGTGAGGCAGGTCTGCAGGTGTCCATCTTTCCCTCCCCCTCTCTGTCTTCCCCTCCTCTCTCCATTTCTCTGTCCTATCCAACAACAGCAATAATAACAATAATAATAACAACAACAACAACGACAATAATAAAACAAGGGCAACAAAAGAGAATAAATATTTTTTAAAAATCTATATTCTTTAAACTTAGCCTGTTGGACTGTATTTCTCCCTAAATTGTCAGCTGAGCTTAGTTTATATGCCTGACTTATTTACCACACTGCTAATCACTACCATCCAAAATAATGGAGGGTATAATCAGTAAGTTTTAATTTACCTTTTGGTAAAAAAAAAAATTCTCTACCCCAACAGCTTCTCACTAACAAGGAGAAAATAAAATACTTCAATGGAGTAGTAAGTAGAACTACCCTAGAGCTTACAGAACAGAGCACAGTAAATTTAGGCAAGAATTTCTGGGGGGGGGGGGCAGGGTGATGGCTCATTTGGTGGAGTGCACATGTACAAGGTCCTGGGTTCAAGTCCCCACTCCCCATCTGCAGGGGCCTGGGGTGAGTTTCATAAGTGGTAGAGCAGAGTTATAGGACACACACACACACATATGTACATATATACATGGCTGCTGAGAATGGCAGACTCTTGCAGGCACTGTGGCCAAGAAATAACCCTGGTAGGGGAAGGAAAAAAGAAAAGGGTTTCTAAGACAGTGACCTGGGAGGTGGTGCAGTAGCAGAATTCTGGACTTCTAAACAAGAGATTTTTGAGTTCAACTCCCAGCATCACATATGCCAGAATGTGACACCTGGGGCATGTGTGTGTTTCTCTGTGTCTGTCTCTCTCGTGAAATAAATCCATTCTGAGGCCTGAGAGGTGGCACAGTGGATGAACTGTTCGACCCTCAAGCATGAGTTCTGGAGTTCAATCCCTGGCATCACATGTTTCCAGAGTGCAGGTCGGTTCTCTTTCTCTCTCTCCTCCCATTCACCTCACTAATAAGTGAAATTTAAAGAGAGAGAGAAAGAGAGAGAGGAAGGAGGAGAAGGATGAAGGAGAGGATGAAGGAGAAGGATCCTTATTTTCTTATTGAATAGAGACAGCCGGAAATCGAGAAGGATGGGGGTGACAGGGAGAGAGACAGACAGAGAGACACCTGCAGCACTGCTTCACCACTCGCAAAGCTTTTCTCCTGCAGGTGGAGACCGGGGACTTGAACCTGGATCTTCGTGCATTGTAACATGTGCACTTAACCAGGTGCACCACCACCCAGCCAAAGGAATCTTTTTAAAACAAATTTCTGAAGAAGCAAATCCTATGTATGTTTATTTGAGACAGTAAAGAGCAAACTTATGTGGATTCTTGTTTTGCTTTCCTAGACCTTATTACCTGAGCACCTATCTGATCAATCTTTGGAAGGCAGTGAGCAGAATAAGAGAGTAGAGAGAGAGCAGGCACGGAAAGAAAGCTACAGTGACTGAAATGAGAATAAGAAATTCTGGGTAGTGATGACCTGAGAGAAGCCACCAAGGACTGTCGGAGGTTCAAAATCAAGAAAGGAGGTGAGGCTAAAAGCAAGCCAGGGGGCAAATGCAACTATCTGGATTTCTGTAACAGACACCAAAACAAAACACAAGATGGCTTCTGACTAAATATGCCCTCTGTTGGGACACCCTTCCCAAGACAGCTTTCCATTAGCACAGTGGTCCTTATCTTTGTGAGGAGCCATAGAAGTCTGTTTAAGAATCTGACCCAAGGCGGTCCGGAGGGTAGCGCAGTGGGTTAAGCACACATGGTGCAAAGTGCAAGGATCAGTGCAAGGGTCCCGGTTTGAGCCCCAGCTCCCCACCTGCAGGGGAGTCACTTCACAATCGGTGAAGCAGGTCTGCAAGTGTCTCTCTCTCCTCCTCTCTGTCTTCCCCTCCTCTCTCAATTTCTCTCTGTCCTATTCAGCAACAGCTATAACAACATAATAATAACAACCACAATTAAGGGCAACAAAAGGGAAAAAATAGCCTCCAGGAGCAGTGGGCTATTAGTGCTGGCACGGAGCTCCAGCAATAACCCTGGAGGCAAAAAACAAACAAACAAAAAAAAAACATGTAACAAAAAGAAGAAGGAGAAGAAGAAGAAGAGGAAGAAGCAGAGGAAGAAGGAGAAGAAGAAGAAGAAGAATCTGACCAAAGAAACAGAATCACCAAAAACATATACCCAAGTGCCTATGCACAATCTAGCATACAACTGCAAGGGACCCATAGCCCCTCAAGTCTGCTTCATGAATCCCAGAGATTGCTTGACACTGTTTGATAGCAAAGGAAGAGGGACTACTATAATTGGGGTGTTTTGAGACTGGAGACTGTAAATGCATTGCCTCTTGTTTCTTGATTTTAATTAGACTCTCCAGCGGTGCCATTAATTTCAAGCAAATCATAGGAAAAGCAACAGCGGCATCCAAGGAGGTGATGCAATGGATAAAATACTGGACTCTCAAGAATAAGGTCCCCAGGGGAGCCAGGTGGTGACACACTGAGTTAAGTACACATAGTGCAAAGTGCAAAGCCCTGCGCCAGGACCCCAGCCGGAGTCCCCTGCTCCCCACCTGCGGGGGGGATGGGGGGAAGCAGGTCTGCAGGTGTCTATGTTTTTCTCTATCTTCCACTCTTCTCTCAATTTTTCTGTCCTATCAAATAAAATGGAAAAAAAAAAAAATGTCTGCCAGGAACAGTGGATTTGTACTGCCAGCACCAAGCCAGGAATAACCTGGGACAGTGACAGAGGGGGACACACACACACGTCCCCAGTTCAATCCCTGGCATCCCATGTGCTACAGTGATGTTCTTCTGGTGTGTTTTCTCTCACACATACACAAATCTAAAATGTATATATTGGCCAAACTGCTAGATCAGACAACGCTAAAACAGATCTGAGTCCAACTGTGCCACTAATGAGTGACATCATTTTAATAAATACAACCTCACACTGAAAGGGTATCTCCAGGGCCAAGCAGTGGCACACCTGGTTAAGCACTCACAGTACACTGTGCAAGGACCTGGGCCAAGTCCCTGGTCCCCACCTGCAGAGGGAAAGCTTCACAACTGGTGAAGCAGGGCTGCAGATGTCTGTCTCTTGCTCTCTGTCTCCCTACCCCCTCAGTTTCCATCTGTCTCTACCTGATAATAAATAAAAATAAATAAAGTTGATATTAAAAAAGGGGGTGGTAACCTCCTCAACTGTAAATGACAGAACTGAAATAAACCAAGATGCAGTCATTTAAATAGGGTGCAGAAGGCTGGAGAAATAACATAATGGTTATACAAACAACTTTCATGCCTGAAGTTTGGAAGTCCCAGGTTCAATCTCCAGAACCATCACAAACCAGAGCCAAGCAGTGCTTTGGTTAACATAAATAAATAAATAAATAAATAAATAAATAAATAAATAAATAAATAACAAGTGAGTTGGGGCCAGGGAGACAGCATAATGATTATGCCAAAGACCCTCATGCAGGAGGCTCTGAGGTCCCGGGTTCAATCCCCAGCAACACCCTAGTGCAGAGTTGACCAGTGTTCTCTTTATTTCTCTTATTAAAATAACTATTACTGGGGGTCGGGCTGTAGCCCAGCGGCTTAAGCGCACGTGGCACGAAGTGCAAGGACTGGCATAAGGATCCCGGTTCGAGCCCTGGCTCCCCACCTGCAGGGGAATTACTTCACAGGTGGTGAAGCAGGTCTGCAGGTGTCTATCTTTCTCTCCGCTCTCTGTCTTCCCCTCCTCTCTCCATTTCTCTCTGTCCTATGCAACAATGATGACATCAACAATAACAATAATAACCACAACAAGGCTGCAACAACAAGGGCAACAAAAGGGGGGGGAGCTATTACTGGGAGTCTGGGTGGTAACACAGGTGGTGCAAAGTGCAAGGACCAGCCTAAGGCTCCCTGTTGGAGCCCCCAGCTCCCCACCTGCAGGGGAGTCGCTTCACAGGCGGTGAAGCAGGTCTGCAGGTGTCTATCTTTCTCTCCCCCTCTGTCTTCCCCTCCTCTCTCCATTTCTCTCTGTCCTATCCAACAACGACATCAATAACAACAACAACCACAACAATAAAACAACAAGGGCAACAAAAGGAAATAAATATTTTAAAAATATATTTTAAATTACTATTACTTGCCAGGTGTTGGAACACCTGGTTGAGCACACATGTCACAATGTGAAAGGACCCAGGTTTGAGCCCCCAGAGCCTACGTGCAGGGGGAAAGCTTTGTGAGTGGTGAAGCAGGGCTGCAGGTGTCTATCTCTCTCCCTGTCTCCCCCTGCCCTCTCGATTTCTAGCTGTCTCTAGCCAATAAATAGCGACAATTTTTTAAATAATAACATATTACAAAAACAAATAAGTGGTTTGCAGTATTCTTTTGTTTAGTTAACACTTACTGAACATCTATCAGGCCTCAGTCCAACAGACAGATGGGTGGAGAAGAGAAGAAAAATGAAGCAACACTCAGGGAGCTCGACAGACAAGTAGACAGTTACACCAATGTGATTCATATTCCAGTAAGAGGCTATAGATGAGACCAGTGATGGGAGAAAAAAGTACAGCATTGCCCAAGAAGACTAGAGTCTAGTCTTTTAAGATGTTTCCAAATAGAGAAGATAGGCACTGAGTATGTCTAACATGTGTGAAGACCCCCAAATAGGAGAAAGAATGCACATTTCAAAGAAATTCAAGGAGTGTGACAGGTCAAGAGACCATACAGTCATGTATAGCATTGAACACGAGGATCAAACAATGGTTAGGGAATATGAAGCCCATGGTTCTTAATCCCTGTTAATTACACTTTCTAGAAATATTCCATGATTTAGCTTTCGCCATTTCCTTACTCCCTCCCCCAATTTAGGTTAACAAAACCTGGTTCTTTTTCTCTGGATTCTTCCCATGCATTATCCTGACTGAGACAGCAAACAGAAGTGACTAAAGGATAAGCAAGTAACAGTAGCAATAATACAGAAAGATAAAAAAATAAATAAAATCTCGAAGGGTCAGAATTAACCTCGGAATTCATTAATGTTAATCTGTTGTCAGGAGGACTGAATTAAGCTCTTCCAACAATCTTGCTGAAGCCAACAGTGCCCTGTTCAAGGCCAATTCATCCATGTTCGAGTTCTTAAGCTCATCAGCTTCTGCCTACCTTTGTGTCAGGCTCCAACAACTATCCCTTTTGGTTTCTCCCATTTCCAACATGTCTTTTGGGATTTTCCCAAGTTATGTAGACAGCAAGTCACCCATCTCTAATGAGAGCACATCCATTCAACAAAATTTATTTAAGTGTCTCTTTCATTTATTTACTTTTAATTTTTTTCATTATCTTTATTTATTGGACAGAGACAGGCAGAAATTGAGAGGAATGGGGAGAGAAACAGAGACACCTGTAGCCCTGCTTCAACACCCAAGAAGCTTTCCCCCTGCAGGTGGGAACTGAACCCAGGTCCTTGCACACTGTAACATGTGCACTTAACCAGGTGCGCCACCACCCAGCCCCAAGATTTCTTTTATTTACTGCACCTGAGAGACTGAGTTTCAGACAAGACAGAGAGAAAAGCCAGAGCACCATGGTACTAGAGATCAAACCAGGAACCTCAGCTATACAAATCCAATGTTCTCCCAGTTCAGCTTCCTCTCCAGCCATCATTTAACAAATACTTAAGAGTTGACAGGTTCCCGGAAGATGGCGGACTGAGAAGCTGCTAGTGGCTTGAGCTCTGACCACATCTTCTGGAAACATCACCAGGTTCCAGATGTCATCAGGATGCTGGCCAGGCTTCCCTGGACTGAAGACCCCACCAATGTGTCCTGGAGCTCCGCTTCCCCAGAGACACACCCTACTAGGGAAAGAGAGAGGCAGACTGGGAGTATGGACCGACCAGTCAATGCCCATGTTCAGCAGGGAAGCAATTACAGAAGCCAGACCTTCCACCTTCTACAACCCACAATGACCCTGGGTCCATGCTCCCAGAGGGATAGAGAATGGGAAAGCTATCAGGGGAGGGGATGGGATATGGAGATTGGGTGGTGGGAATTGTGTGGAGCTGTACCCCTCCTACCCTATGGTTTTGTTAATTAATCCTTTCTTAAATAAAAAAGAAAAAAAAAAGAGTTGACTGAATACCTGGCTCTGTGCAAAGCACTGGCACTTGCTCCACAAAGCTTTGATGAGGTAGTGAAGATAAATTCAAATAGTCTGCTCTGCTTTAATCCCATAACACAGTCCTAAGAAATCTCGCAGCGCAGCGGGTTAAGTGCAGGTGGCACAAAGCGCAAGAACCGGAGTTAGGATCCTGGTTTGAGCCCCCAGCTCTCCACCTGCAGGGGAGTCACTTTACAGGTGAAGCAGGTCTGCAGGTGTCTGTCTTTCTCTCCCCCTCTGTCTTCCCCTCCTCTCTCCATTTCTCTCTGTCCTATCCAACAATGACGACATCAATAACAACAGCAATAATAACTACAACAATAACAAAAAAAAAGGCAACAAAAGGAAATAAATATTTTTTAAAACTCTCGTATTAACAAAACATGTCAGAAAGGCAACTGATCAATGGATGAAAGGAAATAGTGGGCTGGAGTTTCAGAACAGAAATAGTATTTCCAGTATATAATTCATGAACCAGAAATACATTCATGTGATGGGGGGCGGGGGGAGGCCAGAGCACCACTCTGATATAGATACCAAGGACTGAAGAGGGAACCTCAGACGTGAATAGTTTTGCATTCTATTAACTGAGCTATTTCCTCCACTACTACCTGCAAAAATTTCAATAAAGTAAAAGCTCTTATACCACCCACTAAGCCTAGTTTTGAAGTCATACCTAATTATTTCTCAAGAGTAAGGCTTTTCTTTTCCTAGCCCAATGTGCCCCCCACAAAGCACAATTTTCACCCAAAAGTTTCATAAATACCAACCGCTGTTGTAATAATATACAAAGCAGAAAGTTCACATAAGTACTTCCTGTTTTGCAGTGGTTTGCTTAATGCAAATGAAGTTCCCTGAAGAATCCATAGCTGTGTTACATTCAATGAAAGGGGAAGTCATGGGATGCCACCGGAAGTATGTCCCAGGATCAGAGCCAGCATGAGCTTGTCAGGAAGACTTCCTTAGGAAGTGAGAATTTAGGGATGAGCAAGAGGCAGGTCAGCAAAAGAGTAAAAAGTTGTGCCAAGGAAGAGAGAACTACACTTATGAAGGTCTAAGAGGAAGCATGCACACACAGTTCAGGGAACCTAGTGGAGAGAGAAAAAGAATATGAAAAGCAGCACCCATCCCAAAAGCTCTGTGTACACATATGTTCTTGGCAGCACAATTTGTAATAGCTAATACCTGGAAGCAACCCAGGTGTCCAACAACAGATGAGTGGCTGAGCAAGTTGTGGTGTATATATACACAATGAAACACTACTCAGCTATAACAAATGGTGACTTCATTTTTAGCCCATCTTGGATGGACCTTGAAAAATTCATGTTAAATGAAATAAGTCAGAAACAAAAGGATGAGTATGGGACGATTTCACTCTCAGGCAGAGAGTGAGATCTTGAAAAACAAGATCAGAAAAGAAAACACAAGTAGAACCTGAACTGGAATTGGCATATTGCATCAAAGTAAAAGACTGGAATGGGTGGGTGGGGAGATTACAGGTCCAAGGAGGTTGACAGAGGACCTAGTTGGGGGTTGTACTGTTATACAGAAAACTGGGAAATGTTATGCATGTACAAACTATTGTATTTACTGTTGAATGTAAAACATTGATTCCCCAATAAAGAAATTTTTTAAAAAGCAGGATAGTTGTGTAAGGCATAAGTAGGACTTGGATTTGCATTGTGAGTTAACAGGAAGTCACTAAAACTTTTTTAAGTTATTTATTCCCTTTTGTTGCCCTTGTTTTATTGTTGTAGTTATTATTGTTATTGATGTCATCGTCGTTGGAGAGGACAGAGAAATGGAGAGAGGAGGAGAAAACAGAAAGGGGGAGAGAAAGACAGACAACTGCAGACCTGCTTCACCACCTGTGAAGTGACTCCCCTGCAGGTGGGGAGCCAGAGGCTCAAACCGGGAGGGACCCTTATGCCGGGCTTTACACTTTGCGCCAGGTGCACTTAACCCAAGGCCGACTCCCTACTAAAACTGTTTTTTAACCAGAGCACGGCTCAGTTCTGGTTTATGGTGGTGCAGAGGACTGAACCTGGGACTTTGGAGCCTCAGGCATGAGTCTCTTTGCATAACCATTATGCTATCTGCCCCGCCAATCACTAAAACTTTTAAAGAAGTTACACAATTATTTTATTTTAGCTACCTTTCCCTACCGACACCATTAAATTGGATTACTTTATTTTAACTGAGAGGCAGTAGAAAATTGCTCCACCATTTTATTTATTTTTAAACATGTATTTATATATACATACATACATATATTTTTTTAAACCAGAGCACTAGTCAGCTCTGGCTTATCGTGGTATGGGGGACTGAACCTAGGAGTCTGGAGCCTCAGGCATGAGAGACTCTTTGCATAACCATTATGCTATCCACCCCACCCTAAGCTATCTACCCCTGGCCATATATATATATATTTTTTAAATTCACTTTTGGGAGTCGCGCGGTAGTAAGTGCACGTGGCACAAAGCACAAGAACTGGCAGAAGGATCCTGGTTCAAGCCCCTGGCTCCCCACCTGCTTCACAGGCAGTGAAGCAGGTCTGCAGGTGTCTATCTTTCTCTCCCCCTCTGTCTTCCCCTCCTCTCTCCATTTCTCTCTCTGTGTCCTATCCAACAACAACATCAATAAGAACAATAATAACTACAACAATAAAACAAGACCAACAAAAGGGAATAAATATGTATAAAACATAATTTAAAAAAAAATTTCTGCACAAAAGCCCATACACTAGCTTCTCCAACTCCCTGAAACTAAATCATGAAATGTTCACTTCCCTGAGAGCATTTATCTGGAAAGAAGGGATTACAACTTGTTTTTGTCAAGTATATGGTAAAAAAAAAAAAAAAAAAAAAAATCATTTAACCAAAAAAAAAAAAGTTAGCCTAGCCTAAGATGTAGCATTCAGTGTTCTTTTCTCAAATACACATTATGACTTATCACTAGCAACTTGGAAAGAGCAGCCTCTGGGAAACCGCATGTAACTGGAGAAGACACAGCTGGCAGGGTCTCACATACTAGAATCCGCAGTTAATTTTTTCTACAACTGAAAAAGTACCTGCAAACATTCTTCCTGTGTGGACACACTCAGCATTCACATGGGTCAGGGAATTTATGGTACTGACTGCTAGTGTGTTTAAGAAAACGTTACATTCTGAATATAATGGCTGAAGGACATAGACTGGGAGACCCGACTCCCTCATCTCACGGAAAGAGCTTTTACTCCTCGGAACTCTTCACACTTTACTGCCACACAAACCTGGCAATGCGAACACTTTTTAGCTGTTATCTAACTGAACGGAACAGGGGAGAGGAAAGAAAGAAAAGAAAGGAAGGAAGGAAGGAAGGAAGGAAGGAAGGAAGGAGGCTACCCAGATTTACAGGAAAGCTCTTGTTTTGTGTTTACTGTACAGAGTGAACCCGAACAACAGGGGCAGAATTTAAGTCACCAAGCACTCGACAACACTGGGAATATATGTGGACAGACCTATCATTTCTAAAGAGACGGCGCTGTGCACCGGAGAGATCGCTTAATGGCTATTGCAAAGATGACTTTTCATGCCTGAAGCTCCAAAGTGAGGGCTGAGCAGCTCTGGCGCATAAATAAACCAAGTTCAGGAGGTGGTACAAGGTGCCAGATCTCTGGACCTAAAAGCACGAAGCCCTGAGCTCATCGCAACCACTGCACGTGCCGGGAGGGATGCTCTGTTCCTCGCTTGCTTCCCCTTCCCCCTTTCATACGAATAAAGACATAAAGGCTCTCTAGTTGACCTAAAGACGTAATTACAAAGAGATTGTCAAGTGCAAGATTCTATTTATCTGTGGTTCTTCACGATCAGAAGAGTGAAGAGGGCACGCTGGGTGACCGCCACAGGTGCGGGAGAGCTTGCACAGGTGCGTGCATTGCAGCGAGCACTCACAGGGCTCTCGGCTCCGTCCCGGGGCTTTGGGGGCCCCGGGGAGCCCGCGGCCGAGCAGTAAGGACCCCGGGGGCGAGCCCTGCCGCCCTGCCCACCCGACAGCAAGGCGCCCGAGACAAAGGTGCAGGACGAGCCAAGGCGAGGCCGCCCCTCGCCCCTTCCCCTCCCACCGCCGCCGGTGCGCCCCGCCCGTCTAACAGCTGCCACGCACCCCCGGCGCCCCGTGACCCGCCGCGAGCCTCCCGGGACGCCCCCCGGGTCGCCCAGTGCATGGGGCGCCTCCTCGCCAGCCGCCAGGTGCCGCTGTGACACCGCCCTCCGGGAGCCGATCTGCGCCTGCGCCGCCCAGAAGCGCCGGCAGCTAAAGTCCCTTTTTTTTTTTTTTTTTTTTTTTTTTTTCCAAGAGGCCAGAGACGCGGTCGGCGCACGCGCGCCCCTGACGCGGCCCTGGCGCCGCCACTTCCGCTCCGCGCAAGAGGCGGGGGAGGCGGGAGACGGCAAGCGCGAGCCCGGGTTCTCCCGAGGAGGACGGCAGCCGCGGCGCGAACCTGCAACTCACCAAGTATAGCTGCTGCCAGCGATTCTGAGCATCCAGCTCTTCAAACTCCCGCTCGATGGTGGCAGACATGGCGGCGGGAGCAAGCTGGGGCGAGCGGAGCCAGGGCCGGCGGAGAAGCTCAGGCCCCGCACCATCCGGGGAGAGCGCTGCCGCTGCGACGCATGCGCGCTCCGCGCCCCGCCCCACCCCCACGCTGGCCTAGCCGATCGTGGGGAAAGTACCTGGAGCGTCGGACGTCAGCGCGCCGACAAACGCGGAGCTGCTGGGCGGGGCGGGGCCGGGCGCTGTGGGGGCGGAGCCTGGAGGACGACCAGGTGGGAGGGGGCGGGGCTAAGGGCCACCCTGGAGCTGCCAAAGGGACCCGCACACCAGCCTGAAGGAGAAGGGAGCTGCCACGAGGTTCTCGGAAACAGCCTGTCAGAGTCCTTTCACTTGTCTCTGGGATTCCTCTTCTTACTTTGGCATTTTTTTCTCCATTGTCTTTTTTTTTTTAATTTGCCTTTTGAATCTTATTTGAAGCATCATCTGGGTCAGGTTTAGCAGTCTGTCCAGTTCTGGGACAAATCTATGAGCCATCTCAGAGAATATAAACCAGCCCAGATAGACGATAGGTCCTGTACATGTGCGGCTGTTTGTACCAAAGAAACCACTGTAGCAAAAGAAGTTTCTGGAGAATGCCACTGGCTACTTTGCGTTTCCCTGAAGTGTGCGATGGGTGGAGCCCTGCATTTCAAAGCCCCAGGTCCTAGGTTGCATCCTAATTGTCACGGTTACCAAAGTGATGCTCCGGCCCTCCTTCCCCTCCCTGTCTCGTGAAATTTAATTTTGTCTTAATATTTATGTATTTATTTCCTTTTGTTGCCCTTGTTTTATCGTAGTTATTATTGTTATTGATGTCGTTGTTGTTGGATAGGACAGAGAAATGGAGAGAGGAGGGGAAGACAGAGGGGGAGAGAAAGACAGACACCTGCAGACCTGCTTCACCGCCTGTGAAGCGACTCCCCTGCAGGTGGGGAACTGGGATCCTTAAGCCATTTTTTTTTTTAGGGTAGGGGGTAGATAGCATAGGGGTTATGCTAAGAGACTCTTATGCCTGAGGCTCCAAAGCCCCAGGTTCAATCCCTCAACCATCATAAATCAGGACCGAGCAGTGCTCTGTTTAAAAAAAAAAATTAGTGCTACCTCTGAAAAGAACGATTTTTTTTAGCTACAAAGAAGGCAGAGAGAGTGTAAGAAACCACAGCACTGAAGCTTCCTTCAGTGCAGTGAGAGTTGAGGTCAACAAAGCAACACACTATCCAAGTGAGCTATTTTGTCAGACCTATTATTATTTTATTTTATTTGAGAAATTCATCATGAGAAAGGCAGGCTAGAACACTGCTTACTTAGCTGTTGAAATCTTAGGCCTCTGGGCCCTCAAGGCATGCACAATGGTGCTTTAATAGGCTAATTTATCTCCCCTGCCCCAAATCAACTTTTAAAAAAAATGCTGCCTATGGAAATCATTCTGCTTCAGATTAGGATAATCTATTATTGGTGTACCTCCCAGACCCCCTACTTTAAATTTTTTAAAGATGTATTTATCAGAGGTAGAACCAGAGCATCACTGACACAGGCAGTACTGAGGATCAAAGTCCTGATCTCATATTGGAGAGTCCAAGACTTCACCCACTGTGCCACATCCAGACTGCGAAATTTACATCTTAATTAAAATTAAGTGAGATGACAAAGATTTCTCTGTGGTCGAATTATATTTCAGAACTTGCCCTGAAGTCGTTTTCAACTAGGCCTCAACTTTAAGTCTACAGACTTTCTCTTTGTGTTTTAGCAAAACCAAATTAATTTTCTTAGGTATGTGGGAGAACCAGGGCCTCATATATGTACTATCTAGCTAATTAGAGTAATTTTTTTCCCTTTCAGATACAAATAGGAGAGGGGGGGGGGAGTCGGTCGGTAGCACAGAAGGTTAAGTGCACGTGGTGCGAAGCGCAACGACCTGCGTGAGGATCCCAGTTTGAACCCCACCTGCAGGGGAGTCGCTTCACAGGCGGTGAAGCAGGTCTGCAGGTGTCTGTCTTTCTCTCCCCCTCTCTGTCTTCCTCTCCTCTCTCCATTTATTTCTGTTCTGTCCAACAATGATGACATCAATAACAACAACAATTAAAAAACAACAAGGACAACAAGAGGGAAAATAAATAAATAAAAAAGAAAAGAAAATGAAATGAAATGAAATGAAATAGAGAGGGAAAGACACCGCAACTTTGAAACAACTCCGGTTCCGGAACCAAGGCACTTTCCATGTAGTTCTGGGCTCCAACTTTGGTCTTGGTCATGGCAATGTTGGCGCCCTCTCTAGTGAGCTATTTCTATCCCGCGAAATCAGCTCAGCCGTAATCTCCACTTTCTATTTTGATTTATTTTTATTATTGTGTTTTCTCTTTTAATTTTTCTTATTATTTTAATTAATTTTTTTTTATCCATTTTTATTGTTTTACCAGAGCACTACTCAGCTCTGGTTTATGATGGTGTTGGGGACTGAACCTGGGACTTTGGAGCCTCAGGCATGAGAATCTCTTTACATAACCATTATGCTATCTACCCCACCCTTATGCTTTTTTTTTTTTTTTTTTACCAGAGCACTGCTCAACTTTGGTTTATGTTGGTGCTGATAATTGAATCTGAAACCTCAGAGCCTCAGGTGAGGGAGTCTTTTTTTTTTTTTTTTTGCATAACCATTATTCTATCACCCCACCCCCACCTTCTAGTTATCGCCCTTGATATTTAGTCGGGTTCTCATCCCCAGCTCATGTTTGATCTCTACAACTTGCTTTTAGCAAACATCCTGTTGTGTCATGGCTGAAAAAAAGGCAGTGAAGTCCCTCCACCATAAACCAGTGCTCTGGAAATAAATAAATAGATAAAATCCCCAAATGGAGTCACTGAAATATGAGAGAAATGTTACACACTGGGTATAGGGGAGCTGAATTTACAGAGATTTTGAATAGGCCATGGAAGTCAAAATCCAATGCCCCAGGTTCAATTCCCATAAGCCAGAACTGAACTTTGCTCTGATAAAAAAAAAAGTAAAACATTAATCCCCCAATAAAGAAATAAAAATAAATAAAAAGAAAAAAGGGGAGTCGGACAGTAGTGCAGCAGATTAAGCACACATGGAGCAAAGAGCAAGGACCAGTCTAAGGATCCAGGTTCGAGCCCCTGGACCCCCACTTGCAGGGGTGTCTCCTCACAAATGGTGGGTGAAGCAGGTCTGCAGGTGTCTGTCTTTCTCTCCCCCTCTCTGTCTTCCTCTCCTCTCTCCATTTCTCTCTGTTCTATCCAACAACGACAACAATAATAACTACAACAATAAAACAAGGGCAACAAAAGGGAATAAATAAATAAATATATATATATATTTTAAAGAGGACCTAGTGGGGGTTATATTGTTATGTGGAAAACTGAGAAATGTTATGTACAAACTATTGTATTTACTGTCGAATATAAAACATTAATCCCCCAATAAAGAAATTGAAAAAAAAAAAAAAAAGGAGCAGTGGATTCAGAGTGTTGGCACCATGTCCCAGCAATAACCATGGTGAAAATTACTTGATTAGTTTTCAGCCTAGAAGAACCTCGAGAAAAGAGGGGAATTGAGCGAATTGTCTCTTCTTGCACAGCCCCAATCTCTTAATTTTTTAAAAGATTGTATTTATTTATTAATGAGAAACATAGGAGGAAAGAGAGAAAGAGCAGGACATCACTCTGGTCCATGTGCTGCCGGGGATTGAACTCAGGACCTCATGCTTGAGAGTCCGCTGCTTTATCCACTGCGCCACCTCTTGGACCACTAAATTAAAAAAATATATTTATTTCCCCTTTTGTTGCCCTTTTTTTTTAAATTATTGTTGTTGTAGTTGTTGTTGTTATTGATTACATTGTTGACAGAGAGAAATGGAGAGAGGAGGGAAAGACAGAGAGGGGGAGAGAAAGATAGACACTTGCAGACCTGCTTCACCGCTTCTGAAATGACCTCTCTCGACACCCTGCTGTCTGGGTGGTTTTGTAGCAGAAACTTAACTGAATCATTTCCTTATGAACTGCTTATTTCAAACAAGCTTGAGAAGGCAGTGTAGCCAGCAGATGAGCTGACCTTTTCCCTTCCCTCCCCTCCCCTCCCCTCCCCTCCCCTCCCCTCCCCTTCTCTTCTCTTCTCTTCTCTTCTCTTCTCTTCTCTTCTCTTCTCTTCTCTTCTCTTCTCTTCCTTTTCTCTTCTCTTCTTTTTCTCCTTTTGCCAGAGCACTGCACAGCTCAGGCTTATGGTGGAACCCAGGACTTTGGAGCCTCAGGCATGAAAGTCTTTTGCATAACCATTATGTTCTCTTCCAAAAATTTGTCTCCTAGAAACAGTGTAGCCCTAAATTGTAAAGGGTCTTTGCAGATATAATTAAGGTAAGAATCTTGAGATGAGACCATCCTAAATTGTTTAGGTGGGCCCTAAATTTAATGGCAAGTATCCTTAGAAGGGTTGAGACAAAGAAGGACTTGTGAACATAGAGACAGAGATTTTAACAGTGGAAGAAAGGCATGCCTGGGCTCACTAGAAGCTGGAGAGGCCAGCAAGGATCCTTTCCCAGGGAGTTCAGAGGGAGCACAGCTCTGATGCCGCCCTGACTGAAGATCCCTGGCCTACTCAACTGGGAGAGAATACTTTTCTGTATTTGTTAGCAACCAAGTTTGCAGTCATTCATTTTAGCAGCTACAGGGATTTCATTACTGTAAGAGCTGGTTAGGTCTTCTCATCAAGGGAATGTGAATAGAACAATCATTCCGTACCAAAAAAAATTTTTTTGCTATAAATTGTTATCTATAGCCATCTGTGCTCACTAGTTCTGTATTCTTTTTTTTAATTTTTCCCCTTTATTTATTGGATAGAGACAGCCAGAAATTGAGAGGGTAAGGAGTGATAGAGAGGGACAGAGAGACAGAGAGACACCTGCAGC
The DNA here is from genome assembly GCF_950295315.1 of Erinaceus europaeus. Taxonomy (NCBI): domain Eukaryota; kingdom Metazoa; phylum Chordata; class Mammalia; order Eulipotyphla; family Erinaceidae; genus Erinaceus; species Erinaceus europaeus. The sequence goes on along the minus strand of NC_080171.1, from coordinate 116,124,611 downwards.
AGTGCCTCACCACTTGCAAAGCTTTCCCCCTGCAGACCGGGGTCCCTGAGCACTGTAACGTGTGTTCAACCAGGTGTGCCAGCCACCACCCTGCCCCAAGCTCTGTATTCTTATTCTTATTTATTTATTTATTCCCTTTGGTTACCCTTGTTGTAGTTATTATCGTTATTGATGTCGTCATTGTAGGATAGGACAGAGAGAAATCGAGAAAGGAGGGGAAGACAGAGAGGGAGAGAGAAAGATAGACACCTGCAGACCTGCTTCACCGCTTGTGAAGCGACTCCCCTGAAGGTGGGGAGCTGGAGGCTTGAACCGGGATTTTTTTTTTAATTTATTTTTCCTTTTGTTGCCTTTGTTGTCTTTTATTGTTGTTGTAATTATTATTGTTGTTATTGATGTCGTCATCATTGGAGAGGACAGAGAGAAATGGAGAGAGGAGGGAAGACAGAGAGGGGGAAAGACAGACACGGGCAGACCTGCTTCACCGCTTGTGAAGCGACTCCCCTGTAGGTGGGGAGCCGGGGGCTCGAACCTAGATCCTTCTGCCAGTCTCCTTGTGCTTTGTGCCACGTGCACTTAACCTGCTGCGCTACCGCCCGGTTCCCTAAACCGGGATTCTTATGCCGGTCCTTGCGCTTAACCCGCTTCACTACCACCCGACTCCCACATTCTGTATTCTTTAGGCCAGATAAGAGTTACTTGTAGGGAGTCGGGCGGTAGCGCAGCGGGTTAAGCGGAGGTGGTGCAAAAGCACAAGGACCGGCGTAAGGATCCCGGTTCGAGCCCCCGGCTCCCCACCTGCAGGGGAGTCCCTTCACAGGCAGTGAAGCAGGTCTGCAGGTGTCTCTCCTTTATCTCCTCTGTCTTCCCCTCCTCTCTCCATTTCTCTCTGTCCTATCCAACAACAGTGACATCAATAATAACTACAACAATAAAATAACAAGGGCAATAAAAGGGAATATATTAAAAATTTTTAAAAACTTAAAAAAAAAAAATATATATATATATATATATATATAGAGAGAGAGAGAGAGAGAGAGAGAGAGTTACTTGTAGTGTTTGCTAGTCTCCCAATAGAGACACTTAGATTCTCTTCCATTCCTATTTAGACAGGAGGGAGATTGTGAGCTCTGAAGCCCAGCCCAGGGGTGGAGGAGACAGTTCTGCATCAGGTATAAAAGATGGGAAAAGGGAGTCGGGCTGTAGCGCAGCGGGTTAAGCGCACGTGGCGCAAAGCACAAGGACCGGCATAAGGATCCCGGTTCGAGCCCCGGCTCCCCACCTGCAGGGGAGTCGCTTCACAGGCGGTGAAGCAGGTCTGCAGGTGTCTATCTTTCTCTCCTCTTCTCTGTCATCCCCTCCTCTCTCCATTTCTCTCTGTCCTATCCAACAATGACAACAACAATAATAATAACTACAACAATAAAAAACAAGGGCAACAAAAGGGAATAAATAAATAATAAAATAAATATTAAAAAAAAGAGAAAAAAACATTAAAAAAAGAAGGGAAAATAGAGAGTGGGGGGCAAGCTGCTGCCACTGTTGGCTTTGTGCCCCTTTTACAAAAGAAGAAACACCTTGCTTTAACTCCTTATCTTTTGCCTTGACAAGTAGTTTTATGGGACCTGATTTACAACACTACCATTCAATGAGCCTCCGGCCTGCCTTTCTTTCTCCAAGGAGGTTTGGCTCTCAGTGGGGTGATGGCTGCTCTCTGGACCTGCTTTTCTTACACCTTTCTTCCTTTTTTTTTTTTTAAATATTTTTTTTAATCTTTATTTATTGGATAGAGACATCCAGGAATCGAGAGGGAAGGGTGTGGTAGGAAGGGAAAGAGACAGAGAGACACCTGCAGCCCTGCTTCACCACTCAAGAAGCTTTCCCCTTGCAGGTGGGGACCTGGGGCTTGAACCTGGGTCCTTGAGTGCTGTAGCATGTGTGCTCATCCAGGTGTGTCACCACCTGGTCCCCTCGTCCTCCTTTCTGGAAGAGCACGAAGCATTTATTAGGGTGAAAATATAGGGGCTGGGTAGGGGTTCCACCTGGTAGAGTGCACATGTTACCATGGGCAAGGGAACAGGTTCAAGCCTCTGGTTCCCACCTGCAGGGGGACAGCTTCACAAATGGTGAAGCAGGGCTGCAATAAAATGAATGAAAATAAAATATTAAGTGAAAGTATAGATTAGTAAAGTTAAAGAAATACACTCCTGGGGGCTGCGGGTGGTGCACCTGGTTAAGCACACATGCTACCACTCACAGGGACCCAGGTTTGAGCCCCTCTCCCCACCTGCAGAGAGGAAGCTTTAGGAACAGTGAAACAAGTACTGCAGGGGTCTTTCTCTCTCTTCCCCTCTCAATTTTCCTCTCTATCCCATTAAATATAGAAAAGGAAAGAAAGTGGCTACCAGAAGTGAGTAAAAGGGGGACTGAGTGGTGGCGAACAAACCCCAGCAATAATCCTTGTAGAGAAATTAATTAGTCAATTAATTTCTTTTTTTAAGACTTAAACTTTTTAAAAAAATTTAATTTGCTTTTTCCCCCCTTTTGTTGCCCTTGTTATTTTATTGTTGTTGTTGTTGTTATTGATGTCGTAGTTGTTGGATAGGATAGAGAGAAATGGAGAGAGGAGGGGAAGACAGAGGGGGGAGAGAAAGACAGACACCTGCAGACCTGCTTCACTGCCTGTGAAGCGACTCCCCTGCAGGTGGGGAGCCGGGGGACTTGAACTGAGATCCTTACGTCCGTCCTTGTGCTTGGCTCCATGTGCACTTAACCTCTCATTAATAAATAAATTAATTCATTAAAATAAATAATTAACCTCTCATTAATAAATAAATTAATTTTGAAAATTTATTTATTCATGAGAAAGATGGGGAGAGAGAGAAAGAACCAGACATCACTCTGGTACATGTGCTACTGGGGATTGAACTCAGGACCTCATGGTTGAGAATCCAGTGCTTTATCCACTGCCAAACCACTAAATTAAATATTTTTAAAAAATAATAATGCAATTTAGAGCTGGGCAGTGGTGCGCCTAGTAGAGCAAACACATGTTACCATGCATAAGGGCCTTGGGCCAAATTCCTAGTCCTTGTCTGGAGGGAAGGGTCATGAGTGGTGGAACTGTGTTGCAGGTATCTTTATTTCTCTGTCTCCCACCCTCTCTGTTTCTCTATCTCTATCAGAAAATAAATAAATTAAATAAAAGAGGGGGGCTAGGCAGTGTTGTGCCCAGTTAAGCACACATAGTAATAAGAGGAAGAACTCTTTCAAGGACCCAGGTTTTGGGTTGACGTGCAATTCTTTTTTTCTTTTTTTTTTTTGGTTTATGGTGGTGCAAGGGATTGATTATGGTGGTGCAGGGGATTGAGACGTGCAACTTTAAAAAAAATTTTATTATCCTTATTTATTGGATAGAGACAGCCAGAAATCAAGAGGGAAGGGGTAATGAAGATGGAGAGAGAGAGAGAGATAGAAAGAGAGAGAGACAGCTGAAACACTGCTTTACCACTCGCAAAGCTTTCCCCCTGCAGGTGGGTACCTGAGGCTTGAACCTGTGCCCTTGTGCATTGTAACATGTGCGCTCAACTAGCTGCACCACCACTCAGCCTCCCTTTTACTCACTCACATGTTGGCAGGCCCACCCCGGCAGACACCAAGACCACACATAAACTTATAACCCCCACCTTCACTTCCTTTCTAAGCCACACTCACACCTGTTACTATTCCCATTTCTCCTTGCAACACCTATTTCCTTCCCCAATGGAATGGGAACCCTGTGTGCTTGGGGAACATGTGTTCTGGCAAGATGCAGCAGTGTCTTTGTTCCCCCCAGGTACTTCCTGTTAATTTTATGGCCTCATGGCCTCAACATAATCACTATGCTATTTTCCCAGCCCCACTTTGTGAATTTAAACAATACAGATTTATTATATTATTATTATTGCCTCATTTCCCCCATTTTATTGCCTTTGTTGTTGTTATTATTAATGTTGTCATTGTTGTTGGATAGGACAGAGAGAAATGGAGAGAGGAGGGGAAGACAGAGAGGGGGAGAGAAAGACAGACACCTGCAGACCTGCTTCACTGCCTCGAAGCCAGCCCCCTGCATGTGGGGAACCGGGATCCTTGCCAGTCCCACGGTGCTACCACCCAACCCCTATCTTATTTTTTTAACCAGAGCACTGCTCATCTCTGGCTTGGGATAGTTATGTTGGGTGATTGAGCCTGGAACCTCCAAGCCTCAGACATAAAAATCTGATGCATAAACCACTGTGATATTTTCGTGGCTTAATTTATTTACAGTTCTAGAAGTTTACAGAATTTCAGGCAAGAAAAGCAGATGGGGGAGAGAAAGGCTATACTTTCCAAGTGACACCGTGTGTTCCTCCCACGGGGGAGACATCATATCACCACTGACTGACCTTCAGTTCTTTCTCAGAGTAGATGACATGGTTTACAGTGGTCTGAATTACTGGATGAGCAAGAATGAGAGTTATTTTTAACAGCCCTGAGAACTTGAGAAAAATGAGAATGTCTGTTGATGATTTCTGAGAATATTTGAAGGGCACATATAGTATAAACTCCTGAAACTTGAAAATTTTAAGAAAACTGTTAAGATCTAAGGTGGTGTGCAGGGGTAGACAGCATAATGGTTATACAAACAGACTCTTATGCCTGAGTCTCCAAAGTCCCAGGTTCAATCCCCTGCATCACCATAAGCCAGAGCTGAGGAGTGCTCTGGTTAAAAATAATAATGATAAGAAGAATAAAATTAAAAAAAAAAAACAACTAAGGTCGTCTTCAGTGTGCATACCTCACCATGTATGAGGCTGTGGGTTCGAGCCCCAACACCACAGATGTCACTAGGGTTGCTCCATGGGTAGCAGAGTAGTGCTGTGGTACACCCCCCCCCAAAATAAAAAAGAAAAAGAAGACTGTTCTTAGTGCTATAGTCCATGTGTGAGGGAATGCATTCATTCCCTGGCGTTGTGTAAAAACAAAACAAAAGCAAGTCATCGCATGATGCCTGGCACTGAAGTGCTGAAATCTTTCTACCACCATCTTTTGGGCTCCTCTGCCCTTTGTGCATCCCTGACCCTCCTCCACGCTAGCCTCCATTCCCCAGTCTGATTCTCAGGAGAATTCTAGCTTTAAACCTGGCATCTTCTCCTATATTCTCTACCCTAGTTAGTAGCATCACGCATTCACAAACCCAAGTTTTCAACATCTCCCTGTCCTTTGTCTTCTAGCTCTAGTGGGTCAATTGATTTTCTGCCTTTTAAGAATTCTCTCCGGGAGTCGGGTGGTAGCGAAGTGGGTTAAGCACAGGTGGCGCGACACATAAGGATCCCGGTTCGAGCCTCCGGCTCCCCACCTGCAGGGGAATCGCTTCACAAGCGGTGAAGCAGGTCTGCAGGTGTCTGTCTTCCCCTCCTCTCTCAATTTCTCTCTATCCTATCCAACAACAACAATAACTACAACAACAACAACAACAAAAACCAAGGGCAACCAAAGGGAATGAATTTAAATTTTTTTAAATAAATAAAAAAAATTTTTAAATAAAATAATAAAAAAAAGAATTCTCTCTCTCACTACTGTCATCTACTCCCTGTCTCTCCCTGCTGCATTCTCAATTTAGGTCTCATCACCATCTTGTTTGTTTCCTGTCCTGTTCTCCCTTTCAACTCTGTTTAGCAGCCCAAGGACCAGTTATTATGCCTAGAATGCCACTAATGTAAAATAAATGTGGCTGGGGGGGAATGACTGAATCAATCTTTGTTGGATGTTTCAAGTATTTCCAATTTTTCTTATATAAAATGCTGTAGTGGGAGTCGGGCGGTAGCACAGCGGTTTAAGCACAGGTGGTGCAAAGCGCAAGGACCAGCTTAAGGATCCCAGTTTGAGCCCCCGGTTCCCCACCTGCAGGGTGGTCACTTCACAAGCGGTGAGGCAGGTCTGCAGGTGTCTGTCTTTCTCTCCCCCTCTCTGTCTTCCCTTCCTCTCTCCTTTTCTCTCTGTCCTACCTAACAACAATGGCATCAGTAACAACAACAATAACTACAACAATAAAATAACAAGTGCAAGGGGAGTTGGGGCAGTAGTGCAGCCAGTTAAGAACACGTGTCGCGGGAGTCGGGCTGTAGCGCAGCGGGTTAAGCGCACGTGGCGCAAAGCGGACCGGCGTAAGGATCCCGGTTCAAGCCCCGGCTCCCCACCTGCAGGGGAGTCGCTTCACAGGCGGTGAGGCAGGTCTACAGGTGTCTGTCTTTCTCTCCCCCTCTCTGTCTTCCCCTCCTCTCTCCATTTCTCTCTGTCCTATCCAACAACGACGACAACAACAATAATAATAACTACAGCAACGAAACAAGGGCAACAAAAAGGGAATTAAAAAAAAAAAAAAAAAAAACACGTGTCGCAAAGAGCAAGGACCAGAGGAAGGATCTCGGTTCGAGCCCCAGGCTTCCCACCTGCAGGGGAGTCACTTCATAGGCAGTGGAGCAGGTCTGCAGGTGTCTGTCTTTCGCTCCCCTTCTCCGTCTTCTCTCTCCATTTCTCTCTGTCTTATACAACAACAATGACTTCAATAACATCAACAATAAAAGGGCAACAAAAGGGAATAAATAAATATTAAAAAATCAAAAAAAAATAGCAAGGGCAACAAAAGAGAATAAATAAATAAATGCTGTAGTGCCTTTTTTTTTTGGGGGGGGGAGAGAAGAAACATTCATCTCCCTCTTCCTGTAAAATGATTATTTCCTTTGGATAAAACCCAAAAGTACAATTATTACACAGAAAAAGGCATCCATTTGGGTTTTCCCAGAATTGAGTCCTGAGATGGACATCTGAATCCAAGAACTCATTGTGTGGCATGATGCTAGAAATGCTGTTGAGGGAGTGGAGAATAGAGACAAGAAAAGGCAGGAAGTCAGGAAAGGGTTTGCAAACAACTACACTTAACTACTGTAGGCAACCGAATCTAAGTCAAACCGGGGAATTCCACGAGGAATTCCAAAGAACACGCCAGCAAACTGATGGACAAGGAAGTATTATTCACCATCTGCTCAACTGGTATTGTTCTGCATCTGAGGTTTATTATCTGTCTGGCAGGTACTTCTAACTTGCCCACTGTGTAAGCTGAATGTGTTCTTTTTTTAAAAAAAAAATTTATTTATTTATTATTATATTTATTTTTCCTTTTGTTGCCCTTGTTGTTTTTTGTTGTTGATGATGATGTTGTTGTTGGATAGGACAGAGAGAAATGGAGTGAGGAGGGGAAGACTGAGAGGGAGAGACAAAGACAGACACCTGCAGACCTGCTTCACCGCCTGTGAAAGCGACTCCCCTGCAGGTGGGGTTATTTATTTATTTTTAACCAGAGCACTGCTCAGCTCTGGCTTACAGTGGTGCGGGGACTTTGGAGCCTCAGGAATGAGAGTCTCTGCATAACCATTATGCTGTCTACCCCTACCCTAACATGTTCCTATTATAGACCAAATGTGTGTTCCCCACCCCCAAATTCACATATGGAAATCCTGCCTCTGAATGTGATGGGTGAGGAAGTGGGGCCTTTGGGAGGTCATGAGGGCAGAATCCTCATGAATAGATTCAGTGTCCTTGTAAACAGAGACCTTCTGAGCAGACCAGGGAGACAGAGCAATGGTTATTTACCAGACACTGTTCCGGTCTGGTTTATGGTGGTGCCTTATGGAGATTGGACCTTGGACCTCAGTGGAGCCTCAGGCATGAAAGCCATTTTGTATAATCATTATGCTACCACTCCCCACACCCTGTCTCTTTTATTTCTTTTCCACCATATGAAAACACAACAAGAAAGAAGAGGGTCTGGCACAGCTATTTACAAGAGACTGGGTACTATACAGCAAACCCTAACAAAAGGACTTTTCAAAGTTAACCCAATTACCAAACAATGTGATGATAACATTAACTATCCATTGTCTTTTTGAACCCTAAGACAGCAGGAACCTCACATCTCCACTATAGAGCCTCTACTTCCCCCAGTCCTGGAACCTTAGGTTAGGGCCCACTTTCCCATATGCCTCTCCCAATCCATATCAAATAATATTGCATCAGCCAATCACAGCCTAATCCATGCAAGGATTGCCACCTCAACATTCTTCAGCTCAGATTGTGTCCAGAGACTTCAGGTATGGAATGACAACCCTTTAGCTTCATTACTGAGGTGAGTAATCCCAGGTGGATCACTTTCTAACAAAGTCCCCAAACCTAGATATACACCAGGTTCTATGAGAGAGAGCATATATTCACATGTATCCATAAACAAGTGCAAAATATATACCTGAAAGCAGAAGTACACTAGAGTTTGCAGTGAGTACCTCCCTAACACTTCCTCTCCACTATTCCAACCTTTGGGTCCATGATTGCTCAACAATTTGTTTGGCTTTGTATGTTAACTCTCTTTTCAGCCACCAGGTTCCAGATGCCATCAGGATGCCGGCCAGGCTTCCCTGGACTGAAGACCCCACCAATATGTCCTGGAGCTCTGCTTCCCCAGAGACCCACCCTACTAGGGAAAGACAGAGGCAGACTGGGAGTATGGACCGACCAGTCAACGCCCATGTTCACCGGGGAAGCAATTACAGAAGCCAGACCTTCCACCTTCTGCAACCCACAATGACCCTGGGTCCATACTCCCAGAGGGATAGAGAATGGGAAAGCTATCAGGGGAGGGGATGGGATATGGATATTGGGTGGTGGGAATTGTGTGGAGCTGTACCCCTTCTACCCTATGGTTTTGTTAATTTATCCTTTCTTAAATAAAAAATAAATTAAAAAAAAAGAAGAGGGTCATCTATGAACCAGGAAGTCGTCTTAAACCAGACCCTAGACTTGGCTGAGTCTTAATCTTGGACTTCTTATCTCCAGAATTAAGAGAAACAAATGTTTGTTCAAACCACCCAATCTATGACTTGTTTGCTTTGCTTGCTTATTTATTTATCTTCCAGTACTGGGAACTAGCATGTGTGCTATACCACTACTTCCAGGCCAACATTCTGAATATTTTTTTCCTTTCTAGAGAAGGAAACAGGCAGAGAAAGAAAGAGAGACACACACCACAACACTGCTCTACCATTCATGGAACTTTTTTTTTTTTTTTTTTTATTAAAAGGAAGGGAACTGAATGGGAAAAATATATCATCATTCCAACTACAAAAGACTAATGAAATTATTAGAGCTGGCAGGACTGCATAATGCACAAATCAAAATACCCCTCCAAAAAGTGAGCAAAAAGATGTCCAGGTGGTTTATCCAAGAGGCTTTGTTATATCCTGGTCTGATGTCGATATGAGTATAAGCCAAAGTTCACATATTAAACTTATACTTAATGAGTCTGTGTCATGAGACTACATCTGTGCCCTCATGTGTAAAGTGATGTAATGATATCTCCTTGGCACATTTCTGAAGAGAATGAATCAGAGGATCTGTCACTCTAGAGAGTTTTCTAGAAATAGGATTATTTTTTATGTTTTATTTTTTTATTTTATTTATTTATTTTTTTTTTATTAGAAAGGATTAATTAACAAAACCATAGGGTAGGAGGGGTACAACTCCACACAATTCCCACCGCCCAATCTCCATATCCCACCCCCTCCCCCAATAGCTTTCCCATTCTCTATCCCTCTGGGAGCATGGACCCAGGGTCATTGAGGGTTGCAGAAGGTAGAAGGTCTGGCTTCTGTAATTGCTTCCTCGCTGAACATGGGCGTTGACTGGTCGGTCCATACTCCCAGTCTGCCTCTCTCTTTCCCTAGTAGGATGGGTCTCTGGGGAAGCTGAGCTCCAGGACACATTGGTGGTGTCTTCAATCCAGGGAAGTCTGGTCGGCATCCTGATGATACCTGGAACCTGGTGACTGAAAAGAGAGTTAACATACAAAGCCAAACAAATTGTTGAGCAATCATGGACCCAAAGCTTGGAAAAGTGGAGAGGAAGTATTAGGGAGGTACTCACTGCAAACTCTAGTATACTTCTGCTTTCTTACTTTGGTGCCATACTCCAAACTCAGTCAATTTCTGCTTTGCGTTTCTACTTCTTTTTTTTTTTTTACATGCATAACATTCCCCAGATTCCCATTTAGCAATACAACCCCCACTATTTCATTCATCATTTTTCATGGACCTGTATTCTCCCCACCCACCCACCCACCCCAGAGTCTTTTACTTTGGTGTAATACTCCAATTCCATTTCAGGTTAGACTTGTGTTTTCTTTTCTAATCTTGTTTTTCAACTTCGGCCTGAGAGTGAGATCATCCCATATTCATCCTTCTGTTTCTGACTTATTTCACTCAACATGATTTTTTCAAGGTCCATCCAAGATCGGCTGAAAACGGTGAAGTCACCATTTTTTACAGCTGAGTAGTATTCCATTGTGTATATATACCACAACTTGCTCAGCCACTCATCTGTTGTTGGACACCTGGGTTGCTTCCAGGTTTTGGCTATTACAAATTGTGCTGCCAAGAACATATGTGTACACAGATATTTTTGGATGGATGTGTTGGGTTCCTTAGGATATATCCCCAGGAGGGGAATTGCAGGGTCATAGGGTAAGTCCATTTCTAGCCTTCTGAGAGTTCTCCAGACTTTTCTCCACAGAGGTTGGACCAATTGACATTCCCACCAGCAGTGCAGGAGGGTTCCTTTGACCCCACATCCTCTCCAGCATTTGCTGCTGTTACCTTTTCTGATGTGTGACATTCTCACAGGAGTGAAGTGATATCTCATTGTTGTCTTGATTTGCATTTCTCTGACAATCAGAGACTTGGAGCATTTTTTCATGTGTTTCTCGGCCTTTTGGATCGCTTCTGTGGTAAATATTCTGTCCAATTCCTCCCCCCATTTTTGGATGGGGTTATTTGTTGTCTTGTTGTTGAGTCTGGTAAGCTCTTTATATATGTTGGTTATTAAACTCTTATCTGATGTATGGCATGTAAAGATCTTCTCCCATTCTGTGAGGGGTCTCTTGATTTGGGTAGTGGTTTCTTTTGCTGTGAAGAAGCTTTTTAATTTGATGTAGTCCCATAGGTTTATACTTGCCTTAGTCTTCCTTGTAATTGGATTCGTTTCATTGAAAATGTCTTTAAAATTTATGCGGAAAAAAGTTCTGCCAATATTTTCCTCTAAGTATCTGATAGTTTCTGGTCTAACATCCAAGTCCTTGATCCACTTGGAATTTACTTTTGTATTTGGTGAAATACAGTGATTCAGCTTCATTCTTCTGCATGTTTCAACCCATTGTTTCCAACACCATTTGTTGAAGAGACTCTGCTTTCCCCATGTAATAGTCTGGGCCCCTTTGTCAAAGATTAGATGTCCATAGGTGTGGGGCCTCATTTCTGGGCTCTCAATTCTATTCCACTGGTCAGTGTGTCTGTTCATGTTCCAGTACCAAGCAGTTTTGATGACAATGGCCCTATAATATAGTTTGAGATCTGGCAGTGTGATGCCTCCGGTTCTGTTCTTTTTTCTCAAGATTGTTTTGGCAATTCTAGGTCTTTTCTGGTTCCAGATAAACATTTGTAGCATTTGTTCTATTCTCCTAAAAAATGTGCTTGGGATCTTGATGGGGATAGCATTAAATTTGTAGATGGCTCTGGGTAATATATTCATTTTGATGATGTTAATTCTTCCAACCCATGAGCATGGAATATCTTTCCACTTCTTTGTGTCTTTTTCAATTTCTTTGAGTAGTGACTCATAATTTTCAGTATACAAGTCTTTCACTTCTTTGGTTAGGTTTATTCCTAGATATTTTATTGTTTTTGTTGCTATAGAAAAAGGAACTGATTTCTGGATTTCAATTTCTTCTAACTTAGTGTTTGCATAGAGGAATGCCACTGACTTTTGAATGTTAATTTTATAGCCTGACACATTACTGTATTGCCTGATGATTTCCAAAAGCTTCTTGCTAGATTCCTTAGGTTTTTCCATGTATACTATCATGTCATCTGCAAATAAGGAGAGTTTGACTTCTTCTCTTCCAATCTGTATTCCTTTAATTCCTTGCTCCTGCCTGATTGCTATGGCAAGAACTTCCAACACTATGTTGAATAGTAATGGTGATAGTGGGCAGCCCTGTCTAGTACCTGATCTGAGGGGAAAGGCTTCCAGTTTTTCACCATTGAGTATGATGTTGGCTGTAGGTTTGCTATATATAGACTCCACTATCTTCAGGAATTTTCCATCTATTCCTATTTTTTGTAGTGTTTTGATCATAAAGGGATGTTGTATTTTGTCAAAGGCTTTCTCTGCATCTATTGATATGACCATGTGGTTTTTGGTCTTGCTTTTGTTGATGTGGTGGATCACATTGATTGATTTACATATATTAAACCAACCTTGCATGCCTGGGATAAACCCCACTTGGTCATGATGAACAATCTTTTTGATATACTGCTGTATCCGGTTGGCTAGAATTTTGTTCAATATTTTCGCATCTATGTTCATCAGAGATATTGGTCTGTAGTTTTCTTTTTTGGTTGTGTCCCTGTCTGCTTTTGGTATCAGGGTGATGTTGGCTTCATAGAAGCTGGCAGGGAGTATTCCAGTGTCTTCAATCTTCTGGAAGACTTTTAAAAGTAGAGGTATTAGTTCTTCTTTGAAGGTTTTGTAGAATTCATTTGTAAAACCATCTGGTCCAGGACTTTTATTTTTGGGAAGATTTTTGATAACTGTTTCAATTTCATTAGCTGTGATGGGCCTGTTCATGTTATCCACTTCCTCTTTACTTAGTTTTGGAAGTTGGTAGGTATCTAGGTAATCATTCATTTCTTCCAGGTTCTCTAACTTGGTGGCATATAGTTGTTCATGGAAGCCTCGCATGATATGTTGAATTTCTGCAATGTCTGTTGTGATATCTCCTCTTTCATTTACTATCTGATTTATTTGGGTCTTCTCCCTTTTTTGTTTTGTGAGTCTGGCTAAAGGTTTGTCGATTTTGTTTACTCTTTCGAAGAACCAACATTTACTTTCATTGATCTTTTGTATGGTTTTCCTATTCTCAATGTTATTTATTTCTGCCCTAACTTTAGTAATTTCTGTCCTTCTGGTTGCTTTAGGGTTCCTTTGTTGTCTTCTTCTAGGTCTTTAAGATGTGCAATCAGGCTGTTTATTTGTGCCTTTTCTTGTTTCCTAATGTGTGCTTGTATAGCTATGAACTTCCCTCTTAGGACTGCTTTAGCTGTGTCCCAAATATTTTGATAGCTTGTGTCCTCATTTTCATTGAACTCTCGAAACATTTTGATTTCTTCCTTGATTTCCTCTTTGACCCAGAAGTTGTTAAGAAGTGTACTGTTGAGCTTCCACATTTTGGAACTGTTACTAATCTTTTGTTGATTGTTAAGTGTTAGTTTAATTCCACTGTGGTCTGAGAAGATGCTTGGGATGATTTCAGTGCTCTTGAATAGGCTGATGCTGTCTTTGTGGCCTAACATATGGTCTATCCTTGAGAATGATCCATGTGGATTTGAGTAAAATGTGTATTCCAGTTTCTTGGGATGAATGACTCTGAAAATGTCCAATAGTTCTAGTTTATCTATCTCTTCATTTAGCTCCCTTATGTCTTTACTGATTTTCTTCCTGGATGATCTGTCAAGTTGAGATAGTGGGGTGTTGAAGTCCCCTACTATGATTGTGTTACTGTTAATATATTGCTGTAGCTCTTTCAGTAGAAGTTTGATGTATTTAGATGGCTTCTCATTGGGTGTATAGATATTAATAATTGTTAAGTCCTCTTGATTGACTGGTCCTCTGAGCATTAAGTAGTGTCCATTCCTATCTTTTTTAATCTTATGTATTTTAAAGTCTATCATGTCAGATATGAGAATAGCTGTTCCTGCCCTTTTTTGTGGGCCATTGGCTTGAATGATAGTTTTCCATCCTTTCACTTTAAGTCTGTGTTTGTCTTGTTGCGTTAGGTGAGTTTCCTGTAGACAACATATTGTTGGGTTGTGTTTTCTGATCCATCTTCCTACTCTGTGTCTTTTAATAGGTGAATTCAGGCCATTGACATTTATTGATATCAAAGATTGAAGATATTTTAACGCCATTCTTGTAGAGTTTTAGAGTGTTTTGATATATGTTCTATTTGTGGTGGTCTGGTTGTTTATAGGAAACCTTTCAGAACTTCTTTCAAGGCAGGCTTGGTGATGGTTGCTTCCTTCAACTGTTGCTTGTCTGAGAAGGTTTTGATGCTTCCATCCAGTCTGAATGACAATCTAGCAGGATATAGTATTCTTGGCTGAAAGCCTTTCTCATTGAGCACTCGATAGATATCTTGCCATTCTCTTCTGGCCTGTAGTGTTTGTATGGAGAAGTCTGCTGCTAATCTTATGGGTTTTCCTTTGTAGGTGACTCTTTGTTTTTCTCTTGCAGCCTTGAGGATCCTTTCTTTATCCTTATTCCTTTCCAATCTAAGTATGACATGTCTTGGTGTCTTTAGGTCTGGGTTAATTCTGTTTGGGACCCTCTGGGCTTCTTGAATCTTTATGTCTTTGGTGTTGTCTAGACTAGAGAAATTTTCAGCTATTATGGCCTGGAGAACGCTTTCTTCCTCCCCTTCTCTTTCTTCCTCTGGTAAGCCAATAATGCGTATATTGTTTCTTTTGAAGTCATCCCATAGGACTCTGTTGTTGTTTTCAGCATCTCTTAATCTCTTTTTGAGATCTCTTACTTCTTCTTTAGTTGTCTCTAATTCATCTTCAATCTTGCTAATTCTGTCTTCAGCCTCATTGATTCTATTCTCTCTGCCCTCTACTGCTTTCTGGAGTTCATCTATTTTGTTGCCCTGCTCTGATACTGTTTTAGCTTGTTCAGCTAGTTGCCTTCTTAGCTCAGCAATTTCAGCTTTCAGCTCTCTAATAACCATGAGATTATTAGAATTTTCTTCCATATTCTCATTTGTTGTTCCTGCAGTTCTGATTACAATTTTTTCAAATTCTTTACTCACTCCTGTTATTATTTCCTTAGCTAATGTTTGGATGTTGAACTCGTTGTTTTGTGCTTCGCCCTCTGGAGGACTTTTAGCTGGACTCTTGTCCTGGTTCGAGTCTCCATTATTTTTTCTTGTTGTTTTAACCATTTTATATAAGTTAAGAGGTTTTTCAATCCCTGAGTTGGAGTTCAGTGGTGTAAAAGCCTTTTTTTTTTCCCCTGTAGGCTATGGTAGCCTGAGGGCTTTTAAACTATCAATAGGCTTCTTGGCTTAATCAATGACTCCTGACCAAGAGATAAAGCAGGGTGTGGCAGAGATAATCCAGTGGTTATGCAAAGAGACTTTCACAGCCCTTCAGCTATGCCACCCAGGTATAGGTCTTCTCCTGAGTTTCCCGGTTGGATCTCTGTGCCCTGGTGTCCCTCCCTGTTGCTGCTCCAGATTCTGAGGGCAGTAGCAATGGAGACTCAGAGTTGTACTTGGTGAGTCTCTGGGGAGTCCTTTCCTCCCTTCAGCTGTCCCCTTGTTGGTGGAGCAGACTGGAGGTGGTGTCTCCACTGACAAACTGTCGAACTGTTAGCAGTCACTTAATCTCTCCTTAGGCCCCTCTCTCCTCTCTGTCACCAGCCACGCGTGTTTGTACTCACGGGTGATTTACTGGGTTTCTGTGGTCATTCTAGTCCTGTCTTGTTTCGGTCCGGGTGGTCTCCTTTGGTATTCCTAGTTGATCCGGGAGAGGAGAGGAGAGGAGAGAAAGCCCATGGAACTTTTTAAAAAATATTTATTTATTCACTTTTGTTGCCCTAGTTTTTTTATTGTTGTAGTTATTGTTGCTGTTATTTATGTCATTGCTGTTGGATGGGACAGAGAGAAATGGAGAGAGGAGGGGAAGACAGAGAGGGGGAGAGAAAGACAGACACCTGCAGACCTGCTTCACCACCTTTGAAGCGACTCCCCTACAGGTGGGATGCCGGGGGCTCGAACCGGGATCCTTACACCAGTCCTTGTGCTTTGGGTCACCTGCGCTTAACCTGCTGCGCTACCACCTGACTCCCCATCCATGGAACTTTGCCCATGCTGTTATGCTCCCATTTGGTGCTAGGCCTTGAACCCAAGTCCCTACCCTTGTTAAGGCACATGCTTCTTTCTTTATATGACCCTCTGTGAGTTAAATCATTCATTATTTTCCTTTTATATAAAACCCTTTAGCATTTCTTAGAGGGTCATTTCAGTGATAGTGAGTTCCTTTAATTGTACTTTAAGTGAGAAACTCTTTATCACTTCTTCAAATCTGAGTGATCACCTAGCAAGGTAGAGTGTTTTTGGTTAGATGCCCTTTCCACTTAAAACTTTAAATATATCTTCATCAGGATTAATTTTTTAATATTTATTTATTTCCTTTTAGTTGCCCTTAGTTGTTTTATTGTTGTTGTAGTTATCATTGTTGTTATTGATGTCATTGTTGTTGGGTAGGACAGAGCGAAATGGAGAGAGGAACAACAAACAACAAATAACCCCATCCAAAAATGGGGAGAGAAGGAGCCCAACACATCCATCCAAAAAGATCTGTGTACACATATGTTCTTGGCAGCACAATGTGTAATAGCCAAAACCTGGAAGCAACCCAGGTGTCCAACAACATATGAGTGACTGAGCAAGTTGTGGTCTATATACACAATGGAATACTACTCAGCTGTAAACAATGGTGACTTCACCGTTTTCAGCCGATCTTGGATAGACCTTGAAAAATTCATGTTGAGTGAAATAAGTCAGAAACAGAAGGATGAATATGGGATGATCTCACTCTCAGGCCGAAGTTGAAAAACAAGATCAGAAAACAAAACAAAACAAAAAAAACCACAAGTAGAACCTGAACTGGAATTGGCGTATCGCACCAAAGTAAAAGACTCTGGGGTGGGTGGGTGGGGAGAATGCAGGTCCAAGAAGGATGACAGAGGACCTAGTGGGGGTTGTATTGTTATATGGAAAACTGGAAATGTTATGCATGTACAAACTATTGTATTTACTGTTGAATGTAAAACATTAATTCCCCAATAAAGAAATAAAAAAAGGGCAACAAAAGGGAATAAAATAAATTTAAAAAATAAAAGAAATGGAGAGAGGAGGGGAAGACACAGATGGGGAGAGAAAGAGAGACACCTACAGACCTGCTTCACTGCCTGTGAAATGACTCCCCTGCAGGTGGGGATCTGGGGGCTCGAACTGGGATTTTTACGCTGGTCCTTGCGCTTTGCGCCATATGTACTTAACTCACTGCACTACCTCCCGACTCCCCATCAGAATTATTTTTATTTCAAAGCTTATAATAATAACTAAAATATGCTCACAAAAATGCATATCAGATGAGAAAAATATTCTGAAATAGGCGATGAGCGTTTCTTCAATTTCTTTTTCAGTCAGTGATGAAAGGGCATTTGTTTCGATTTGGTTTGGTTTTTATTTTTATTTTCTAATCATTAATCACTTCTCAGTAAGCATGAGATCCTGATGGACATCACACACACAAACTTTAAATGTATCATGCTAGCTCTTTCTGGCCTTTATTCTTTCTGTTACAAATCAGTTGATAGACTATGAGAGCACTGCCATAAACCAGAGCTGAGAAGTGTTTGTTTGTTTCTAATGTAATAATAATTATAGGGCTTGGGCGATGGTTTACCCAGGAGAGCACACACAAGGGCCTGAGTTTGAGTTCCCAGCCACCACATGGGAACAGCTGCACAGAGGAAGCTTTACAGGTTGCACAACAGTGCTGTGGTGTCTCTAATTCTCTGTTTCTGTCTCACTCATTGTCTCTCATTCACTGTCTGGAAAACAAAGGAGAGAGAGAGGAAGAAGAAGAAGAAGAAGAAGAAGAAGAAGAGGAAAGAGAAGAGAAGAAGAATCTTCCAGGAAGGATGGAATCAGACAGGCATGAAGTTTCAGCAAAATTCTTGTGGCAAATAAATAAATAATTACAAAAACTCTGTAACATCCTAGAAGCATGCAGAGAAAAAGCAAATAATAAATTATGGTTTTGCTATGATTACAACTAAGAGAAAATTAGATATGTATTTTGGCAAGAATTGGAAAAATGTGGAATTTTTACTTTAAAAGTTGTAGAATTTTAATCATTTGAAGATATTTTCTTTTTTTAATTTCAAAAGGCATTGTTTTATAAGTGGACCTTTAAAAATTTTATCTTCTCTTTTCTTTCTTTTCTTCTTCCTTCCTCCCTTCCTTTCTTTAATAGATGAATCACAGAGTGATAGAGAGAGAAAGAAATAAAGGGATAGCAACAGAAGGAGAGTCACTGGCAGCACTGCCCCACCACTCTCGATGTTTCCCCCAGTTGGGGACTGGGGACTTGAACCTGGGCCCTTGCACATAGTGATATGTATACTCAGCTGGGTGAGCTACTCTCCAGCCCCAACAGATAAATTGTAAAATGATACAAACCAAACCCACAAGGACACAGCAGTATGGCAACCGAGTCACCCTGCTTCAAATCTGAGTCCCAGAGTAAATTTTCTCACTTCTCTATCACTTGGTTGCTCCACTCATTTCTTCACTTCTCTTGTTTTGACATTGTTTTCTGGTCCTCAAACTGAGTCCCATTTCCTTGCTGTGCATGTGGCCCATACATGCACTACTTTGCAGCATCTGTTACTACATACTACTTTCTTGTTTGTTCATGTCACCCCCAGATTGTTAGCTCCTCGAAGACAGGGGCGTGTGGAGCCCCCTTTTTCTTTTTTTTTAATTATATTTTATTTATTATTGGGTAGAAACAGAGAAATTGAGAAGAGAGGGGAAGATAGAGAGGGAAAGAGACAAAGAGACACCTGCAGTCCTGCCTCACCACTCATGAAGCTTTCTCCCTGCAGGTGGGGACCAGGAGCTCGAACCTGCGTCCTTGCTCACTGTGACGTGTGTTTAACCAGGTGTGCCACCACCTAGCTCTCTGAACCCACTTTTTCTTTTTCTTTACTTACTATTTCTTCCTCCCTTTCTCTCTCTTTCTTTTTCTTTTTTAAAAAATATATATTTATTTCCTTTTTGTTGCCCTCGTTTTTATTGTTGTAGTTATTATTGTTGTTGATGTCATGTTGTTGGATAGGACAGAGAGAAATGGAGAGAAGAGGGGAAGACAGAGAGGGGGAGGGAAAGACAGACACCTGCAGACCTGCTTCACCACCTGTGAAGCGACTCCCCTGCAGGTGGGGAGCTGGGGGCTCGAACCGGGATCCTTATGCCGGTCCTTGTGCTTTGCACCATGTGCGCTTAAACCACTGCACTACCACCCGACTCTCTCTCTCTTTCTTTCTTCCTCTCTCTTTTTTTTTAACCAGAGCACTGCTCAGCTCTGGCTTATGGTGGTGTGGGGGATTGAACCTGGGACTTGAGAACCTCAGGCATGAGAGTCTCTTTGCAGAACCACTATGCTATACCCCACTTTCTTTCTTTCTTTCTTTCTTTCTTTCTTTCTTTCTTTCTTTCTTTCTTTCTTTCTTCCTTCCTTCCTTCCTTCCTTCCTTCCTTCCTTCCTTTCTTTCTTTCAAAGAGGTGCTGCTGACAGCAGGAGTGCAGCTGAACACATCTAGCCACGTCCACTGCCACTGCACAACTCTTCCACCTGCTGCTGGCCCACTCTTTCAATTCCAGCCCAGTGTGGTTCCTACCCTAAGTGTATACTGCATACACTTTATTTATTTGTTTGTTTATTTATTTTTTATTGGGGATTAAAGTTTTACAGTCGATAGTAAATACAATAGCTTATACATGCATAACATTTCCCAGCTTCCACATAACAATACAACCCCCACTAGGTCCTCTGCCATCATGTTCCAGGACCTGAATGAACCCTCCCCCCACCTGCCCCAGAGTCTTTTACTTCAGTGCAATGCACACTGCATACATTTTTGATGATTTGCATAGACTCCTGGACAAGCCAGGATGCTGTAGTGGGAATCTGCTGTCAGAGGACAGAATGAGGGTGCACAGTGCCTAAAGCTGTCAGTAAGAAGTACTCAAGATAAGCACCTACTGGAAATCTTACTGCTTTATGCTGATTCCCATGAAACTCAATTTTAATAAAAAGAAATAATAGTTGATCTTCATGTTTCAGTTTTGTTTAGTAGTTGCATCTATGTCCCATTACAATTTATGTAATCAATCCTTTACTGTTGACCATTTAGATGGTTTCCAACTTTGCACTATTATAAAGAACAGTGAAATAAAGAGCATTTGGATACACATTGCCAGATTCCCCTCTAAAGTAGGTGACCTAATTCACTTCCCGTCAGCACTGAGCTCTGTGCAGCTGAGGCAAGTTGGCCTGGAAATACGAACTTGTCACAAAAACCAGGAATACCCTTAGGGTGTGCAATGTCCCAAGCAAATGAACACGACTTGTTTTAAAAGCAAAAGGAGAATACAAAGTAAAACTTGGAATGGGTTTGGTGTATTGCACCAAGGCAAAGGACTCTGGGGAGGAAGGGGAAGGGAGGAGTGGACAGGACTCTGTGCTCCTGATGCAAGGTGGCAGAAAAAGACCCAAGTTGGGGTGAGGGTGTTTTGCAGACACCTGTAACAGGGAAATGAGGAATTGTACTAATTTGTCAACAACTGTACTGTAAACCATCAACCCACTAATTAAGTGATAAAGGGGAAAAAATTTTACAGAACAATGTAAATCAAGTAAGTTTCTTTTTATTTCTTCACAAGAGCACTGCCAGCTGTAACTTAGGATGCCTCAAACCGGGATCCTTGAGCCGGTCCTGGTGCTTCACACTATGTGGCTTAACCTGGTGTCCTACTTCCTGGCCCCTCTGACACCAATCTTGTGAAGATTCTTTGTCGTGTCTGGGCACCATCTCTTTGTGTTCATGTCATTCCTGGCTACTTTTACAGCTTCCCTTTTGTTCTGTGCCCCTGATGATCTGACATGTTAAGAACCTGATACCCGGGGCCAGGTGGTGACGCACCTGGTTGAGCACACATGTTACAGTGCGCAAGGACACAGGTTCGAGTCCCCAGTCCCCACCTGTAGGGGGAAAGTTTCATGAGTGCATGAGTGGTGAAGCAGTGCTGCAGGTGTCTCTCTTCCTTTCTATCCCCCCTTCCCTCTTGATTTATGGCTGTCTCTATCCAGTAAGTAAATAAAGATAATAGAGGGAAGAAAAAAAAAAAAGATACCCAGAGCCTAGCCTCCCTGGGGTAAGAGTTGTTTCTCTTTTTTATTATTTTTTTTTATTTTTACATTCTTGTCACCCCCAAGAGCTTTACTACTCAGTGGAGATTTTTTCAGACAGAGATAGAGAGGCAGAGGGGAATATATTGCAACACTGAAGCTCTCTCCTGTCCTGTGGAGGCTGGGCTTGGGCCTGACTGTGTGTCTGACAAAGTAGACTCACTGTCCAGATGAGCTAGCTTGCCAGCCCAGGCTCCCATTTTTGAGAAAAGCAGTCATGCGGTCACTCCTCATAGTGCCGCAGTCCTGGCACCTCTTTGAGCTGACATGAGGGCGATTTTGTTGCCTTTATAGCTTCCTTTTCCCAGGGTGGTTCCACGGCACTGAGACATCATCATCATGCCGGAAGCAGTACCTTCTGCCTGATGCCCCAGACTGCTGGCTCCCACTGGTCCTCCGAGCTATCTGCACTTCACGGATGTAGCCAGAAATATCAGGGCTTCCCAGCCTGCAGATGCAAACATTTCCAGTAGGTGCTTATCTTGAAGATGATAGTATACATCATTCAGATCTGGTTTATCTTCTACTTGTGATAAAGCTCGAACTTAGAGTTTTATGGCATAAAGGTAGGACTCCAGCCTTCCAGTGACTTTCATTCTTAGCCGCTCTAAGCTGTCAACACTGCACTCACTGAATGCTGTCTCTTCTTTCTTTTCTTCTCTTTCTCCTCTTCCTCCTCCTTCTTCAACTCATTTATTTATTCATGAGAGAGAGAGTGAGAGAGAGAGGAAGAGAGAGAGAGAGGGAGAGAGAGGAAGATCAGAGCACTGTTTAATACTGGCATATGGTGGTGCCGGGGATTGAAGCTGGGAACTCTGGGGCCTCAGCAAAGCCAGTCTTGCAATATTGGCCCCAGCCTGGCTTCTACACTTTACTGCCAGCTGGGGCAGGTGGCAGGCAAGGTGCTTGTGGCTGAGTGAGAAGCACATCCTAGAGGACTTAAAACTGATCCCAGTAAACAAGACATCACACTCATAGGAGGCAAGAGAGAACATAAGTTGGTAAGTCATGTTGGGTTGGATAGCAAAGGCTATGCATGACTTCAGAGGAGACGACGCCTGACTGAGGGGTCTGAATTCCCACTTTGGTCACCAGAGGTAGGTGCAGGAGGGAAAGATGCACGCTGTCAGCTATGCTGCCCCCAGGAACTGTCCAGCAACCCCAATGAGTCACACAGGTCCACACACAGGAACCACCAAAAACTTATACTCCCAAATTTGACTTGTGTTCAAGGTAGTTGGGAGTCATCCAAACCAAGGTGTTAGCTCTGCTGTGGTGGCTCAGTAGATAAGGTTTTGACTCTTATGCATGAGGCCCTGCGCTCTATTCCTGGCATGGTATGTGCCAGAGTGATGCTTTGGTTCTCTCTCTTGCCCTTTTCTCTCATTAATAAATAAATAAAATCTCTTTTAAAAGAGAAGAAAAGAAAAAAGGAAAATGCTGCATCAGCAAAGGACTGTGTTGTACTCACTCCACTCCTAAAACTATGTCAGACATGAAAATCCATGAACTAGCCCATTGACAAGAGTTCTCCAATCTGTCTCTCACTCCAGCTTCCCTTGGCCAACTTGCTAAGAGGGGAGTTGAAGGTCAGAGAGTACTCAGAAGGAGAGAAATGGTGTTTGTAATTCTGAGGGTTCAATCTGGGTCTGGAGTGCCCATCCTGATGACTTGGTCTTAGGGGGAGACAGAAAATGTTAAGAAAGGATATATATGTATATATTTATTTATTTATTTATATTTATTTATTATTGGTTAGAGACAGGAATTGAGAGGGAAGGGAAGATAGAGAGACACCTACAGCCCTGCTTCACCGCTCATGAAGCTTTCCCCCCGCAGGTGGAGACTAGGGGTTTGAACCCATGTCTTTGTACACTGTAATGTGTGTGCTTAACCAGATGTGTCAGCACGCAATGTGCATGCACGCACAGACAGATATGACAGACACATACACACGTCAGTCAGGCTTCCAGACACAGGATTGAGGTCTAAAAGGTCTAAAAGGGGAGTCGGGCTGTAGCGCAGCGGGTTAAGCGCAGGTGGCGCAAAGCACAAGGACCGGCATAAGGATCCCGGTTCGAACCCCGGCTCCCCACCTGCAGGGGAGTCGCTTCACAGGCGGTGAAGCAGGTCTGCAGGTGTCTGTCTTTCTCTCCTCCTCTCTGTCTTCCCCTCCTCTCTCCATTTCACTCTGTCCTATCCAACAACGACAACAATAATAACTACAACAATAAAACAACAAGGGCAACAAAAGGGAATAAATAAATAAAATAAATTAAAAAAAATAAATAAAAAATAAAAGGTCTAAAAGACTCATCTACCACCCACAGCTGTAACTAAATGATTTCTATACACACACACACACACACACAGCATATTCACAGACTGAGAATCTCTTTTTATTAGCTAGTGCTGAGCCTAATTTAGGAACATATGTGGAAAGTCTTATGCCCTCTAGTCAGGGGTCCCCCAGTGCTAGGTTGAACCAGATTATTGGCAACGGTACTGAAAGGGTTTATAGACTAAAGAATGGAAAGTATGGTGATCCAGGAGGTGGCGCAGTGGATAAAGCATTGAACTCTCAAGCATGAGGTCTTGAGTTCAATCCCTCAATCCCTGGCAGCACATGTACCAGAGAGATGTCTAGTTCTTTCTCTCGCCTATCTTTCTCATCAATCAATAAATAAAATCTTTAAAAAGAAAAGAATGGAAAGTATGGGAACATAATTTCATAGTTCTTGTCAACTAAAAATAACTTCCCATGATTTTTTTCTCGATACACTTTCAACTATAAATCACTTCATAAGCCATCAGCTCCCTCTTTCCTCTCCCCCAGCTAAGCTCTGAGACTCATTTTTCTGAAAGTGTTATTACAAGGGAGAGTAATATTTTCATAGGGCCTGCCAAAATAGATAGGAGTCGTTTTTTTTTTTAAAACAGTTCCAGGAAATAAGTGATGACTTAAAAAAAAAAAAAAGAATTTAGTATTTAAATTGGTGGAAAATGCTGTTTCAATACTGCCTATAAATGTGGGAGTTTTTTTTTTTTAAGCAAAAGTAATGGTATAATTAACAAAAAAAATGTGACTTGAAGAATTGTTTATACAGTTGTGGTTATTTTAGACCTGTTTCATGGTCTACTCACTAGTAAAGACTCACTAGTAAAGACAAGAGGGAAGAAGTAAACTGTTCCTTCATTATTCAAAATTTAAACTTGGTATGAGTTTGTCTTTAATAATTTTATATTATTTAGGACCTTGTATTATTAAAAATTTTTAAGTTATCTTTGTTTATTAGATAAAGACAGCCAGAAATCGAGAGGGGGGATAAAGAGGGGGAGAGACACTTGCAGCTCTGCTTCACCCTTGCAAAGCTTTCCCCCTTGAGGTGGTGAGCAAGAACCCTGGTCCTTGCTCATTGTAATGTGCATCATTGGCTTCCTTCCTTCCTTCCTTCCTTCCTTCCTTCCTTCCTTCCTTCCTTCCTTCCTTCCTCCCTCCCTTCCTTCCTTTCTCTTTCTTTCTTTCTTTCTTTCTTTCTTTCTTTCTTTCTTTCTTTCTTTCTTCCTCCAGGGTTATTTCTGGGGCTCGTGCTGGCACTGCGAATCCACTGCTACTGGAGGCTATTTTTCCCCATTTTTGTTGCCCTTGTTGCTCTTGTTGTTATTATTGTTATTGATGTCATCGTTGTTGGATAGAACAGAGAAAAATGGAGAGAGGAGAGGAAGACAGGGAGGGGGAGAGAAAGACAGACACCTGCAGACCTGTTTCTCCTACTGCTTGTGAAGTGACTCCCCTGCAGGTGGGGAGCCAGGGACTTAAGCAACATCCTTACGCTGGTCTTTGAGTTTTGCGCCATATGCGCTTAACCTGCTGTGGTACAGCTGGACCCCCGTGTTGACTTTCAAATGGAAACTTTAGATTGCAGCTCTGCTCTTCAGATGTTCCCCTTCTCTCTCTCTCCCTTCCTTCCTTCCTTCCTTTCTTTTTTATTTTTTTACTTTATTATTATTATGTATTTATAAAATGGAAATATTGACAAGACCACAGGATAAGAGGGGTACAATTTCACACAATTCCCACCCCCAGAACTCTGTATCCATCCCCTCCCTTGATAGCTTTCCTATTCTTTATCCCTCTGGGAGTATGGACCCAGGGTCATTGTGGGACGCAGAGGTCTGGCTTTTGTAATTGCTTCACTGCTGAACATGGGCACTGGCAGGTCGATCCATACTCCCAGCTGTCTCTCTCTTTCCCTAGTGGGGTGGGGCTCTGGGAGGTGGGGCTCCAGATACATTGGTGGGGTTGTCTGTCCTGGGAAGTCAGGTTGGCATCATGGTAGCAACTGGAACCTGGTGGCAGTGTAATGAAGCTGAAGAGTTGGCATTCCATGCCTGGCGTCCCTGGACACAGTCTGAATGAAGTAAACATGCTGAGGTGGTACTGGCTGTATGGATTGGGTTAGGATCAGCAGATGTTGACTTTTTTTATTGCCACCAGGGTTATCACTGGGACTTGGTGCCTGCAGGACACTTCTGGTGACCATTTTTTATTTTTCTTTGTTTGTTTTTGTTTTGATAAGAAATTGAGAGGGAAGTGGGGAGGTAGAAAGGGAGATAGAAAGAGAGACACCTGAGTGTCAAGTGGTGGTGCACCTACTTGAGCACACATGCTGCAATGCTCAAGGACCCAGGTTCAAGACCCCAGTCCCCACTGGTGATTTGCTGGGTTCCTGAAGTCGTTCTAGTCTTGTCCCATGTGGTCTCCTTTGGTATTCCTAGTTGACCCGGGAGAGGAGAGGAGAGGAGAGGAGAGGAGAGGAGAGGAGAGGAGAGGAGAGGAGAGGAGAGGAGAGGAGAGGAGAGAAACAGCTGCTGCTGCTCTGTAGCCCTGCCTCCAGAAGTCTCCCTCTTTTCTTTCTTTCTTTCTTTCTTTCTTTCTTTCTTTCTTTCTTTCTTCCTTTCCCTCTCTCCCTTCCTTCCTTTCTTTCTCTCCCTTCCTTCCTTTTTTTTTTTAAAAAAGAATTTATTTATTTATTTATTTATGAGAAAGATAGGAAGAGAGAAAGAACCAGCCACCACTCCCATACATGTGCTGCTAGGGATTGAACTTGGGACCTCAGGGTTGAGAATCCAGTGCTTTATCCACTACGTCACCTCCTAGACCACCTTCCTTCCTTCCTTCCTTCCTTTCTTTCTTTCTTTCTTTCTTTCTTCCTTTCAAGATTTACTTATCTATTTATTTATAAGCAAGACAAACCACATCACTCTTGCACATGTGATACTGCAGAACCAAACTTGGGGCCGCACTGTGCCATCTTTCAGGTCGCTTGCTTGCTTTACTCACTTATTTATAGAGCACTGCTAAACCCTGCTGGTGCTGGGAGTTGAGCCTGAAACCTTTGGTGCCTTAGGCAGGGGAGTCTTTTTTGCATAATCACTATGCTATAATCTTGGACCAGTGCATCTATTTTAATGCAAGACAGACACAGAGACAGACTGAGAGCAAGAAAGCGCAGAACATCACTCGGCTCCTGCTCCTGCTCATGGTGGTGGTGCTGAAGGTGAACCCAGGACCCCCAAATCTCAGACACGAAGACCCGCTGCTCTGCTTTTGTGCTATAGCCTTCGGTCCTGTCCTTCAAGTCTTCTGCCACATGAGAAAGAGAGGAAAGCAGCAAGGAACAAAGAGAGGGAGCGAGGGATGTAGGTTGAGGTGGGGAGATGATGGGTGCTGGAGAGAGGGGAGATGTAGAGGGAAGAAAGAAAGGAGTTGTTTTTTTTTTTTTTTTTTTTAATTGTGTTTATTTTAAAGGAAGACAGGAGAGGAATATAAACCCTTAGATTCATAGTTATGGACTGTGTTCATGTTTGTTTGGAGAACATTACCAGAAGATGGTCTCTTTAGCCTGAATTCTCAGCAATGCCCCCTTGCAAAGACTCCTTGGTGCAGTTGTCTCTCTCTGGTCTATCTGACTTGCTTGCTCAGGGGAAAGAATTGATGAGAATTATTTTGGAAAACTGACTTCTCTCATTCAGACATGCCTTTTCCGGAGCAGAGTATTTTCAGAACGTTTACTGGCAGCATAATATAGATGATATCACAGAAGTGATTCCCGCACAGCTGAGCTGCTTAATTCCCCAGTTAAACACTGCCCTGATGTCAACAGGCTTGGGGCCAGGACTACCAATGTCACAGGGCACTTGCACAGACTTTGAACCACCCCAGGAGTGCGCATTCCACTAAGACTAATTCCCAGTAGTAAACCCTTCTTTTTCCTAGTCAATATTTTAGACACACAGACTTAGACACTCTTACTTTTGTTGTAGAGATTTGAAATTTTGAACCAAAATTTGAATATATTTCAAATGATTGAGCCTGATTTTCTCACAATGCCAACATCATGTAGAGACAGAAATATGAAAAGGAATAAAGCAAGTGATTTCTGCCTTCTTTTCTTTTCCTCCCCCGCTCCTGTATTCTCTCTCTCTCTCCTCTCTCTTTCTTTGAACTAGAGGACTGCTTGGCTCTACATTATGGTGGTGCCAAGGATAGAACTTGGGGCCTCAGGACCCCAGGACTTATGTTTCTGCATAAGCCTTATGCTATCTCCCTGACTAAAGCTGTGGGTTTGCATCTTTGCTATACCTTTGTCCCAGGTGACACATTACATAAAATACCTAATTATGACTATGAAGAATATTGCAGTTGCAGAGGCCAGGCGGTAGGGCACTTGTTTAAATGCACTTATTATCAAATGCAAGTACCCAGGTTCGAGCCCCAGCTCCCCAACTAGAGGGAGTCTGCTTCACAAACAATGAAGCAGGTCTACAGGTGTCTTTCTCTCCCTATCTCCCCATCCTCTCTCAATTTCTCTCTGTCTTATCTAATAAAAATTAGAAAGAAAGGAAGGAAGGAAGGGAGGGAGGGAGGGAGGAAAAAATGGCTACGGAGAGCAGTGGATTTATAGTGCCAGCACTAGAACCAGCAATAACGATGGTGGCAGTAAAAAAGTTAAAAACTGGGTGGAGGTTAGATAGCATAATGGTTATGCAAACAGACTCTCATGCCTGAGACTCCAATGTCCCAAGTTCAATCCCCCGCACCACCATAAACCAGAACTGAACAGTGTTCTGGTAATAAATAAATAAATGAGTTAAAAAGAATGATGCAGGGGGCTGGACGGTAGCACAGTGGGTTAGCAAAGCACAAGGACTGATATTAAGGATCCCGGTTCAAGCCCCCGGCTCCCCACCTGCAGGGGTGTCGCTTCACAAGCAGTGAAGCAGATCTGCAGGTGTCTGTCTTTCTCTCCCCCTCTCTGTCTTCCCCTCTCTCTCTATTTTTCTCTGTCCTATCCAACACAATGACATCAATAACAACTACAGCAATAAAACAAGGGCAACAATATTAAAATATTAAAAAAAGATTTATCTTGTTTATAAAAAATAAAATACTGCAGTCTTCTTTACACAAGAGCCCCATCTTTGTTGGTTTTTTTTTAAATATTTATTTATTCATTTTCCCTTTTGTGCCCTTGTTGTTTAACATTGTTGTGGTTATTGATGTCGTCGTTGTTGGATAGGACAGAGAGAAATGGAGAGAGGAAGGGAAGACAGAGAGGGGGAGAGAAAGACAGACACCTGCAGATCTACTTCACCACCTGTGAAGTGACTCCCCTGCAGATGGAGAGCCAGGGCTTGAACCAGGATCCTTCCGCCAGTCCTTGTGCTTTGTTCTCTCAGAACAAAGAGAGGACTGTTCTAAGTTCAACCTTCTCCTGAGACTAACTTCTCAATTTGATTCTTTAGTAAACTCACTTTAAGATCTAAGCTTTCGGTGGGGGTATATATATATATGTTGTTATTATGGCAGCTAGGGAAATTGCTCAGCAGACAGAGTACAGGACTTGTGTGCCTGAGCCCCAGATTTGATCTCTGATACTAAAAATACTGAAGAGATACTCTGGCTTTTACTTTGTTCCCAATAAGTAAATAAATATCCAACATTTTTATTATAGAAGATTATTAATTAGACCTGATTGTGTAAGATTAAGGGGGAAAATGAGGCGGTCCAGGAGATGGCGCAGTGGTTAAAGCATTGGATTCTCAAGCATGAGGTCCTGAGTTCAATCCCTGGCAGCAAATGTACCAGAGTGATGTCTGGTTCTTATTCTCTCTCCTATCTTTCTCATGAATAAATAAATTATTTTTAAAAATGAGTAGGACCAAATATGGTTGAATTTCTACAGGGCTCCAAATTTATCCTTCAAGTTTCTATTTCAGTGCGGCCTGGGATGCTCCAGTTGTGGACTTAAATACATGGGGTCTTAAGTTTGAGTCCCAGCATTGCAAATACCAGAGTGATGGTCTAGTTTGGGCACAATCTCTCTCTCCCTCTCCCTCTCTTAATAAATCTTAAAAAACCTTTTATTTCAGAGTGAGAGCTTTCTCCTGTTTTTATAATTTTACTACAATTAGACATTCTCTAAAAGTGTCTTCTAACTCTGTAATACTATGAATATTTTATGTTTCTCAAAAAGAAAACCTAATTTCTCCCTGTGGTTAAAAACAAAACAAAAAAAAAATCATCTCAAAGCAAAATTTATACTTCTCACTTCCCAGCCCTGAAAGTATTTGCCTTTACTTTTAAAGTCTATATTAAGGAGTACAGGGTTTCCCTTCAAGCTATCTCATCAAGCTTACTTTTCCCCTTACTTTTTATGTTCGGTGATCTTGAATAACTCTCTTGCTGTGCCACCATTAAGTTCTTCCACGTTCCTGAACCTGCCAGACACTGTTGCCATTTCTGCAACATGATGGTTCCGTGTTTTTCACTCTCTTCATCTAGCCCAACACTTGCAGATGGTTTAGAATTTCTCTCTTGTTTATATTGGGAAAAAAAGAACTCCCATTTCCCAGAACATGCTAGCATGCAACATAAAGGGTGATTAAAAAAAAAATTATTTAGGGCAGCAATGGATAGCATAATGGTTATGCAAAGAGACTGAGGCCTGAGGCTCCAAAGTCCCAGGTTCAATTCCCTGCACCATCATAAGCCAGAGGTGAGCAGTGCTCTGGTTAAAAAAAATAATAATAATGGTTTATTTATTAATGAGGAGGATAGGAGAGAAAGAGCCGAACATCCTTCTAGTACATGCGCTGCTGGAGATCAAACTCAGGACCTCATGCTTGAGAGTCTGACACTTTATCCTCTGCACCACCTCCGGGGACCTGGGGGATTGAATCTGGGACTTCAAAGTCTCAGGCATGAGAGTATTTGTATAATCTTTATGCTATCTCTCCTGCCCGATTTTTTCCTTCTACTTAGAACTTACAGTCTTTTTTGAATAAAACTTGATCTCATAGAATTATCTTTATGGTTTATATGCCTTTATGACAGTCTCAATTCAAAATTTCCTTTAAAAAGAAATAGAGGGGCGGAGGGTAGGTAGCAAATTGGTTATGCAAACAGACCCTCATGCCTGAGGCTCCAAATTCCCAGGTTCAAGAGTCAGTACTACCACAAGCCAGAGCTGAACAGTGCTCTGGTGGAAAAAAAAAAAAAAGTCAAAAGAGGGCTGGGCGGTGGTGTACCCAACAGAGTGCACAGCTTACCATGTGCAAGGACCAGCGTCTAAGTAACCAGACTCCATGGTCAGGGGAAAGCTTTGCAAGCAGTAAAGCAGTGCTGCAGGTGTCTTTCTTTCTATCTCCTCCCCCTTTCCTCCTTCCATCTCAATATCTCTCTGTCCTGTCAAATCCAAGGGGGAAAAAAAAAAAAAGGAAAAGGGAAGACAAATGACCTCTAAGAGCTGTAGATTCTCATGCAAGCCCGTGACAACCCTGGTGGCACCAAAAATAAAAATAACAGTAATAAAATATAGAGCCCACCTAACATAACCTATCTAACAAAGTGCAGACACACAGTGAATGTTAATTTCCTGAACTGAGGGAGGTCATTTTATATGACTAGAAAGCTTGACTAAAACAATTTCCAATCCACCTTTGTTGAGAATTTATCAAACAGCCTTCAGGTTGATATAAGGCTTGTAAAATTGACTAGCTTTAGATAAATCTAAGATTATATATATATTTATATATAACTGATGTAAAGAAAAAGGGTAAAATATGAGCTTTAAATGTTAGACTAAAGTATCCTTATTTAATAGGTTCAATTGTTTTTTCCCCTTTTTGTTGCCCTTTTTATTACTGTTATTGATGTTATTGATGCCATTGTTGGATAAGACAGAGAGAAATGGAAAGAGGAGGGGAAGAGAGGGGGAGAGAAAGATAGACACCTGCAGACCTGCTTCACCACTTGTGAAGAGACCTCCTGCAGGTGGGGAGCCGGGGGCTTGAATCGGGATCCTTGAGCCGGTCCTTGCATTTTGCTCCACGTGCGCTTAACCCGCTGTGCTACCGCCTGGCCCCCTTGTTCTTTTTTTTTTTTTCTCATTATAATTTTCACTTGTTTATTTATTGGTAGAGACAGAAATGAATTGTGAGGAGGAGAGAGATGGGAGAGAGAGAGAAAGGGAGACAGAGGGAGAGAGAGAGAGAGACACCTGCAGTACTTTTTCAGCACTCATGAAGCTTCCACTATGCAGGTGGAGACCAGGGGCTTAAAGCTGTGTCTTTGCACATAGTAACATGTACATTCCAGCAAGTGGCCCCTCTAGGTTTAATCGTTCTGAATAAAAACTGCTAAGGTCACTTGGACTTCATATTGAAACATGTTTTGTCTCTAATGTCCACTTGCAAACTTTATACCAAATTAAATGTTAATGAGAACCATAAAGAAAAGTTTATCTGTCAAACTACAAACTGTGCTCTGAAAGTGCAAAACATCTAAGAAGTGAAAAGTAAAATATATATAGAGAGAAGTATGAAGCCCTGTGAGGTCAGAATGAACAACAGGACATAGGAAAAACAAACAAATAAACCTTTCTCTTCAAGGTCTCAGTATCACCATAGTTGGGAATTTCTGTGAGAATGGGACTGTTTAGGTCTAAACTGTGGCTTCCAAGTGTCAATTCTCAGAGTCTAGTTCTTTATTTTTTCTTTTAATTTTTTTTTGCCTCCAGGGTTATTGCTGGGCCTCGGTGCCTGCACCACAAATCCACTGCTCCTAGAGGCTCCCCCCCCCTTTTTGTTGCCCTAGTTGTTTTTTATCATTGTTGTGGTTATTATTATTGTTGTTGATGATGATGTCGTCATTGTTGGATAGGACAGAGAGAAATGGAGCGAGGAGGGGAAGACAGAGAGGGGGACAGAAAGACCTGCAGACCTGCCTCACTGCCTGTGAAGCGACTCCCCCTACAAGTGGGGAACGGGGGCTCAAACCCGGATCCTTGCGCTTTTCGCCATGTGTGTTTTACCCACGGCGCTACTGCGCGACCCCCTCAGTGTCTAGTTCTACAGAGAGCGTTGTATGAAGACAGATTTCTGCGCAGTGATCCGATCTGGGTGGGAGCACAGGCGGTGTCCACCCATCACCAGGCACAGTGCACTGGCTTCAAGTCCCTGGCCCCACAAGCGGTGGCGCAATGCTGCAGATGTCTTTCCCTCAGTGTGTGTGTGTCATTCTCTCCTCCACCCTAGCCCCTCTGAAAGAGAAAGAAAAAGAAAAAAGGCTACTGGGAGTGGTAGAGTAGTGCAGGTACTGAGCATGAGCAATAACACTGCTCTAACTAAATATTAAAATAAAAATAGCTCTAACTAAAATATTATTATTATTACCAGAGCACTGGTCAGCTCTGTTATGGTGGTGTGGGGGGACAGGGGACTTTGGAGCCTCGAGCATCAGAGTCTCTTGGCATAACCATTATGCTATCTACCCTTCACCTCTAACTAAAATAATCTGTTAATAAATACACAAAATTTAGAGGCCAGGCAGTGGCACACCTGGTTAAGTGCACACATTACAATGCGTGAGGTCCCAGGTTTAAGCCCCTGGTCCCCACCTGCAATCGGGAAGCTTCCTGAGTGGTGAAGTAGGACTACAGGTGTCTTTCTGTCTCTCTTGCTCTCTATCTCCCATCCCCTCTCAATTTCTGACCGTTTCTACCCAATACATAAATATAATTAAAAATAAAATAAAATAAATGCACAAAATTAAAAAAATTAAAATTGAGACATCTTAAACATAATCTCTGAGGGAGGAAGGTAAAAACATAGAGTTTTCCAACGTATTCATACTTAAAACTCTAAACCTACTTGGAATAGTTTGTTATCAACTCTCTTCCTCTTCCTCTTTTGTCTCCCCTTCCCCCTCTCAATTTTTTTTTGTCCTATCACCTAAAAAGAAAGGTTGAGCGTTTGGTCCGGGAGGTGGCGCAGTGGCTAAGACATAGATTCTCAAGCATGAGGTCCTGAGTTCAATCCCTGGTAGCACATGTACCAGAGTGATGTCTGATTCTTTCTCGCCTCCTATCTTTCTCATGAATAAATAAACAAATTCTTTAAAAAAAAAAAAAAAAGAAAGAAAGGTTGGGGGAGTGAGGGAGAGGAGGACTGGTGAGACAGCATCATGATTGTACAAATGATTGGGAGTGTCGGGAGTCAGGCGGTAGCGCAACGGATTAAGCGTACATGGTTCAAAGCTCAAGGACCTGAGTAAGGATCCTGGTTTGAGCCCCCGGCTCTCTGCCTTCAGGGGAGGGGAGTTGCTTCACAGGCGGTGAAGCAGGTCTGCAGGTGTCTATCTCTGTCTTCCCCTCCTCTCTCCATTTCTCTCTGTCCTATCTAACAATGATGACATCGATAACAATAACAATAATAACTATAACGATAAAAGGGCAACAAAAAGGAATAAATATTTTAAAATCTTAAAAAAAATAGATTCTTGTTTAAAAAAAAGTGAGGGGAGTCGGGCGGTAGTGCAGCAGGCTAAACTCAGGTGGCACAAAGTGTAAGGGCCGGCTCCCCACCTGCAGGGGAGTCGCTTCACAAGGGGTGAAGCAGGTCTGCAGGTGTCTGTCTTTCTCTCCCCCTCTCTGTCTTCCCCTCCTCTCCCCATTTCTCTCTGTCCTATCCAACAATGATGACATCAATAACAACAATAATAATTACAACAATAAAACAAGGGCAACAAAAGGGAATAAATATTTAAAAATAAAAAATAAAATGGGGGGAGCCCGACTGTGGTGCAGCAGGTTAAGCACACGTGGCACAAAGCGCAAGGACTGGCCTAAGGATCCTGCTTAGAGCCAACCTGCTCCCCAACTGTAGGGGAGTCGCTTCACAAGCGGTGAAGCAGGTCTGCAGGTGTCTGTCTTTCTCTCCTCGTCTCTGTCTTCCCCTCCTCGCTCCATTTCTCTCTGTCCTACACAACAACAACAGCAGTAACAACAACAATAATAACAAGTACGATAAACAACAAGGGCAACAAAAGGGGTAAAAATTAAAAAAAAAAAATTTAAATGGGGAGTCGGGCGGTAGCTCAGCGAGTTAAGCCCAAGTGGTGCAAAGCGCAGGAACCTACAAAAGATCCCGGTTCTAGCCCCTGGCACCCCACCTGCAGAGGAGTCGCTTCACAGGTGGTGAAGCAGGTCTGCAGGTGTCTGTCTTTCTCTCCCCCTCTCTGTCTTCCCCTCCTCTCTCCATTTCTCTCTGTCCTATCCAACAACAACGACATCAACAACAACAACAACAATAATAATAACTACAACAATAAAACAACAAGGGCAACAAAAGGGAATATAAATAAATATTTTTTAAAAAATGACTTTCGGCTGGAGAGATAGCATAATGGTTATGCAAAAAACCTTTCTATGCCTGAGCCTCCAAAGTTCCTGGTTCAATTCCAAGCATCACCAAAAGCTAGAACTGAGCGGTGCTCTGGTAAAAAAAAAAAAAAAAAAAAGTGCTGACTTTTCTTAAATAAAAAATTAAAAAATAAATAAATAAAAATAAAAATAAAAAATGACTTTCATGTCTGAGGTCCCAGGTTCAATTCCCAGCACTAGCATAAGCCAAAACTGAACAGTGTTTTAGTCTTTAGTCTGTTTTTTCTCTCATTAAAATAAAAAAGCAAAATATTTTTTTTCTTTTTTTTAATATTTTTATTTAATTTATTTATTCCCTTTTGTTGCCCTTGTTGTTTTATTATTGTAGTTATTATTGTTGTTGTCGTTGTTGGATAGGACAGAGAGAAACGGAGAGAGGAGGGGAAGACAGAGGGGGGAGAGAAAGATAGACACCTTTTCGACTTCCGGAGGCGGAGCTACGAGCAGCAGATCGCTTTCTCTCCTCTCCTCTCCTCTCCTCTCCCGGATCAACTAGGAATACCAAAGGAGACCACCCTGACCGAAACAAGACAGGACTAGAATGACCACAGAAACCCAGTAAATCACCCGTGAGTACAAACACGCGTGGCTGGTGACAGAGAGGAGAGAGGGGCCTAAGGAGAGATTAAGTGACTGCTAACAGTTCGACAGTTTGTCAGTGGAGACACCACCTCCAGTCTGCTCCACCAACAAGGGGACAGCTGAAGGGAGGAAAGGACTCCCCAGAGACTCACCAAGTACAACTCTGAGTCTCCATTGCTACTACCCTCAGAATCTGGAGCAGCAACAGGGAGGGACACTAGGGTACAGAGATCTAACCGGGAAACTCAGGAGAAGACCTATACCTCGGTGGCATAGCTGAAGGGCTGTGAAAGTCTCTTTGCATAACCACTGGATTATCTCTGCCACACCCTGCTTTATCTCTTGGTCAGGAGTCATTGATTAAGCCAAGAAACCTATTGATAGTTTAAAAGCCCTCAGGCTACCATAGCCTACAGGGGAAAAAAAAAAAAGGCTTTTACACCACTGAACTCCAACTCAGGGATTGAAAAACCTCTTAACTTATATAAAATGGTTAAAACAACAAGAAAAAATAATGGAGACTCGAACCAGGACAAGAGTCCAGCTAAAAGTCCTCCAGAGGGCAAAGCACAAAACAACGAGTTCAACATCCAAACATTAGCTAAGGAAATAATAACAGGAGTGAGTAAAGAATTTGAAAAAATTGTAATCAGAACTGCAGGAACAACAAATGAGAATATGGAAGAAAATTCTAATAATCTCATGGTTATTAGAGAGCTGAAAGCTGAAATTGCTGAGCTAAGAAGGCAACTAGCTGAACAAGCTAAAACAGTATTAGAGCAGGGCAACAAAACAGATGAACTCCAGAAAGCAGTAGAGGGCAGAGAGAACAGAATCAATGAGGCTGAAGACAGAATTAGCAAGACTGAGGATGAATTAGAGACAACTAAAGAAGAAGTAAGAGATCTCAAAAAGAGATTAAGAGATGCTGAAAACAACAACAGAGTCCTATGGGATGACTTCAAAAGAAACAATATACGCATTATTGGCTTACCAGAGGAAGAAAGAGAAGGGGAGGAAGAAAGCGTTCTCCAGGCCATAATAGCTGAAAATTTCTCTAGTCTAGACAACACCAAAGACATAAAGATTCAAGAAGCCCAGAGGGTCCCAAACAGAATTAACCCAGACCTAAAGACACCAAGACATGTCATACTTAGATTGGAAAGGAATAAGGATAAAGAAAGGATCCTCAAGGCTGCAAGAGAAAAACAAAGAGTCACCTACAAAGGAAAACCCATAAGATTAGCAGCAGACTTCTCCATACAAACACTACAGGCCAGAAGAGAATGGCAGGATATCTATCAAGTGCTCAATGAGAAAGGCTTTCAGCCAAGAATACTATATCCTGCTAGACTGTCATTCAGACTAGATGGAAGCATCAAAACCTTCTCAGACAAACAACAGTTGAAGGAAGCAACCATCACCAAGCCTGCCTTGAAAGAAGTTCTGAAAGGTTTCCTATAAACAACCAGACCACCACAAATAGAACATATATCAAAACACTCTAAAACTCTACAAGAATGGCGTTAAAATATCTTCAATCTTTGATATCAATAAATGTCAATGGCCTGAATTCACCTATTAAAAGACACAGAGTAGGAAGATGGATCAGAAAACACAACCCAACAATATGTTGTCTACAGGAAACTCACCTAACGCAACAAGACAAACACAGACTTAAAGTGAAAGGATGGAAAACTATCATTCAAGCCAATGGCCCACAAAAAAGGGCAGGAACAGCTATTCTCATATCTGACATGATAGACTTTAAAATACATAAGATTTAAAAAGATAGGAATGGACACTACTTAATGCTCAGAGGATCAGTCAATCAAGAGGACTTAACAATTATTAATATCTATGCACCCCATGAGAAGCCATCTAAATACATCAAACTTCTACTGAAAGAGCTACAGCAATATATTAACAGTAACACAATCATAGTAGGGGACTTCAACACCCCACTATCTCAACTTGACAGATCATCCAGGAAGAAAATCAGTAAAGACATAAGGGAGCTAAATGAAGAGATAGATAACCTAGAACTATTGGACATTTTCAGAGTCATTCAGAGCAAGTTGTGGTATATATACACAATGGAATACTACTCAGCTGTAAAAAATGGTGACTTCACCGTTTTCAGCCGATCTTGGATGGACCTTGAAAAAATCATGTTGAGTGAAATAAGTCAGAAACAGAAGGATGAATATGGGATGATCTCACTCTCAGGCCGAAGTTGAAAAACAAGATTAGAAAAGAAAACACAAGTCTAACCTGAAATGGAATTGGAGTATTACACCAAAGTAAAAGACTCTGGGGTGGGTGGGTGGGTGGGGAGAATACAGGTCCATGAAAAATGATGAATGAAATAGTGGGGGTTGTATTGCTAAATGGGAATCTGGGGAATGTTATGCATGTAAAAAAAAAAAAAGAAGTAGAAACGCAAAGCAGAAATTGACTGAGTTTGGAGTATGGCACCAAAGTAAGAAAGCAGAAGTATACTAGAGTTTGCAGTGAGTACCTCCCTAATACTTCCTCTCCACTTTTCCAAGCTTTGGGTCCATGATTGCTCAACAATTTGTTTGGCTTTGTATGTTAACTCTCTTTTCAGTCACCAGGTTCCAGGTATCATCAGGATGCCGACCAGACTTCCCTGGATTGAAGACACCACCAATGTGTCCTGGAGCTCAGCTTCCCCAGAGACCCATCCTACTAGGGAAAGAGAGAGGCAGACTGGGAGTATGGACCGACCAGTCAACGCCCATGTTCAGCGAGGAAGCAATTACAGAAGCCAGACCTTCTACCTTCTGCAACCCTCAATGACCCTGGGTCCATGCTCCCAGAGGGATAGAGAATGGGAAAGCTATTGGGGGAGGGGGTGGGATATGGAGATTGGGCGGTGGGAATTGTGTGGAGTTGTACCCCTCCTACCCTATGGTTTTGTTAATTAATCCTTTCTTAAATAAAAAAAAAAAACAATAATAACTATAACAACAACAACAAAAAAAAAAAACAAGGGCAACAAAAGGGAAAAAAATTTTTTAAAGTTGGTGTATTTCACCAAAGTAAAAGACTGGGGGGTGGGGGGGAGAGTACAGCTCCAAAAAGGATGACAGAGGACCTAGTGGGGGTTGTATTGTTATGTGGAAAACTGAGAAATGTTATGTACAAACTATTGTATTTACTGTCTATTGTAAAACATTAATCCCCCAATAAAGAAATTTAAAAATAAAAAAATAAAAAAAAAAAGAAAGATAGACACCTGCAGACTTGCTTCACCGCCTGTGAAGCGACTCCTCTGCAGGTGGGGAGCCGGGGTTCGAACCGGGATCCT
Source organism: Erinaceus europaeus (assembly GCF_950295315.1). Taxonomy (NCBI): domain Eukaryota; kingdom Metazoa; phylum Chordata; class Mammalia; order Eulipotyphla; family Erinaceidae; genus Erinaceus; species Erinaceus europaeus. The sequence continues at coordinate 116,085,681 of NC_080171.1, read as the reverse complement.
TATGCCGGTCCTTGTACTTTGCGCCACCTGCGCTTAACCCGCTGCGCTACATCCCGACTCCCGCAAAATATTTTTAAAGACAGGCAACTAGCAATATTTTCTACAATATAAATTGTTGCATAATATACTAGTTGATATGTTTTTACACTTCATGTAAATAAAATGACACATAAAAAATGGGGGGATGGCCTCCCAGAGCAGAACCTCCACAATAACCCTGTTGGAAAAAAAAAAGACAGGAAATAGGTGTGTGATCAGTCCCCAGTACTACCATAAGTCAAAGCTGACTAATGCTCTGGCCCTTCCCTCTCTGTATTGCTGTCATTAAGAAACCAAATAAATAAAAAGAAACATACACACACAAAGAAAGAAAGGAAGAGAAAGAAAGAAAGAAAGAATTGTCAACTGCAGACTGATGTAATGAAAACTCCCTGTCCATCCTTCTAGTTCTCTCTCATCCTGCTGGTCAGTCTAGAAGGGTGGCCAGTTATAGTCACAGGATGTGAGTGGGCTAGAGACGTGCTACAACTGGAAGACCCAGTCAGCAAGAAATAGATACAATTGTGCTACTTCACTGACAGTTCAGGTTTAGATCAGGACGATGCCATGGTTTATCCTACGCTGATGAATAAACGTGTGTGTATTTTTTTCCCTCAGGATTTGCCTCTGGTGTATAACATAGGACCAAGAGGCTCCATGTCTAACAGATCATTCCTATGGTAAATACTTTCCTAAACCTTCTATTTTCTCCAAATCTCTGTTAGTTCTCCCTTTTCCAAGTCAGGTCTTCGAACCTCCTATTAATTCAATGAATCCCAATAACCTGTCCAGCAAATGTTGCCTGTGTTTAGGAGTGCAAATGAGAAAGTTGATGGATATGTGCATGAAATGTGGTACAAAATCAAATGCACCTTACGCCAAATTTCCTTTTTTTTTTTTTTTTTTTTGCTTCCAGGGTTATTGCTGGGGCTTGGTGCCTACACTAGGAGTCCACTGCTTCTGGAGGCTTTCCCCCCCCCCTTTTATTGCCCTGGTTGTTTATCCTTGTTATTATTGTTGTTGTTTTTATTGCTGTCATTGTTGTTGGATAGGACAGAGAGAAATGGAGAGAGGAGGGGAAGACAGAGAGGAGAGAAAGATAGACATCTGCAGACCTGCTTCACTACTTGTGAAGCAACTCCCCCCCCCCCCCCTGCAGGTGAGGAGCAGGGCTCGCTCGAACTGGGATCCTTACACTGGTCCTTGTGCTTTGCGCCATGTGCACTTAACCAGCTGTGCTACTGCCCGGCCTCCTACGTCAAATTTAATCACATACAAAACAATGCTGTGTTTCATTTCCAGTATGATTACAGAGATACCTATTTTGAGAGTTTAGTCCTTTGCTGATATATAACCTGAGTTATATATCACAAGTGGTTTGGAAAGAAAATGAGATCTCAACACTTGACATGGATGTCAGAATGAATCATGGTAATTACCAAGGTTTCTTGGAGATTATAGACCTCAATTGAGAGAAAGAATTGTTTTTTTTTTTTTTTTTTTTTTTACTAGAGCACTGCTCAGCTCTGGTTTACGGTGTGGGGGGACTGACTGAACCTGGTTCTTCAGAGCCTCAGGCATGAGAATCTCTTTGCGTAACCATTATGCTATCTATCCCCACCCTCAAAGGTATTTCTGGACATGAATAAAAATACACCAATGTTCATATGTTAGAGACACAAGACCAGTGGTAAGTATATTGACTCAGTTGCAGTCAGGTAGGACAATGAAGAAAGAAAGTCATAGGAACATAGAGGTAGGAAGCAAGCCTTGTTTTCTATAGAGCTTAGAATATAATGGTTAGTAGGGGTGTTCAATGATCACGGGCAGGTTAGCAATGCTTTGTCAGTAGTATAATGTGTATGTGGTCCCAGTATGCTATACCTTACAGTCTAGGTGTATAGTAAGTTTGTGTAGTTACATCTTCCCACATTCAAAATGGGGCAAAAATCACCTAATGACTCGTTTACCAGAATGAAACTTAGTTCATAAATGACACACAACTGTATTCAGAGAGGAGAAAACTCAAGGGAAAACATTCACAAACAGAAACATTGTGTCGTAAAATACTATGTAGTCTCCCCACCTGGGAGACTGCATGAGTGGTGAGGCAGAGCTTCAGGTGTCTGTCTCTCCCTTTCTAGCTCCCTTCCCTTTCAATTTCTGTCTCTATCCAATAATAAATAAATAAATACATAAAAGTATTTTTAAAAGCACTATGTAATCTAAATAATCCATGCTCAAGCTTCAGAAGTACTTTATGAAATAGGTCCTTATTACCTCTTTTGGGAAACAGAAAACCAAGTCTTTATCAAAGGGCCCTGGGAAGTGGTGCGATTGCTAAAGCCTTGGGCCCTCAAGCACGGAGTCCTGAGTTCACACCCTGGCATTCCATATGCCAGTGTTGCTCTGAAACATCCCCCCCCTCCACTATCAACTAAATAAACCTTTAAAACATGGAAAAATAAAACAAAAGGTATAGAAAACAGATTGGGAGGGAGGAGCTCTATACACTCTGTCCTATACACAAGAGAAAAGGCCAAGGGGGAAGACAGAGCAGGAAGAAGTCATTTGAGATGATGGTTTTTGAGTTGGCCCTTGCTAAGTGCGGTTGGCCGTAGTCACTGTGAACAGCATCAAGGAACATTCCACCCAGGAGAAGCCAATGTTCACCAGTCCCAGAATCCTATGGGCTAAAAGTTTAGTGCGTAGGAAGTGAACACCACGTATACTTCTGGGTTGGACACATTTGAGAACCTAGGGGGCAAGTCTGCTCAATCTAATGGCTCATTATCAACTGACAACCCAGGGCAGGGGCAGGGTAAATAGCATGATTATGCAAAGAGACTCCCATGCCTAAGGCATGTGCTAGTACTTCCATGTGATGTACCAGGGATTCATGACAATAGTAGGAGCTTTCTCTGGTGATATTCTTGCTTACTGTTGATTTTTTTTTTTTTTTTGCCTCCAGGATTATCGCTGGAGTTCAGTGCCTGCACTTCGGATCACTGCTCCTATGGCCATTTTTTCCTATTTTATTCGATAGGACAGAGAGAAATTGAGAGAGGAGAGGGGCATAGAGAGGAGAGAAAGAAAGACACCTGCAGACCTGCTTCACTGTTTGTGAGGTGAGTGACCCCCCTGCAGGTGGAGAGCCGGGGGCTGGAACAGGAATCCTTGCACCTCATACTATGTGTGCTTAACCCAGAGTGCCACCACCCTGACTCCTCTTGCTTACTTTACTGTTCAAATGTATTAATCAGGAGTCGGGTGGTAGCACAGCTGGTTAAGCGCACGTGGCACAAAGTGCAAGGACTTGCCTAAGGATCCCGGTTCAAGGCCCGGCTCCCCACCTGCAGGGGAGTCACTTCACAGGCAGTGAAACAGGTCTGCAGGTGTCTATCTTTCTCTCCCCCTCTGTCTTCCCCTCCTCTCTCCATTTCTTTCCATCCTATATATCTACGATGACATCAATAACAACAATAATAACTACAGCAACAATAAAAAACAACAAGGGCAACAAAAGGGAAAGTAAATAAATATTAAAAAATTAATGTATTAATCATACATTCCAACTGAACAGAACTATAATCTCAGTACAGTAAGTAAAGAGATGCCTGGGCAGTATTGGTCTTTGCTTTTCCTAGAGATGGGGATATTATTTGTCGGTGAGAGGTTTTTCTTATTTCAAATTTCTCATCTGGAAGTACTCTTAGATGGAAGCCAAAAATCTACCTTCTCACCCCATCACTCCTCCGTCGTATTCACAGACACCCACATAAAGAAGATGCTTGATACAATATGAGAAATAAAATAAATATGGGGACTGGTGAATCACGAAAGTATATGTAAACTTATTTTTTGAATTGAATTTCATTACTATCACAGACTACTCAATGACTATGGAGTTATTATTAGCTAGTTCTGTCAGTTGCCTGGAAAAGACTCATCACCAGGCAGTGCGGTCACTACCCAGCAGGACCAGATGCTGTGCAGAAGCCATTATGTCGTCCTCCAGCGTCCCTGCAGAAAAATGACTCTGCAGTAATCCACCAAGAGGGCCTGCACTCTACAAGGCTGCTATGAATAACAATGTCAGTACACTCATTCATTGCATAGACTGATGGAGACTTATTTTCCATGTAACTTTCTAAGAATTAGAATCTACTCAGATAGAAAAAAAAATACTTGTCATTTATTCTTGTTGGAGTTCTAATTTACAATCATGAAAATCAATAATTTAATTTGAATTTACTTACCATCATCTAAATCATTATTAAATTAAACCAAATGCTATTCTCTTTCTCTCTAAGTGAATGTGTATATTCGATTTATTATGAGACATTTTGCAAAGCAACATCACTTTCGGAAAACACTTAATAATTGCCTGGCAGGTTATTTCTCTGTTGGCCCGGTGCTATTCTCGTCATGTTCAGGAGCATTTTGACGCAGGGTAACCTCAAGGGATTGAATAAGCAATGTACTCCTCATCCCAGAGACGGGCCAGAGGGAAAGGAGCCCAGAGTCCTTACCTTCCCCACAGACTTAAATGTTAAATTAGCTCGGCTTAGCTGTCGCAACTCCCCGTCTGCCTCTCCCTGTGTTGCACATGGAACCTGAGAGTGTCCATTCATGTGCAGCATAGAGAGGGGCATAGGACGGGTAGGAAGGGAGCAGGGCAGCCTTCAGCTGCTGAAGGTCCTGGGTCCAGAACTGTCTGCAAAGCCTCTGTTCAACATGACCTTCCTGGTTTCACCCAGGAGCTGCTTCCATAACCTCTAAATACCCAAACCTATGGGAGATATTAAGACTATGGAGTGGTGAGGGCAGTGGCATACCTGGTTGAGGAACCATGCGCAAACACCTGGGTTCAAGCCCCCTATCCTCACCTGCTGGCTGGCAGAGAGCTATATTTACAGTGAAGCAGTGCTGCCGGTGTCTGTATTTCTCCTTCTCTATATCCCCATTCTCTCTTGATTTCTCTCTTACTCTATCCAATAAAGAAATAAAGTAAAATATATTTTTTAAAAAAACTATTGGCAAAATAGCTCACATTAGTAGTGTGTTGCTTTACCATGCACTTGACCCAGTTTCAGGGACACTGAGGAATCTGAAGAGGTACCTGTCAACACACTGAGATGATAATAGTCAGCACTGCTTGAACCCCTGATAGGGCTCCTTAGCCACCCACCCCCACCCACCAAGTCCTCTGGTGGTGTTTTCAGGTACAATAGAATAATTTAATCTAGGGATAAAATCTTCGAAAGAAATGTGGGAGCAGGATGACAGAGGGTAAGGGGAGCCTCAAGAAGACAGGTGAAGAGAGAAATGTCAAAGAAAGGAGACCAAAAAAAAAAAAAAAGAGAGAGAGAGAGAGAGACAGACAGACAGAGAGAAATTTGGCCCTTGGCTCATAAGACCCAGGACTGGAAGTTTCTTATTTATGTGCTCTCCCTCACTGCACAGGATTAGGATGAAAATGAGAACCCCACGCAGAGACTTGGCACTGAGAGCCAGCAATAACCCTGGAGGCAAAACAAAACAAAAAAATACTGTGAAATACTACTCTAAAACTAAAAAAAAAAAAAAAGAATTACATTGCATCTTTTGCGACAAAGTGTGTGGAACTAGAGAGGTCATCATGCTATAAGCAGATAATTTCTTTCTTTCTTCCTTTCTTTCTTTCTTCCTTCCTTTCTTTCTTTCTCTCTCTCTCTCTCCCTCTCTTTCTTTCTTTTTGCCTCCAGAGTTATTGATGGGGCTTGGTGCCTGCACTACAAATCCACTCTCCTAGAGGCCATTTTTTCCCATTTTATTGCCCTTAATTATCATCATTCTTGTTATTATTGTTGTTGTTATTGATCTCATTGTTGTTGGACAGGACAGAGAGAAATGGAGAGAGGAGGGGAAGACAGAGAGGGGGAGAGAGAAAGACAGACACCTGCAGACCTGCTTCACTGCTGGTGAAGGGACACCCCTGCAGGTGGGGAGCCAGGGGCTGGAACCAGGATCCTTACACCAGTCCTTGTGCTTTGCACTACGTGCGCTTAACCTGCTGTGTTACCGCCTGGCCCCCAAGCAGATAATTTCTTTATCCAGTCGTATATCTCAGCTCTGGTTTACAGTGATGCTGGGCATTGAATTTGGAACTTTTGATACCTCAGGCGTGACAGTTTTTTGCATAGTCATTATGGTATCTCTCCAGTGCTGCTTATCATTTGAAAAAAAACTATTCGTGGGTTCCAAGGATTAGAATGAGGGCATATTTTGGAAGGGTGTTATTCAATCCACTACACTTATTTTTAAGTTTTTTTATTTTTTAAAGTATTTGATTTTTGAGAGAGATACAGAGAGAGAAAGGCACAGAGAGAAACACCAGAGCACTGTACAGCTCTGGCTTATTGTGGTGCAGGGGATTGAATTTGGGATTTTGGAGCCTCAGGCATGAGAGTCTCTTTGCATAACCATTATGCTATCTACCCCTCCCTTTATTTTATTTTTATTCCAGAAAACAGCTCCACTCTGGATTATGGAGGTGCAGGGGATTGAACCTGGGATTTGCATAACCATTATGCTATCTACTGTACTTTACTGTTAAGGGGGGGGCAGGTGGTGGTGCACCTGGTTAAGTGCTCACATTACAGTGCACAAGGACCCAGTTTCAAGCCCCTGGTCCCCACCTGCAGGGGGAAAGCCTTATTAGTGGTGAAGCAGAGCTGAAGGTGTCTCTCTGCCTCTCTATCTACCCCACCACTCTCATATTCTCTCTGACTCTATCCAATCTTCTTCTTCTTCTAGCGTTTGCCCTTCTTCCATAGCCAGTCAACAGCGTCAGGCTGAAAGCTGTCAGGAGCTGCTTGTTGCTGGCTTTGAAAGTGACTGGGATCCATGTGGATTCAGTCGGCTAGGAAGGATCCTCAGTTTCCCCAATGAATGGGGACTCACGGGATGCACCACGGGAAGGTCGATCCAATGCATCCCACTCTATCCAATAATAAAGAAGAACATTAAAAAGAAAGAAAAAAAAATGTCCACCAGGAGCAGTAGATTTGCAGTGCCAGCACTGAGCTCCAGTGATAACCCTGAAGGCAAAAAGAAAAAAAAAAAAAGCAGTTTTTCAAGGGTTGGGGAGAGAGCATAACAGTTATGCAAAAGACTTTCCTGCTTGGGGGTCAGGCGGTGGCGCAGTGGGTTAAGCTCATGTGGTGCAAAGCACAAGAACCAGGGTAAGGAAGCCCACCTGCAGGGGAGTCGCTTCACAGGCGGTGAAGCAGGTCTGCAGGTGTCTGTCTTTCTCTCCCCCCCTCTGTCTTCCCCTCCTCTCTCCATTTCTCTCTGTCCTATCCAACACCGAACAACATCAACAATGGCAATAATAATAACCACAACGAGGGCAACAAAAGGGGGAAAAAAATGGCCTCCGGGAGTGGTGGATTCATGGTGCAGGCACCGAGCCCAGCAATAACCCTGGAGAGGGAAAAAAAAAAAAAAAGACTTTCCTATGGGAAAAATGGCCTCCAGGAGCAGTGGATTCATGGTACAGGCACTGAGCCCCAGCGATAACCCTGGAGGCAAAATAAACAAACAAAAAACAAAAACAAACAAACAAAAAACAGAGAAGTGGGGTGAAGTGGTGCATTTGGTTGAGTGCACACATTACAGTGCCCAGGGACCTAGGTTCAAGCTCCCAGTCTCATGCTGCAAGTCTCTCTCTCTGTGTGTCTCTCTGTGTCTGTGTCTCTCCCTCTCTCTCCCTCTCTCTCTCTCTCCCTCTCCCTTCCTTCCTTCTTTTATTTCTCTCTTTCTTTTCCTTTTTTTTTTTTTTTTTGCCTCCAGTTGCTAGGGCTTAGTGCTGGCACTATGAATCCAGTACTTCTGGCAGCCTTTCCCCCCCTTTTAATCAATAAGGCAGTGAGAATTGAGAGGGGCAAGGGAGATAGAAAGAGAAGGAAAAAGATAGACACCTGCAGACTTGCTTCACTGTTTGTGGAGCTTCCCCTCTGCAGGTGGAGAGCTGGGGCATCAAACCCGGGTCCTTATATGTAGTACTGGGTGTGCTTAACCAGATCTGCCACCACCTAGCCCTCTTCTCTCGCTCTCTTCTTTACTTTTCAATTTCTTTTCTTTTTTATTATTTATTTTCCCTTTTTTGTTGCCATTGTTTTATTGTTGTTGTAGTTATTATTGTTGTTGAAAAAAAAAAAGACTTTCCTGCCTGAGGCTCTGTAGTCTCAGATTCGTACTCTGCACCACCATAAACCAGAGATTGAGCAGTATTCTGGTTTCACTCTGTGTGTCTCTCTCTCTGTATCAGCCTCATTCTGCATCTCTCTCATTAAATAAATCAAAATTGAGCAAGAAAGATTTTGACTAAGTTTTTCTAAAAAAGAAGCAATTTTTCAGATATCAGAGGCACCTTGTATGTTGGACTTGAAAGAGCTTAGGAAGGTTCCAGCACCATGTCAAACTATTTCTGAAAAGTGACCTGAGAAAAATGTTCCATCGCTCCCTAGACTCTAGCATTACACATCAGCTGTCCCAGATAACCAGGCCTTGGAGTGGTGATACGCATTAGAAAAGCAATTTCCTTTCTCAGGTCCCAGGATGACAAACCCCATTACAATGGGAGAACCTGAGAATAGTAACTGCTTTCTGTTCCAGGTGAAGAGGAGGTGCAAATGTTGGTCAAAAGAGGAAGAAGAAATATTTGTGGGAGTCAGGCTGTAGCGCAGCGGGTTAAGCGCAGGTGGCGCAAAGCACAAGGACCGGCATAAGGATCCCGGTTCGAACCCCGGCTCCCCACCTGCAGGGGAGTCGCTTCACAGGCGGTGAAGCAGGTCTGCAGGTGTCTGTCTTTCTCTCCTCCTCTCTGTCTTCCCCTCCTCTCTCCATTTCTCTCTGTCCTATCCAACAACAACAACAATAATAACTACATCAATAAAACAACAAGGGCAACAAAAAGGGAATAAATAAATAAAATAAATATTTAAAAAATCTAAAAAAAAAAAAAAAGAAATGTTTGTAAAGACAATGGACTCACTCTCACTTCTCCCTTGACATAAGGATTGAAAGCAGACACTGGCTGATTGTCAGGAAGATGCTGATAGAAGACACATGATTCTTTTCTTTCTTCTCCTAAATATTTCTTTTTTGTGGTACCAATGCCTCACACATATGTGATCTTACAGTCATTAGGCCATATTTTCATTCATTTTATTACACACACACACACACACACACACACACACACACACACACACACACACACACACGGTGGGTGGGTAAGAAGCCACCTCACTGGAGCTTTCCCCAGTGCCATGGCATGCCCATGCGGTGCTATTGGTGTGGACTGCTACATGTTTTGCCCACAGGGAGAAAGCTTCATGAAGCAGCACTGCAGTTGTATCTCTCTCTCCTTCTCTCTTCTTCTCCCCTCACAATTCCTCTGTCCTATCAAATATAGATAAACAAATAGGTCAAAATGGCTGCTAGTAGTGGTGGGATTCATCCTGTAGGTTCCCGGCAGTAACCTTGATAGCGATAAAATATATGATGATGGTGAAGATGATGATAAGTTCAAAGTCTGAGTCAGCAAACTAGCTCACCAGGATGGTGTACCTGCTTTGCCACACGTGCAAAGGAGCTTCCGTGCTGTGGTGCCTTTCCCGTTCTCTGTCCCTCTGTCTTTCTCTAAAAAAAAAAAAAAAAAAAAAAATCAGTGTGGAGCAGTTACACTGGAACAGCAGCAGCAGCAACAAAATTCAGGGTCTCTACACTCAGATAGGTCCTCGTTACAATCCCTGCCTGTATCAGCATTATCTGGCTCAGTTATATTGGGCTCAGGAGAACCGCACGAGAAAGTGGGGTTGCTCTGGTTACCCACAGTGCTGTGATTATCAACACGGCTCTTTCAGCACCCAGGAGACAGGGTAGTCTCACTCCTTAGCTTGTAAGTAAGGAGAAAGCTCAGGTTCTCTTCAGTGCCAGTCTGAGTGGAAACAGCACCGCCCGCTCGAGTCCATCAGGGCCTTGGAGTCCTGAACACGTCGTTTATTTGAGGCAACGGACACTAAATGTACAAGTGGGACTGTTTCATTTCCAGTTTGACACTGCGCTGTCACAAATCATAGTCAAGTTCAGGCCTTTCCTACATCTAGCAAGGAGCAAGTTACAGGCCCTTTCAAACTTCTACAAGCGGTGTTCTAGTGCCACCTACAGGCCAGTATGTAGACCACACACGTAGTCACGAGGTCCATCACAGTGGAATGCAAAGTAAGGATGCAGCATAAAAATATAGTATACATTCTAGGCTGCATTCATTTGGGCACCAGCCTTCCTCGAGTGGCAGAGTATGTTGGCCCAGCCTCCCTTCGTAGAGTGGGGCAGTCCCTGCCACTGTTGTTCCACACCGAGGGCAAGTCCTGTAGAGGCCCACAAGAGGGTCCACAATGCTGTAGAGATCCATGTCTGAAGCTCCAAAATCCCAGGTTCTATCCCCTGAGCCACCATCATCCACGAGGAATATATTGCCTCCAAAATCTAGAGAGGCCCACTATGTATCGTACCTCTTTTCTGGTTGTAGGAGGAGCCAGATACAGCAGCTGAGCCTTTATAGTGTAAGAAACATCTTGGTGCAGTGATTCAGAACACCATGAACAAGGACCCAGCTTCAAACCCCTAGACCCCAACTACAGAGTGAGAGCTTCTGAATTACTGGAGTGGTGAAACAAGTGCTACAGGCGTCTCTCTTTCTCCCTATCTCCTGCTGCTGCCCTCTTAATTTCTCTCCATTCTATCAATGAGAAAAAGAGGTGGGGAGGAAGGGGGGAATGGACAGCAGAAGTGGTGGATTTATTCTGCAGGCACTGAGGTCCAGTAGTAACTCTAGTAGCAATTAAAAGAGAGAGAGAGAGAGAAAGGGGGCACCAGGCAGTGGCACAGTGGGTTAAGCACACATGGCATGAAGCACAAGGACTGGCCTAAGGATCCTGGTTCGAGCCCTCGGTTCCCCACCTGCAGGGGCGTCGCTTCACAGGTGGTGAAGCAGGTCTGCAGGTGTCTGTCTTTCTCTCCCCCTCTCTGTCTTCCCCTCCTCTCTCCATTTCTCTCTGTCTTATTCAACAACAATAACAACAATACTACTAACAACAATAATGATAACAGCAACAAAAAACAACAAGGGCAACAAAAGGGGAAAAAATAGCCTCCAGGAGCAGTGGATTTGTGGTGCAGGCACAAAGCCCCAGCGATAACCCTGGAGGCAAAAAAGAAAAAGAGAGAGAAAGAAAGAAAGAAAAGAAGAGAGAGTGAGAGAAAAGGAGGGAAAAAAGGAGGGAAGAAAGGAAGGGATGAAGGGAAGAAAGAGAGAGAAACATCTTGCCTAATGTCGGTCATGGCAGTGGTGTGCAGAGACCTGTCATTGGGCTGTAAGATAATGTAATTCATATGACAGAAACTGCTTTTTGATTATTCCCCTAGCAAAATAATTTTTAAAAAAAGAAATGTCTTGGGGCCAGGTGGTGGCGCACCTGGTTGAGTGCACATGTCACCCTGTGCAAGGGCCTGGGTCGGAGTCCCTGGTCCCTACCTGCAGGGGGAAAGCTTCACAAGTGGTGAAGCAGGGCTGCAGGTGTTTCTCTGTCTCCTCTCTCTTGTCTTCCCCTTCTTCTCAACTTTTGGCTGTCTCTATCAAATAAATAAAGACTAAAAAAAATAAAATAAAAGTCTTGCCATGCCACTAAACATTTCACTGATATGTAAGGGCCCCGACTTTTAAAAAAGTATTTATTTTATTATTTATTCCCTTTTGTTGCCCTTGTTGTTTTATTGTTGTTGTTATTCATGTTGTTGGATAGGACAGAGAGAAATTGAGAGAGGAGGGGAAGACAGAGAGAAGGAGAGAAAGACAGACACCTGCAGACCTGCTTCACCACCTGTGAAGCGACCCCCCTGCAGGTGGGGAGCCAGGGGCTTGAATCGGGATCCTTAGGCTGGTCCTTGCGACTCCCTGAGCCCTGACTTTTAAAAATACATTTCTCAGGAGTCGGGCGGTAGCCCAGCAGGTTAAGCGCATGTGGTGCAAGGCTCAAGGTCCAGCGTAAGGATCCCAGTTTGAGCCCCCGGCTTCCCACCTTCAGGGAAGTCGCTTCACAGGCGGTGAAGCAGGTCTGCAGGTGTCTGTCTTTCTCTCGTCCTCTCTGTCTTCCCCTCCTCTCTCCATTTCTCTCTGTCCTATCCAACAACGACATCAATAACTACAACAATAAAACAAGGGCAACAAAAGGGAATAAATAAATACTTTTTAAAAATGCATTTCTAGGGGCTAGGCGGTAGGTAGCGCAGCGGGTTAAGCGCACATGGCACAAAGCGCAAGGGCCGGCGTAGGAATCCCGGTTCTAGCCCCCAGGCCCCAGCTCCCCACCTGCAGAGGGTCGCTTAGCAAGCGATGAAAGGTCTGCAGGTGTCCGTTCTCTCCTCCTCTCTGTCTTCTCCTCCTCTCTCCATTTCTCTCTGTCCTATCCAACAACAGCAGCAGCTATGACAACAATAACAATAACAACAACAACTACAATGGCAACAAAATGAGAAAAATGACCTCCAGGAGCAGTGGATTCATAGTTCAGGCACGGAGCTACAGCGATAACCCTGGAGGCAAAGGAAAAAAATGCATTTCTCACTTTCTGACAGTTTTAAAAAAACTTTTTATTTATTTGAGAAAGAGAATTAGAGCATCATTCTGTTACATGCAATGCCAGGGATCCACCCCTGGACCTCATGCTTGAGAGTTCTGTGCCTTATCCACTGTGCCAATTCCCAGGTCATGACACAAATATTCACCGGTAAGTCTGTATCATACTCACTGATCAGTATAAGGTCAAATAAGCATAACACTATCAATGTAATGACCCTGTGGAAGGCAAAGAACTTCCAGATGTCCTTTAAGTAAATTAAGAGGCAGAAGGGAAAACCATATACCCCCAAGGTAGGACAGACAAGGTGCACTGCTGAGGCCGGGTGCTAATAAACCCGGTTAAGTGCACATAATGTGAATAGCCTGCACATAATGTTCGAGCCTCCTGCTCCCCCACCTGGAGGTCTGCTTCACAGTGAAGCAGGTCTGCAGACGTCTCAAGTGTTTATCTTTCTTTTTTAAAATATTTATTTCCTTTTTGTTGCCCTTGTTTTCATTGTTGTTGTAGTTATTATTGTTGTTATTGATGTCGTCATTGTTAGATAGGGGACAGAGAGAAATGGAGAGAGGAGGAGAAGACAGAGGGGGTGAGAGAAAGACAGACACCTGCAGACCTGCTTCACCGCCTGTGAAGCGACTCCCCTGCAGGTGGGGAGGGGGGGCTCCAATCTCGATCCTCCCGCAGGTCCTTGCGCTTTGTGCCAAGTGCGCTTAACCCGCTGCACTACTGCCCGACTCCCTGATGTCTTTCTTTCCCTCTCTCTCTATCTTACCTCCCCTCTCAATTTCTCTCTGTCCCATTGAATGAAAAGGAAAAAAAAAAAAGCCACCAGAAGTAGTGGATTCATAGTGCTGGTACAAAGCCTCAGCAACTGGAGGCAAAAAAAAAGTGTGTTGCTGGGCGGAGGGTGATAGCATAATGGTTATGCAAACAGACTCTCATGCCTGAGGCTCTAAAATCCCAGGTTCAATCCCCTACACCACCACACTACCAAAAGCCAGAGCTGAAGAGTGCTCTGGTTAAAAAACAACAAAAACAAAACAAAAAAAAAACTGTGTTGCTGGTCTTGCCAGGTGAAAGAAACCTACCTACTAACAGGTGTAGCGAGGAAAGCTTTTGCCAGACAGATGATTGGCTGTATCCCATGTAGCAGTGGTTACGCTAGTTTGCTTACACCAGGAAGTCAGCTGCTGGAGTGCCGAGTAGGAGCAAGCCTCCCAGGGTTTCTAGGGAAGTACGCTGTCAACATACACATTTGGAGGGACCAGTGTGACTATTTAAGAGATAGTGCCTACAGGGTTAAGTGAGGTCATGGTGTAGGACATAGTCTGGTAAGGCTGGTGTCTTTCTTTTCTTTATTTGTGAATAATAGTGGCTTACAGGATTGTAAGGCTATAGGGTATAGTTTCACACCACACCCACCACCAAAGTTCTGTGCCCTCCCACCGCCTGAAGACAACAACTATAGTTCTCACAAAGGACTGGTGTCTTTATGAGAAGAGGAGACACCAGAGTTGTCAGATAGTCGCACATAGAAGGAAAATCATGTGAGGACAAACTAGAGGACATCTGTCTGGAACTTCTGAATAGCATGATCACCAGAAATTAAATATGTGTCTCCTCTCCCGGATCAACTAGGAATACCAAAGGAGACCACCCGGACCGAAACAAGACAGGACTAGAATGACCACAGGAACCCAGTAAATCACCCGTGAGTACAAACACGCGTGGCTGGTGACAGAGAGGAGAGAGGGGCCTAAGGAGAGATTAAGTGACTGCTAACAGTTCAACAGTTTATCAGTGGAGACACCACCTCCAGTCTGCTTCACAACAAGGGGACAGCTGAAGGGAGGAGAGGACTCCCCAGACACTCACCAAGTGCAACTCTGAGTCTCCATTGCTACTACCCTCAGAATCTGGAGCAGCAACAGGGAGGGACACCAGGGGACAGAGATCTAACCGGGAAACTCAGGAGAAGACCTATACCTCGGTGGCATAGCTGAGGGGCTGTGAAAGTCTCTTTGTATAACCACTGGATTATCTCTGTCACACCCTGCTTTATCTCTTGGTCAGGAGTCAGTGATTAAGCTAAGAAGCCTATTGATAGTTTAAAAGCCCTCAGGCTCCCATAGCCTACAGGGAAGAAAAAAAAAAGAGGCTTTTACACCACTGAGCTCCAACTCAGGGATTGAAAAAACTGTTAACTTCCACCACGGTAAACCCTTTAATTAAATTACTTAGACACAAGTCAATCCAGGCAATAATAATCAATACTTTGAAAAGTACTGATAAAGGGAACTCATAATATAATATATAAAATGGTTAAAACAACAAGAAAAAATATTGGAGACTCGAACCAGGACAAGAGTCCAGCTAAAAGTCCTCCAGAGGGTGAAGCACAAAACAACGAGTTCAACATCCAAACTTAGCTAAGGAAATAATAACAGGAGTGAGTAAAGAATTTGAAAAAATTGTAATCAGAAATGCAGGAACAACAAATGAGAATATGGAAGAAAATTCTAATTATCTCATGGTTATTAGAGAGCTGAAAGCTGAAATCGCTGAGCTAAGAAGGCAGCTAGATGAACAAGCTAAAACAGTATCAGAGCAGGGCAACAAAATAGATGAACTCCAGAAAGCAGTAGAGGGCAGAGAGAATAGAATCTATGAGGCTGAAGACAGAATTAGCAAGATTGAGGATGAATTAGAGACAACTAAAAAAGAAGTAAGAGATCTCAAAAAGAGATTAAGAGATGCTGAAAACAACAACAGAGTCCTATGGGATGACTTCAAAAGAAACAATATACGCATTATTGGCTTACCAGAGGAAGAAAGAGAAGGGGAGGAAGAAAGCATTCTCCAGGCCATAATAGCTGAAAATTTCTCTAGTCTAGACAACACCAAAGACATAAAGATTCAAGAAGCCCAGAGGGTCCCAAACAGAATTAACCCAGACCTAAAGACACCAAGACATGTCATACTTAGAATGGAAAGGAATAAGGATAAAGAAAGGATCCTCAAGGCTGCAAGAGAAAAACAAAGAGTCACCTACAAAGGAAAACCCATAAGATTAGCAGCAGACTTCTCCATACAAACACTACAGGCCAGAAGAGAATGGCAAGATATCTATCGAGTGCTCAATGAGAAAGGCTTTCAGCCAAGAATACTATATCCTGCTAAACTGTCATTCAGACTAGATGGAAGCATCAAAACCTTCTCAGACAAGCAACAGTTGAAGGAAGCAACCATCACCAAGCCTGCCCTGAAAGAAGTTCTGAAAGGTCTCCTATAAACAACCAGACCACCACAAATAGGACATATATCAAAACACTCTAAAACTCTACAAGAATGGTGTTAAAATATCTTCAATCTTTGATATCAATAAATGTCAATGGCCTGAATTCACCTATTAAAAGACACAGAGTAGGAAGATGGATCAGAAAACACAACCCAACAATATGCTGTCTACAGGAAACCCACCTAACTCAACAAGACAAACACAGACTTAAAGTGAAAGGATGGAAAACTATCATACAAGCCAATGGCCACAAAAAAGGGCAGAAACAGCTATTCTCATATCTGACATGATAGACTTGAAAATAGATAAGATCAAAAAAGATAGGAATGGACACTACTTAATGCTCAGAGGATCAGTCAATCAAGAGGACTTAACAATTATTAACATCTATGCACCCAATGAGAAGCCATCTAAATACATCAAACTTCTACTGAAAGAGCTACAGCAATATATTAACAGTAACACAATCATAGTAGGGGACTTCAACACCCCACTATCTCAACTTGACAGATCATCCAGGCAGAAAATCAATAAAGACATAAGGGAGCTAAATGAAGAGATGGATAAACTAGAACTATTGGACATTTTCAGAGTCATTCATCCCAAGAAACTGGAATACACATTTTACTCAAATCCACATGGATCATTCTCAAGGATAGACCATATGTTAGGCCACAAAGACAGCATCAGCCAATTCAAGAGCACTGAAATCATCCCAAGCATCTTCTCAGACCACAGTGAAATTAAACTAACACTTAATAATCAACAAAAGATTAGTAACAGTCCCAAAATGTGGAAGCTCAACAGTACACTTCTTAACAACTTCTGGGTCAAAGAGGAAATCAAGGAAGAAATCAAAATGTTTCGAGAGTTCAATGAAAATGAGGACACAAGCTATCAAAATATTTGGGACACAGCTAAAGCAGTCCTAAGAGGAAAGTTCATAGCTATACAAGCACACGTTAGGAAACAAGAAAAGGCACAAATAAACAGCCTGATTGCGCATCTTAAAGACCTAGAAGAAGAACAACAAAGGAATCCTAAAGCAACCAGAAGGACAGAAATCACTAAAGTTAGGGCAGAAATAAATAACATTGAGAATAGGAAAACCATACAAAAGATCAATGAAAGTAAATGTTGGTTCTTCGAAAGAGTAAACAAAATCGACAAACCTTTAGCCAGACTGACAAAACAAAAAAGGGAGAAGACCCAAATAAATCAGATAGTAAATGAAAGAGGAGATATCACAACAGACACTGCAGAAATTCAACATATCATGCGAGGCTTCTATGATCAACTATATGCCACCAAGCTAGAGAACCTGGAAGAAATGAATGATTTCCTAGATACCTACCAACTTCCAAAACTAAGTAAAGAGGAAGTGGATAACATGAACAGGCCCATCACAGCTAATGAAATTGAAACAGTTATCAAAAATCTTCCCAAAAATAAAAGTCCTGGACCAGATGGTTTTACAAATGAATTCTACAAAACCTTCAAAGAAGAACTAATACCTCTACTTTTAAAAGTCTTCCAGAAGATTGAAGACACTGGAATACTCCCTGCCAGCTTCTATGAAGCCAACATCACCCTGATACCAAAAGCAGATAGGGACACAACCAAAAAAGAAAACTACAGACCAATATCTCTGATGAACATAGATGCGAAAATATTGAACAAAATTCTAGCCAACCGGATACAGCAGTATATCAAAAAGATTGTTCATCATGACCAAGTGGGGTTTATTCCAGGCATGCAAGGTTGGTTTAATATATGCAAATCAATCAATGTGATCCACCACATCAACAAAAGCAAGACCAAAAACCACATGGTCATATCAATAGATGCAGAGAAAGCCTTTGACAAAATATAACATCCCTTTATGATCAAAACACTACAAAAAATGGGAATAGATGGAAAATTCCTGAAGATAGTGGAGTCTATATATAGCAAACCTACAGCCAACATCATACTCAATGGTGAAAAACTGGAAGCCTTTCCCCTCAGATCAGGTACTAGACAGGGCTGCCCACTATCACCATTACTATTCAACATAGTGTTGGAAGTTCTTGCCATAGCAATCAGGCAGGAGCAAGGAATTAAAGGCATACAGATTGGAAGAGAAGAAGTCAAACTCTCCTTATTTGCAGATGACATGATAGTATACATGGAAAAACCTAAGGAATCCAGCAAGAAGCTTTTGGAAATCATCAGGCAATACAGTAAGGTGTCAGGCTATAAAATTAACATTCAAAAGTCAGTGGCATTCCTCTATGCAAACACTAAGTTAGAAGAAATTGAAATCCAGAAATCAGTTCCTTTTTCTATAGCAACAAAAACAATAAAATATCTAGGAGTAAACCTAACCAAAGAAGTGAAAGACTTGTATACTGAAAATTATGAGTCACTACTCAAAGAAATTGAAAAGACACAAAGAAGTGGAAAGATATTCCATGTTCATGGGTTGGAAGAATTAACATCATCCAAATGAATATATTACCCAGACCCATCTACAAATTTAATGCTATCCCCATCAAGATCCCAAGCACATTTTTTAGGAGAATAGAACAAATGCTACAAATGTTTATCTGGAACCAGAAAAGACCTAGAATTGCCAAAACAATCTTGAGAAAAAAGAACAGAAATGGAGGCATCACACTCCCAGATCTCAAACTGTATTATAGAGCCATTGTCATCAAAACTGCTTGGTACTGGAACATGAACAGACACACTGACCAGTGGAATAGAATTGAGAGCCCAGAAATGAGGCCCCACACGTATGGACATCTAATCTTTGACAAAGGGGCCCAGACTATTACATGGGGAAAGCAGAGTCTCTTCAACAAATGGTGTTGGAAACAATGAGTGGAAACATGCAGAAGAATGAAACTGAATCACTGTATTTCACCAAATACAAAAGTAAATTCCAAGTGGATCAAGGACTTGGATGTTAGACCAGAAACTATCAGATACTTAGAGGAAAATATTGGCAGAACTTTTTTCCGCATAAATTTTAAAGACATTTTCAATGAAACGAATCCAATTACAAGGAAGACTAAGGCAAGTATAAACCTATGGGACTACATCAAATTAAAAAGCTTCTTCACAGCAAAAGAAACCACTACCCAAATCAAGAGACCCCTCACAGAATGGGAGAAGATCTTTACATGCCATACATCAGATAAGAGTTTAATAACCAACATATATAAAGAGCTTGCCAGACTCAACAACAAGACAACAAATAACCCCATCCAAAAGTGGGGGGAGGACTTGGACAGAATATTCGCCACAGAAGAGATCCAAAAGGCCGAGAAACACATGAAAAAATGCTCCAAGTCTCTGATTGTCAGAGAAATGCAAATCAAGACAACAATGAGATACCACTTCACTCCTGTGAGAATGTCATACATCAGAAAAGGTAACAGCAGCAAATGCTGGAGAGGGTGTGGGGTCAAAGGAACCCTCCTGCACTGCTGGTGGGAATGTCAATTGGTCCAACCTCTGTGGAGAACAGTCTGGAGAACTCTCAGAAGGCTAGAAATGGACCTACCCTATGACCCTGCAATTCCCCTCCTGGGGATATATCCTAAGGAACCCAACACATCCATCCAAAAAGATCTGTGTACACATATGTTCTTGGCAGCACAATTTGTAATAGCCAAAACCTGGAAGCAACCCAGGTGTCCAACAACAGATGAGTGGCTGAGCAAGTTGTGGTCTATATACACAATGGAATACTACTCAGCTGTAAAAAATGGTGACTTCACCGTTTTCAGCTGATCTTGGATGGACCTTGAAAAAATCATGTTGAGTGAAATAAGTCAGAAACAGAAGGATGAATATGGGATGATCTCACTCTCAGGCCGAAGTTGAAAAACAAGATTAGAAAAGAAAACACAAGTCGAACCTGAAAAGGAATTGGAGTATTACACCAAAGTAAAAGACTCTGGGGTGGGTGGGTGGGGAGAATACAGGTCCATGAAAGATGATGAATGACATAGTGGGGATTGTATTGTTAAATGGGAATCTGGGGAATGTTATGCATGTACAAAGTATTGTATTTACTGTTGAATGTAAAACATTAATTCCCCAATAAAGAAATAAAAAATAAAAAAAAAGAAATTAAATATGCCAGCACCTTTACCTGGGGTGTCTAGCTTCCAGGACTTAGTATGAATTTCGATTGTTTAAGCGACCGTTTGTATGATTTAACTATGGTTATTAAATTGCCAAAGTGTATTGTTTGCTTGCCTTATTGGCTAAAAGCGAACAGTACAGGAGGTATCACAATAGTTTTGTACCAGACTTGCATGCCTCAGGCCTCAGGCGTCCCAGGTTCAGTCCCCACTAATACCATCAGCCAGAGCTGAGCATGCTGCAGCCCCTGTGTATCATTTTTTTTTCTTTTTTTTTAGTAAGTATTGGGGAAAAAGAATTTGGTAGATCAATAGTTGTAAACTTGGTACTAGGAGATGTGTTTTTCTCAAGCAATGAAACCACACCTATAATAACTGCCAATAGCAGTGACTGACTAGGTAAGTGTGCGATAATTCATTTTCCAAGACTCATCTGTCTTCTGCACAAGCCAAATAAGTGAGTGGAATGGGTAGGTGGCAGGAATCACCACTCCTGCATCCTTCAGTTCTTTGATCGTGGTACTAATTTCTGCAATTCCAGGAATAAAGTTTTGGTTTTGGTTTATTGCTTTCCCAGGTGGAGACCATTCTAGGTGCGTCCATTTGGTCTTAGCTATCATAGTAGCATTCCTTCCACTGTCAAATTACTGACCATGCTACTCCGGATCCCACATTCTGGAATCTGGCAAGTAACTACAGGATGGGTTTGGGGTCCAGTGGACCCCCACTGCAATGGGTCTGAGCTAAAACTTCATTGGTCACCTAACCTCAAACTTCTCTAAGCTGTAGAATCTAGTGATGTTTTAGGTTCCCTGGAACTAGTATGGGTTCAGAGTGAATCGTTCTGTCTGTAATTACTGAAAAGTCTATTGCCTTTATCTCAGTGGTAAAAGTTTCTTTTACATGAAATACATGGTCATTCAACACTTCGCTTCTCCTAAGTGTTTGACTGGTGGGATTATTTAATGTTGATATTTTGGGTGTGTCTATTGCCATTAACAAGTCACATTTAAAAATGATCTATATAGGGGGCTGGGTGGTCGCACACCTGGTTGAGCACACATGTCACAGTGCACAAGGCCCCAGGTTTGAGCCCCCGGTCTCCACCTGCAGGGGAAAAACCTTTACAAGCGGTGAAACAGTGCTGCAGGTGTTTCTCTGTTTCTCTCCCTCTCTATCTTCCCCTCCCCTCTCAATTTCTGTCTCAAATAAATAAATAAAGACAATTAAAAATTATCTATATGAATAAGTATTTTTTTTGAATAAGTATTTTTTAATTCTTTTTAAAAAATCTTTATTTATTATTGGATAAAGACAGAAAGAAATTGAGGGGGAAAGGAAGATAGAGATGGAGAGAGACACCTGCAGCCCTGCTTCACCACTCGTGAAGCTTTCCCCCTGCAGGTAGGGACCAGGGGCTTGAACCCTGGTCCTTGCGCACTGTAGTGTGTGCACTTAACCAGGTGTACCACCACCTGGTCCCATGAATAAGTATTAGATATTATAATAGTTACTATTATTATTTTTTATATTTATTTATTTATGCCTCCAGGGTTATTGCTGGGGCTCAGTGCCTTCACTACGAATCCGCTGTTCCTGGAGGCTATTTTTTTCCCCTTTGTTGCCCTTGTTGTTTATTGTCATAGTTGTTATTATTATTATTGCTATCATTGTTGGATAGGACAGAGAGAAATTGAGAGAGGAGGGTAGGACAGAGGGAGGGGTGAGTTTATTGATACTTTATATATATTTATTTTATTTTTTCCCTTTTGTTGCCCTTGTTGTTTTATTGTTGTAGTTATTATTGTTGTTGTCATTGTTGGATAGGACAGAGAGAAATGGAGAGAGGGAGGGGAAGACAGAGAGGAGAGAAAGATAGACACCTGCAGACCTGCTTCACCGCCTGTGAAGCGTTGTTTATTGATACTTTAAAAGGAGCTGAAGGGAGTGGGGCGGTAGCGCAGCCGGTTAAGCGCATGTGGCGCCAACCACAAGGACCAGCGTAAGAATCCGGGTTCGAGCCCCCAGCTCCCCACCTGCAGGGGAGTCGCTTCACAAGCGGTGAAGCAGGTCTGCAGGTGTCTTTCTCTCCGTCTCTCTGTCTTCCCCTCCTCTCTCCATTTCTCTGTCCTATCTAACAGCGATGACATCAATAACAACAATAACTACAACAACAATAAAATACAACAAGGGCAACAAAAGGGAATAATAAATAAAATACTTAAAAAAAAAAGGAGCTGAAAATGCACGTCTACACACAAAACCGGACACAGATGTTTATAGCAGCTTTATTCATAATTGCCAAAATTTGGCAAGTGTCTTTCAATAGGTAAATGGACAAACTGTAGTGCAACAAAACAGTGAAATAGGGAGACTGGCAGCAGCTCAGCAGGTTAAGCGCACGTGACGCAAAGCGCAAGGCTGACGGAAGGATCCCGGTTCAGTCCCAGGCTCCCCACCTGCAGGGGAGTCACCTTCACAGGCAGTGAAGCAGGTCTGTAGGTGTCTTTCTCTCCCTCTCTCTGTCTTCCCCTCCTCCCTCCATTTCTCTCTATCCTATCCAACGATATCAATAATAACAACAATAACTACAATAAAACAAGGGCTACAAAAGGGAATAAATAAATATTTTTTAAAAAGATAGACACCTGTAGACCTGCTTCAGAAGCGACTCCCCTTCAGGTGGGGAGCCCAGGCTCGAACTGGAGTCCTTACGCTGATCCTTGCGATTTGCCGCCCAGGTGCCCCCTCTCCCCCATAGGACATTGTGAACAGCCCAGACCATGCAGCCTGATGTTGAATCATCAGTGGTTTTAAGGGGCAGAAGAAAGGGGGTGGGGGTTGGATGAGGGAGGATGAACAGGTGACCCACAAAATATTTTGAAGGTAACGAAATTATTTTACACAACAGATACATGTAGACATGTCCTATTCGTTTGTCAAAATCCACAGAATATGCAAAACTAAGCTTGAAGTATGCCTTGAGCTTTCAGGCGGTAATGATACACAGTATAGATTCATCATTTGTAATAAATTTACCTCTAGGGGCTAGATGTTAATAATGGTGGAAGGTGTGTGTGTGTACATGTGTGAACACCTGTGTAGGTACTGGTATGAGCATTCTACATATTTTCTGCTATGAACTCAGGGATGCTTTACAATACTTATAAAAATTTTTCTTAGGGGGACCAGACAGTGGCACATCTGGTTAAGCGCACACAATACAGTGCGCAAGGTCCCAGGTTCAAATCTCTGGTCCCTACCTGCAGGGGGAAAGTTTCACAAGTGGTGAAGCAGGGCTGCAAGTGTCTCTCTGTCTCTCTTCCTCTTTCTCTCCCCATCACCTTTCAAGAAAATAAAGGATTTGAATAAATAAAGGTCTAATTTAATTTTTCCCCCTACAGCTAGCCAACCTCTCACCTCATGAGTACTGTGTACAATTGTTAACTAAAAAAAAAATTTTTTTTGAAAGTTTTGAACATTTTATAAATTGAACCTTTTAAAATTATTGGCTAGAGACAGAGAAATTGAGAGGGGAGGGGAGGATAGAGAAGGAGAGACAGTGACACCTGCAGAGCCCTGTTTCATCACTGTGAAGTTTTACCCTGCAGATGGGGCCCAAGAGCTCGAACCTGGTTTCTTGGGCACTGTAATGTTAGCACTTAACCAGGTACAACACTGCCTGGCCCCCCAAAACTTTCTCTTTTTTAGAATATTTTATTTACTTCTTAATGAGAAATCTAGGAGGAGAGAGAGAAAGAACCAGACATCACTCTGGCACATGTGCTGCTGGGGATCAAACTCAGGACCTCATGCTTGAGAGTCCAAAGCTTTATCACTGCACCACCTCCTGGACCACAACCCCCCCAAAACTTTCTAATTTCTAGTCTCTTGCCCATATTTTGGTTCTAGTCATCCTAGTCTGTTCTGACTCAAATACCTTGACAACACTCCCGACCCTTTCCCCCTTATCTTTCTCATTACACCTACCTTTTGCCCTCCGAAACACCTCACTTTCTCCCTCTCAACTCCATCCTTACTGTCTTCACCTCTCAATTACTGAGTCTATACTCTAGTGACCTTTTCAGGACACTCTCCATCTTCTCTTGCCCCTACTGCTCTGCCCCCTGACCACATAAACCCACAATCGTCTCCTCCACTGGCTCAGGAGCATCACCCTGTGTCTCAGGACAAACCTAAGGGAGGGGGGCTGGTGGTGGCGCACCTGGTTTAGCACACATATTACAATGCTCAAGGACCGGGGTTCAAGCCCCCGGTGGCCCCCACCTGCAGGGGCAATGTCTGGAGAGTGGTGAAGCAGGGCTACAGACGTCTGTCTGTCTCCCTCTCTACCCTCTCCCCCATTCCTCTTAATTTCTGGCTGTCTCTATCCAATAAATAAATCAATAAAAAAAGAAACGTGTGAAGGAATAAGTCCCCCAAGTTGATTCTGTGAGAAACATCCTGTCGGGCTAAGCTTCACTGATGGGAGACAGATGACCAGGGACTCATGGTTGAGCTGTACACAGGACGCAGCGCAATCTATACCAAGCTAGACTAAACTAACAACTAACTAAAACGAACAATGTTGTCTTTATATATACTTCCCAAGTAGGGTGTGAACATTATGTGACGCAGAGAGGGTGGAGAGAAAAGTGACTGGTGGAAGATCAGGGTGTGACAAGGAGAGGGGGTGGAGCAGGTGAGAATTCTACCACTAAACCACCAATGCCCTGGAGGGAAGGTGGTGCTTTATGTAAATATAAAAGTGATTTATGTAAATAGATGGCAGTGGTTATGCAAATAGAATACAGTGGTTATGTAAATAGAATGCAGTGTTAAGCAGGGGGGATTTAAACCAAATGAAACAGAAGGGGTTTTTAAAAGCAGAATTAGAAGATGCCAACAACATCCCAGTTGGTTGTAGCCTTTTCATTCTTCTTCTAGCGTTTGCTCTTCTTCCGTAGCCAGTCAACAGCGTCAGGTTGAGCCTGATGTAAAGTTTTGAGACCTCCTTTGAATCTGGAGAGGTGGCAGTCGCTGACTATGTGGGTCCTAGTCTGTCTGGAGCCACAGGGGCAGTTCGGGTCGTCTCTGGATCCCCAGCGATGGAACATAGCCATGGCCTGTTCGATAGCGATTGAGGAGGGCCCAATCATAACGTGCTAGGTCAAAGCCGGGTGGACGCTTGCAGGGGTCTGTGATGAGGTGTTTGTTCTTTACCTCAGCTGACTGCCAGCTCTGTTTCCAACAGTCTGGAACAGAGAAGTTCAGTGTAGGCATAGGGGACCAGATTGGGTGACGAGACGTCAAGCGTTGGACAGGATGGGCGAAGATATCCGCGTATATTGGCAGGTCCGGTCGAGCGTAGACGTGGGAAATGAACTTAGATGATGCCGCATCCCGACGAATATCTGGCGGGGCGATGTTGCTAAGAACTGGCAGCCATGGAACCGGGTGGAACGGATGGTTCCAGAAATGATCCTCATGGAGGAATATAATTTGGAATCGACCAAGTGGACATGGGGGCTACGGAACCATACTGGGGCACAGTATTCTGCAGTGGAATAGCATAATGCCAGAGAGGATGATCGTAGTGTGGAAGCGCTCGCGCCCCATGAGGAGCTGGCCAGTCTTGCAATGATATTATTCCTTGCACCCACCTTTGCTGCAGTTTTTATGAGATGTCCGTGAAATGACAGAGTGCGATCGAGAGTAACGCCAAGATAGACTGGCTGGGCTTCATGCCTTTTCATTGATGTCTATCAATCCAGTCTTACTGACCCCCTGACTTTTCCATGTCTCCCTGACGACAACCATGCCTTGTTTTTCTTCAAAATTAGCTTAGAATTCCCAGCCCCTTCCTCAATCTCCACTCCCATTATAGCCACATTGTAAACTCAGACTTCCTGGCCCAAAGCTCCTTCCTCAATCTGCCTTTCCCAGTAGAGCCACATTGTCCTGGCCAGAATCCCCTTCCTTGCACTTCCTGTCCCACTATAGTAGACCCCCGGCTCCCTCCTAATATCCGCCCCCATCCCCTTTTCCTGAACGTGGTTAGTTGTTCCCATGTCCAGTAATGTATAAAAAGGCTCTGAAGATTGCCTTTGGTGTGCTTGCTGGCTTATACCCTTGCACATATACATATGGCTATATATGTATATCTATATATATCTTTTCCTTTGCTCATGACTCTGGGTGTCTCAGTCCTTGTTTGAAGGCATAGACAGAGTGCGTTTTGCACTGTTTCCCACAATTCAATTAGGAATCGCTCATATAGAAAGCTAGGTGATTTTAGAGATGAAAAGCAACTCGTAGAGAATAAAATAGTTGTGGAATTTCCTCTTTGCATCCCCAAACCAGAACAGCAAGGTCTTATGGTCAAAGATATGTTGAAACTTCCTTATCACTAACTCGCATTCTTGCTCTGCTTCTGTAAAAAAACCGCTTGCTTCCTGACGCCATGTAACCCTAGCTCCCCGGCGCCACAAATGATTTTTGGAGCGTCTGCCTTAAAGATAGCTAGAGACACGTCACCTGGCCCCCTAGAGAACCCCCACCCCAGACCCTTTAGAGGGTCTCGCCGGCCTGGGATCTCTTAGCTAGGATTTGTCTCCTGTCTTTGTAAGTCTGTGTACTGGCCTTATTTTCACTCTTTCAGACTTAAGAATGGATTCCTTATACTTCACTTATATACAGGAGTCGTGTCCGATTGTGTGGGTTCCAGTCGGCAGCGCGCTCTTTCCAACGTTAAGGGAACATGCACTGGACTGACTTAAGGCCGAGGATTATGGGTAGCACCTTAAGGTTTTAAATTTCCCTCAATTTTCATAATTGCATAAAGGATTCGTTGAAACGCTCATTAAGGAACCCGGAAGAGGTACAACTGGCAAGCACCGGCCGCCGTGCTGTCCCACGGAGGCTGCGCCATGACCGCGACTTCGCGGGGCATGACGGGGCGGGGGGCGGGACATGACGGGGCGAGGGGCGGGGCATGGCGGGGCGAGGGGCGGGACATGACGGGGCGAGGGCGGGGCATGACGGGGCGGGGGGCGGGACATGACGGTGCGAGGGGCGGGGCGAGGGGCGGCGCTGCGCGGGGACGCGCGGGCAGCACGCGCCGTGCGCGCGCCCCGGTGGCGGGTCCGGTGGGCTGCGGGCCGCGCGCCGCCGCGCTCGCCCTCTCTGGAGGCGGGAGGGGCAGACGGAGGCGACGCGGGCCCCGGCGGAAGCCATGTTCGTGGCGCGTAGTATCGCGGCGGACCATAAGGATCTCATCCATGATGTCTCTTTTGATTTCCACGGGCGGCGGATGGCGACCTGCTCCAGCGACCAGAGTGTCAAGGTGCGTGCGGACGGGGCCGAGCCCGGAAGGAGGGGGACATGGCCGCGTGCGCGACCTGCCGAGCGCAGGGGCCGGCGCGGAGGGAAGGCGTGGGAAGGATAGTTTCTCCCGATTCTGGGGGCGCGCCGCTACCTAAGACGCCGGGCAGGGAGCCGGGAGTCCCGGGAGGGCGGGGCAGGTCCCCCCCCATCCCCGCTGGTCGGGTCCGGCATTGTGGGTTCATCGCAGCCCCGGTGGTGCGGCCTGCGCCTGCGCAGAGTGGGCTGTAGGCGCGCGCCCGGCCGCGCGCTCCCGTCGGCGGACCCCGGGACCGCATCTGCTGCAAACTGGGCTCGGCCGCGGGAGTTTGAGTTGCGGACCGTTCAGGGCGAAGCTGCCTGGGGATTGAGCGAGCCGCTAGGCATCCTCGCTCCCCTGGGCGTGTTCTTTTCTTACTCTTTCGAATGGGGGAAGTTCACTTTTGTTTGGAGAGGAAGGGAGAATGCACATCGGTTTACATTCAAGTGCGGTTGCCTCTTTGCTGTTGAGTTGAATGGTGCTTTTGTTTTTTTAATTCGGTAGACAGGTGTGGTGGACTAGCTCGCGGGGACCGTGCGCCGCTTTGCCACGTGGGTGAGTCAGGTACTAGCCCTACCGCTTTGAAGGAAGCTTTGGAGCCGTGGTCTCTTTTCACTCACTCTCTGTCCCTGTCAATCAATCAATACCCGGGGGTGGGGGGGACATCATCTCTAGGCTGCGCTGACAAGCAGAATTTCAACAGTAGGAAGACATCTGGGACTTAGGAACCTCGTGATACTGTAAATGGCAGTAGGCTTGAAGAAGGAAATCGGGAGTGTGGATTATTTGAGTTCTCAACAAAACATAACAATTTATTATTGCTCTTTCATGTTTATCATCTTTGTTTGGTAGAGACAGAAATTGAAAGGGAAGGCCGAAGTTGAAAAACAAGATTAGAAAAGAAAACACAAGTAGAACCTGAAATGGAATTGGCGTATTGCACCAAAGTAAAAGACTCTGGGGTGGGTGGGTGGGGAGAATACAGGTCTATGAAGGATGATGAATGACATAGTGGGGGTTGTATTGTTAAATGGGAATCTGGGGAATGTTATGCATGTACAAACTATTGTATTTACTGTTGAATGTAAAACATTAATTCCCCAATAAAGAAATAAATTATTTAAAAAAAAAGAAATTGAAAGGGAAGAGGGAGGGAGAGACACCTGCAGCCCTGCTCCACCACTCACAAAGCTTTCCCCCTGCAGGTGGGGGCCGGCCTGGGGCTCAAACCGGGGTCCTTGCACATTGTAACATATGCGCTCAAGCAGGTGCGCCACCACCCCACCCAAAACATAACGATTTGAAGGATTTTTTACTCATTTTTCACAGCCAAGTTGGCTATGAAACACCTATTATCTGTTATAGTTACAGCAACTATTTTTCCCTTTAAAAACAGAGTAGTGCTGTCAAGTCCATGGAAAAACTTGTGTTGCAACTGATTGTTGTTATTATTAAAGATGTATTTATTTACCAGTGACAGGGAAGAGGAGAGGGTAAAGAGAACCACAGCATCACTCTGGCACATGAACTAGCAGGCATCGAGTTCAGAACCTCAGGCTTGTGAGTCCACTCTTATCCTCCTGGTCCAGTTGTTGTTGTTGTTATTTGCCTCCAGGGTTATTGCTGGGGCTTAGGAATCCACGACTCCTGGTGGCCATTTTTTTCCATTTTTGTTGCCCTTGTTGTTGCTATTGTTATTGCTGTTGTTGTTGGATAGGACAGAGAGAAATGGAGAGAGGAGGGGAAGACACAGACGGGGAGAGAAAGACAGACACCAGCAGACCTGCTTCACCGGCTGTGAAGAGACTCCCCGGAGCCGGGGGCTCGAACCGGGATCCTTCTACCGGTTGTTGCTTTTTGCGCCACGTGCTCTTAACCCGCTGCGCTACCGCATGACCCCCATTAATTTTTTTTTAAAGATTATTTTTAATATTTATTCCGTTTTTTGTTGCCCTTTTTTATTGTTGTAGTTATTGTTGTTGACGTTGTTGGCTAGGACAGAGAGAAATGGAGAGAGGAGGGGAAGACAGAGGGGGGGAGAGAAAGACAGACACCTGCAGACCTGCTTCACTCCTGTGAAGCGACTCCCCTGCAGCTGGGGAGCCCAGTTATTTTTAAGATACGGGGTGAAGGGTCTGGGTTGTGATGTACCTGGTTGCGCACACACATTACAGTTCACCCCCTTGGCCCCCACCATCGGGGGAGGGGAGCTTCACAATTGGTGAAATAGTGTTATAGCTGTCTCTCCCTCTCTATGTTAACCTTCCTTCGTGATTTCTCTCCATCTCTATCCAAACTAAATTCAAAAAGAATTGGGGGCGGGGCAGTAGCGCAGCGGGCTAAGCGCAGGTGGCGCAAAGCACAAGGACCGGCATAAGGATCCCGGTTCGAACCCCGGCTCCCCACCTGCAGGGGAGTCGCCTCACAGGCGGTGAAGCAGGTCTGCAGGTGTCTGTCTTTCCCTCCCCCTCTCTTGTCTTCCCCTCCTCTCTCCATTTCTCTCTGTCCTATCCAGCAACAATGGCAACAATAACAACAACCATAAACAAGGGCAACAGAAGGAAAATAAATGGCCTCCAGGAGCAGTGGATTGATATTGCAGTTACCGAACCCCAGCAATAACCTTGGAGGCAAAAAAAAAAGATTAAAAAGAATTATTTATTTGATAGAAATAGAGAGGGAAAGAGAAGACAGAGAGAGGGAGAGACACCTGCAGCACTGCTTTACCACTTGGAAAATGTTTTCCCTGCCGGTGGAGACTGGTGGCTTGGACCCAGGTCTGAACCTAGTACCTTGTACGTTGCAGCATGTGCACTCAGCCAGCTGCACCACCACGGGGCCCCCATAAATACTTAAAAAAAAAGTTGTCTGAAAAGTCATGACACATTTTTGCATAGAATAATATGACTTCTCCAACAAGCCAATGTGTTTGGGGGGGTAAGAAGGAGAGAGAGAGAGGAGAGAGAGCACAGTACTGTCCCACCACTGATGAAACTTTCCCTGTGTCTGGCATTCTCATGACTTTGTGCTTTTAAGTCCAAAGGTTAGGTTAGTAGTTTTTTTTTTTTTTTTTTTTTTAACATTCTTCTATTGAACATATCAAACACAGGTAACCACATTAACCACACTAAATGTGTCTTTCCTTCCTTTAAAAAAAATTTTTTTTTAAAGCTTTTATATATTTATTGATGAGAAAGATAGAGAGAAAGAACCAGACATCACTCTGGTACATGTGCTGCTGGGGCTTGAACTCAGGACCTCACGCTTGAGAGTTAAGTGCTTTATCCACTGAACCACCTCCCAGGCCACAGATTAATAGTGTTTTGTTTGTTTGTTTTTTGCCTCCAGGGTTATCACTGGGGCTCAGTGCTTGCACTGAGAATCCACTGCTCTTGGAGGCCATTTTTCCCATTTTGTTGCTCTTGTTGTAGTTGCTTTTGTTAATCGTAGTTATTGATGTCCTTGTTTTTGGATAGGACAGAGAGAAATGGAGAGAAGAGGGGAAGACAGAGGGGGAGAGATAGACACCTGCAGACCTGCTTCATCGCTTAGGAAGCGACCCCCTACAGGTGTGGGGAGCTGGGGGCTTGAACCAGGACCCTTACGCTGGTCCTTGGGCTTTGCTCCATGTGCACCTAACCCACTGTGCTACCACCCAGCCTCCCCCCCCAATAGTTTTGGTTTTATTTTTTTTTAATTATTTTTTAATAATTTATTTATTTATTTATTCATGAGAAAGACAGGAGGAGTGCTCGCTTCGGCAGCACATATACTAAAATTGGAACGATACAGAGAAGATTAGCATGGCCCCTGCGCAAGGATGACACGCAAATTCGTGAAGCGTTCCATATTTAAAAAAAAAAAAAAAAAAAAGACAGGAGGAGAGAAAGAACCAGCCATCACTCTGGTACCTGTGCTGCTGGGGATCGAACTCAGGACCTCATGTTTGGGAGTCTAGTGCCTTAGCCACTGTGCCACCTCCCGGACCACGAATTTTGGTTTTCTTTCTCCATATTAATAGGAATAAATTTCTTTTGGCTCAACACTTCAGGTTAAGACATATAAAGTGTATGCTTACACTCAGTGTGTTACATATGCATTTTTATTGAGTAAATTAATTTATTGGTTACAGAGCTAGGGTCTCATGCACAAGAAAGAGTTCCCTCTAGACCCTCTCTTTTCTTTCTTTCTTTCCTTTTTTTTTCATTCACATAGAAGGAGAAACACCACACACAGCACCAGCACTTTACCTCCCATGCTGTGCTGGGTCTGGGACCTGGGCTCACACATGGCAATGTATCCGTATTGCCCAGTGAACTCTGTCTACCCCAGTGTAGAGTAAGTTTGCTGGTATAATAATCAAGTCTTGTTTTTCTCGCTGTTGAGGCAATGCGCTTTCTCACATTAATACTGAACTAGCCTAAAGTGTGGGGCTTAAATAGTTTTGAGCACTGTCATCCTAAAGATTAACTGTATCCATATTTTAAGAAAAATCAGATAGTATAAGTTATCCTGTTAGCATAATTTATTTTGTGGTTAGTAAGTTCAGCATTTTGCTTTAACATTTATTGCATATCCAGTTCATCTTCATTACTTGTAGATGCTGTGTTTGTGAGTTTGCCTGCTCTGAAGTTTATTTGTAATCTCCAAATCAATATAATACTTTCACAGCCACTTATTGATAGAAACATAGTGGAGATATTGGGGTTACAGTATCCTCCATTCCAGCCAGTCTAGCGGGGTAAGGTTTTGTTTTTTTTTTTGGCTAATGTATCTTTAAACAGGCACACATAAAACATTGACTTCTGTGTTGATTGATTGACAGATATGTTGTGAGGAGAAGCTCTGATGAGTTCCCCTCTGTGTAGTCCCTAGGACAGAGGTTTAGTGTTATCTGACTTAGTGGTTTATAATAGCAACATTTTGGACCATAACAGTCATGGGACTATTGTGTACCTTAACTGCTTTTCAGCTCCTTGAGTACTCTGTAGTTAGTCCAGTCTGGTGTGTCTGGTGTGGCACACCCAAGGTTCTCAACAAATACCAGATTGATAGATTGATGAAAGGTATGTTCATCTGCCGATGGTATATGCTTGTCAGTTTTATGCTCACCTCTGCCCATATGCTTGTTCTTTACTTTTCTGTAGGTCTGGGATAAAAGTGAAAGTGGTGATTGGCACTGTACTGCTAGCTGGAAGGTAAGTGTATTTATGACTTAAAAAGTTTGAAACGTTTGGTGTATTTCACTGAAGTGAAGGACTTACCAACTACTGTATTATACTGTCAGCTGTAAACTATTACTCCCCCCAATTAAAAAAAAAAACTGAAATAGGGCTAGGTGGTATGGAACCTGGTTAAGTGCACATATTACAGTGCACAAGGACCCAGGTTCAAGCCCCTGACTCCCATCTTTGAGAATGGTGAAACAGTGCTGTAGCTATCTCTTTCTCCCTCTCTGTGTCCCCTTCCTTTCTTGAGCTCTCTGTCCTATCAGAATGAGAAAAATGAAATGTTATTTATTTAGTAGTAGTATTTATTTGGTGACTTACTGTTGAGTTTTTAAGAGAACTATAAAATTCATCATTCTTTTCCTGAGATGATCCTTTACATTTCTCATTAAAATAATGGAATCAGAGAGAGATCACAGCAGTAGCATACAGGACTTGGATGAGAGAGCCCTGAAGGTGTGGAGCGGAAATTATACCTGCTTCAGTGCATATGTTTTCATGTACAAGGACCCAGGCTCCAGCTCCCAGCTTCCACCTGCAGGGGGAGCTTCACAAACAGTGAAGCAGTGCTGCTGTTCTCTCTCTCTCCGTGTCTCTCTCTCGCTCTATCTCTATCCCCCTTTCAGTTTCTCAGTCTCTAGGAAGTAAAATAAGTACAGAATAATAATGTAGCAGTTTTCATATAGATAGATGCTGTTACTGAGGTTTAAGTTATTTTGTCATAATGTAGGGATTCAGCCTTCTCCATATTAGCTCACTTACTGAGAACTTATTTACAAGTGAAAAAATAGTAAGGCTAGTACAGTCTCTTCAAAAGCTTGGTTAGACAAAACTGAAGTCTCTTAGCATGAAAGTAGTTAACTTGAACCAGCTGGGTTTTCTTTATTGCTAATAGATTAAAATACTTCAGGCATGCACAATTCTAAATTTAGAATATTTTTCAAAGGTTAAGAAGCTCTTAAAGAATTCAACTTAAGTTTAATGTGGAATTGGATAGTGTTCTCTTACTGAAGTAAAAAAAAAAAAACACATTCTGCTTCTTCAAGTAAAACCTTAGGTGTGTAAAATCT
This sequence comes from Erinaceus europaeus, assembly GCF_950295315.1. Taxonomy (NCBI): domain Eukaryota; kingdom Metazoa; phylum Chordata; class Mammalia; order Eulipotyphla; family Erinaceidae; genus Erinaceus; species Erinaceus europaeus. The sequence continues at coordinate 116,051,816 of NC_080171.1, read as the reverse complement.
GAATAATTTTCTTTCTTTCTTTCTTTTTTTTTTTTTTTTGATTCCTCAGACACATAGTGGATCTGTGTGGCGTGTGACTTGGGCCCATCCTGAATTTGGACAGGTTTTGGCTTCCTGTTCTTTTGACAGAACAGCTGCTGTATGGGAAGAAATAGTGGGAGAGTCTAATGATAAACTCCGAGGCCAGAGTCATTGGGTGAGACATTTGCTCCTTCTCGTGGGGAGAGGGAGCCGTTGGAACCCCGAGAGCTGAGGGCTTCTTTCTGAGAATGTGCTGTCGCATGTGGGAGATGTTGCCAGTTTCCTTTGTAGTTACTGTTTCCCTGTTTTTGTTTTTCCCTACTTGATTATTTAATCTTTTTGACACGGAGGAGTACTGTCAGCATTAATTGCAATTTTCTTGATGATCTGAAGTATTTGCTTTGTCAGAGTCCTCTCTTCCTCTGTTTTACACGAAACTTCTTCTCTCATGTAATAAGTAAAACAAATATATATTTTAAAAGGATATGATTTAATTGTTTTTAACATTTTGCATGACAGAATTACCTTTAAGAAATTCTAACAATGTGTAGTTTTAGATAATAACAGGACTGGTTGCTTAAGTGACACTTCTTTATTATTATTATATATAGTTTTTCCTTTTTTTTTTTTTTTTTTTCTATTGCCTCCAGGGTTATCGCTGGGGCTCAGTGCCTGCACTTTGAATCCACTACTCCTGGAGGCCATTTTTCCCTTTTTGTTGGCCTTGTTTATTGTTATTGCTATCGTGTTGTTGGATGGGACAGAGAGAAATCGAGAGATGAGGGGAAGACGGGAAGAGAAAGACAGACACCTGCAGACCTGCTTCACCGCCTGTAAAGCAGCAGGGGAGTGGGGGCTCCAACTCGGATCCTTGAGCAGGTCCCTGCGCTCTGTACCTCTCCCCCCCAGAGCTGAGTCTTTTCCAGTGTGTGCAGTGCCAGGGATCACATGTATGCAGGTCTCCCGTGTATTTGCTGAGCCACTTCCCAGCTTAGTGTTCTCTCACTAAGATATATAAACTACCCGGGTTTATATATCTTAGAGAACACTCCAGCACATGCTATGATGGGATCCATACTTGGGACCTCCTGCATGTAAGGGTTCCACTTTTCACTTTCCTACCGAGCTGCCTCTTGAACACCTCTTATATAACTGACTCAGCATTTAAAAAAAATTTCCTTTTTGTTGCCCTTGTTTTTTTTTTAAATATTTATTTTATTTATTTATTCCCTTTTGTTGCCCTTGTTGTTTTATTGTTGTAGTTATTATTGTTGTTGTCGTTGTTGGATAGGACAGAGAGAAATGGAGAGAGGAGGGGAAGACAGAGAGGAGGAGAGAAAGATAGACACCTGCAGACCTGCTTCACCACCTGTGAAGCGACTCCCCTGCAGGTGGGGAGCCGGGGTTCGAACCGGGATCCTTATGCCGGTCCTTGTGCTTTGCGCCACCTGCGCTTAACCCGCTGCGCTACAGCCTGACTCCCCCTTTTTTATTCTTGTTGATGGTGTCGTTGTTGGATAGGACAGAGAGAATGGAGAGAGGAGGGGAAGACAGAGGGGGAGAGAAAGACAGACACCTGCAGACCTGCTTCACCACCTGTGAAGCGACTCTTGCAGGTGGGGAGCCGGGGGTTTGAACTGCGATCCTTATGCCGGTCCTTGCGCTTTGCGCCATGTGCACTTCTTCTAGCGTTTGCCCTTCTTCCGTAGCCAGTCAACAGCGTCAGGTTGAGCCTGATGTAAAGTTTCGAGCCATGTGCACTTAACCCGCTGCACTACCTCCTGACTCCTTACTGACTCAGCATTTATACTTACCAAATCACAGAGGAGTTCTATGAGATTGCAGAGCCTGTGTTCTTTCCATTTTAACACTCTTTCAGTATATTTGTTTAGACTTGTTTGTTTTATTTATTCGTTTATTTTTATAGGTTAAGAGGACAACTCTAGTGGATAGTAGGACATCTGTCACTGATGTGAAATTCGCACCTAAGCATATGGGACTCATGTTAGCGACCTGTTCTGCGGACGGGATAGTAAGGATATACGAGGCACCGGATGTCATGAACCTTAGCCAGTGGTCCCTGCAGCACGAGATCTCATGCAAGCTAAGCTGTAGTTGCATTTCTTGGAACCCTTCAAGGTAGGTTTATACAGCAAAGCTGAGAAGACAGAAGTCGTAATTTCAGACTAAGTTCTTGATCATTTATTTTATAAAACTGTTAGTAAACAGTCATGTTCATTATTTTAAAACTTAAATTGTTACTGTCTTATATTTTATTAGTGATTTAATATTGATGCACACAATTAGGAGATAACGGTCTGATTCCACATCGTCCCCACCCCCAGAGCTCTGTGTCCCCATTTCCTCCACTGGAAACTGCAGGAGTTCTCCCAAGGTCATATCTATATTTATCCATCTTTTCTGTGGTCCTGCCTTTTCTTTTCCAAGTCACATCTACACCTGTTACTACATCCAAAGGTCCTTCCTTTTTTCCTTTTTTTCTTTTTTTCTCTGGGTCCTGATGGAGTTGAAGTTCAGAGCCCTCTGGTCATCTTCCCCTAACATTTCTCTTCTGGGAGTAAGGACCAATTTTTATTTTTATTTGTTTTTTTACCAAACCACTAATTAGCACTGGCTTATGGTGGTATGGTGGTGTGGAGGGATTGAACCTGGGGCTTGGGACCTCAGGCTTGAGAGTCTGTTTGCATAACCATTATGCTATCTACCCCTGCCCTGGACCAGAATTCTTCATGAGGTGCAGAAGATGAATAGGAATCCTTAATTTGATTTTATTTTGCTGAAATCCCCCCCCCTTTTTTTTTTTCCTTTGATAGTGGGAGAAAGAAGTCTCAAAACATTGCTCAGCTCTGATGTATAGGGCCTAGGGGAATCAAAACGGGGCTTCAGGCGTGCCTGTTTTTCTTTTAAAACATTGTTCACTAGAGCAGATTTCAGGTGGACCAGAAGTAAAGCAGAAGAGTGGTAGAGGCCTCCCTCCCACCCCCAAAATGTACCAAATGCTTGAAATCTTTTGGAAAAAAAAACTGGTTTGGATTTCATTAATATGAAAATATGAGAGGGCCTGGAAAACAGTAAAAAAGTCTTTTTTACAAAAAGACTCCCATGCTGAAGACTCCAAGGTTCCAGGTTAACTCCTCAGCACCAAACAGTGTCTGACTGAAAACAACAGTAATAAAAATCACAGAGAGGGTGAGGGAGACAACATGATGGTTATGCAGAAAGATTCATGGCTGAGCCTCTGAGGTCCCAGGCTTTTTTCTCTGCATGATTAATCAGAGCTGAGCTGTGGTTTAAAAAAAAAAAAAAAAGTAAGTAAAAAGTAAAGGATGGTAACGTAGCTGAATGTTCTTAAGGACAAGCCCTCTAAGGTATGGCTTTGGTAGATAGGTGATCGGTTACTGAAACAGGTCCACTTGTGTATTGTAAAGCTACTTGACACCATTAAAAAAAAAACTTGGGAGTCGGGCGGTAGGTAGCACACATGGTGCAAAGTGCAAGGACCGGTGTAAGGCATAAGGATCTGGGTTGGAGCCCCCGGCTCCCCACCTGCAGGGGAGTCGCTTCACAGGCTGTGAAGCAGGTCTGCAGGTGTCTCTTTCTTTCCCCCTCTCTGTCTTCTCCTCCTCTCTCTCCATTTCTGTCTGTCCTATCCAACAAGGACGACATCAATAACAACTACAACAACAACGAGAAACAACAAGGGCAACAAAAAGGGAAAGTAAATTAATAATAATAATAAAAAAGACTTTATTTTTCTTTTTTACCACAATGAGAAACAAGGGCAACAAAAAGGGAAAGGCATGAGAGTCTCTTTGCAAAACCATTATGCTCTCTACCCACACATCTCTCTTCCCCTAAAGACTGTTTACATTAAATACATGTGGATTTTGTTATTATTGCATAACATGCTTTTAACTTTTCATTTCTAGCTCTCGTGCTCATTCTCCCATGATAGCTGTAGGAAGTGATGACAGCAGTCCAAATGCAATGGCCAAGGTTCAGATTTTTGAATATAACGAAAACACCAGGTCAGTACTTGTTTGGTTTTAATTACTGACTCGCATTTAATTAAAAGTGCTGTTTCTTTATTAACTTCACGATACATTATTCATTATGTGTTGCCCGAAATATGCCGAGCTCTGTGCTAGATTTTTTTTTTTTTCCATCAGGGTTATTATGGGACTCAGTGCCTGCATGAGGAATCCATTGCTTCTGGTGGCCATTTATTCATTCATTTTTTTCTCTGTCTGATAGGACAGAGAAATTGAGGAGGGGGAGAGAGACAGAGAGATACTTGCAGTACTTGCTTCACTGCTTAGAAGCTTTCCTTCTAAGGTGGAGACGGGGGCTCGAACCCAGGTCCTTGCACAGGATAACGTGTGTGTTCAGTTAGGCGCGTCACTGCCTGGCCTCCTGTGCTAGATTTCCATAGTACAGAACTGAATGATGTAGCTGAGAAGGTGTTTGATTTCCCACTATGTAACATCTTGAGGTTAGAAATAAGTAAAAAGGGATGATGAGTGTTATAAACTGGAAGAATGAAGATGTCAAGACCTTGAATTTTTTTTTTTTTTTTTTTTAAGACCTTGAATCTTAATTCTTACTTGGGGGGACCTGAGCTAGTAAGGGGTCAGGAAGGCTCACCTATGAGGTGACTCCAAGGCCAAGTAGACATTAACTAGGTCTTTGAATGTATTTACATAATTCAAAAGACAAGGCCAAGGGTAGATAGCATAATAGTTATGCAAACAGACTCTCATGGCTGAGGCTCCAGAGTCCCAGATTCAATCCCCTAAACCAGCATAAGCAGAGCTGAGCAGTGCTCTGGTGTTTCTCTTTGCGGCTTTCCCTACATCTCTCTCAAAAATAAAAAATAAAAGAAAATAAACTATCCTTCAAGTCTGTTTTAAAAAAACCAACATATATATCATGAAGTGTGGATTCTGACAACCACAGTGAGAGTAATGTACATGAGCTTTTGTACTAGGACCATTTTACTAGTGAAGATTAGGAGACCAGCAAAGTAAAATAAATGAAGTCAAATTTAAGAGTCAGGATCAGTTAGTAGGCAGAGGAAAGAGTGTGGTTGAGTTTGCTCAGGGTAGTCATATGAGATGAACGCAACTGAATCAGAATAATTAGGCATACTGGCTTGAAGGTTTTGCAAGAGGAATGTTGGGGTGAATGTAAGTTCAAGCACAGAATACTGGGAACACCAGTATTTGAGAGCAAAGTGTTGGAAAGATGAGGTTAGGGATATCTGTCTTAACTCATCTCCAAAACTTGGGTTCTTCAGTTCGTTTCTGCTTTTGTCTTCATGTGGCCTCTTTCTCTGTGCATTTCTCTTCTTTCTTTTATGAGAACACTGGATATTGAAGCTCAGGTCTGCTGTAAATCTACAGTCATCTCATTCTGAAATCCTTAATTACATCTGCAAAGACTATTTTCAAATTCATATTTGCAGATTTCAGGTGTTAGGACTTGAACAATTATATACTCTATCATAAGCAATATGAAAATAAAATTGGGATGATTTGTGTGGATTTAACTTTTTTTCCTCTGCAATTTAAATATAAATAGTCTTTTTTTGGGGGTCGGGCAGTAGCACAGGGGGTTAAATGCACATGGTGTAAAACACAAGGTTCCCGGTTCGAGCCCCCCCAGCTCTCCCCACCTGCAGGGGAGTCGCTTCACAGGCGATGAAGCAGGTCTGCAGGTGTCTTATCTTTCTCTCGCTCTCTCTGTCTTCCCTTCTCTCTACATTTCTCTATGTCCTATCTGGCAACAACGGCATCAGTAACAATAATAACCACAACAATGATAAAAGCAACCAGGGCAACGAAAAGGAAAATAAATAAAGTATTAGAAAAATAAATAAATTGTCTTTTCCATTAGGAAATACGCAAAAGCTGAAACCCTCATGACAGTCACAGATCCTGTCCATGATATTGCATTTGCTCCAAACTTGGGAAGGTCTTTTCATATTCTAGCCATAGCAACCAAAGATGTGCGGATCTTTACGTTAAAGCCTGTGAGGTGAGTTTTTGAAGCTACAATTTTGTGGTGATAATTTGTAGCGCTCTTAATTCTTGATTGTTTTCATTTGTAATATAGAATACAGAAGTAACTTATGTGATTTGAAGGATGAAGAACTGAGTACAGAGAGGAGATTGATATTTTCTTTTTTAAAAATATTTTATTTATTAATGAGAAAGATAGGAGAAGAGAGAAAGAACTATACATCACTCTGGCACATGTGCTGCCGGGGATCGAACTCAGGACCTCATGCTTGAGTGTCCAAAGCCTTATCACTGCGCCACCTCCTGGACCACGATATTTTCTTAATTGTATTTTACTTAGTTTGATACTGACAGTGGATTTGATTGCCTGAGGGTAGCAGTCTGATGAGGGAAGTCGAATTAGCATTTAGACATTCTGTGAACAGTCTGTTTAGTTTTCATAATGAATTATGAGTTTTAGTTTCAATTTTTGTTTTGTTTGTGGTGCTGGAGCTATGCACATGTGCAATTCCACTGCTCTCAGAAGTTTTTCATCCTTTTAATTTCAAATATATGGAGAATGTAGGAGAGGCAGAGAGTAGGCGACACCATAGCACCTTACTATTTATTCATGGAGCTCTCTCTGGTGCCATAGTACTTCCACTTGGTGCCTGGGTCTGACCAAGCACATTTGGGACAGCAAGCACATTTTAAGACTCATGCTCTACTCAGTGAGTTGTGAGTTATCTCTCAGGCCCAACATTTTATTTTCCTTTTCTTTTTCCTTCTTCCTTCTTCCTTCTTTCATAAACTAATAATTGGCACAGAAGATGGTATAGGAGATATAGCATTGAATTCTCCGGTAGGAGGTCACAAGCTTGATCCCTGGCAGTATATAAGCCAGAATGATGCTTTGGTTACTCTTTCTCCTCCCACATTTCTCTCACTAATAAATCTCAAAATTTTGGTTCGGGAGGTGGCGCAGTGGTAAAAGCTTTGGTCTCTCAAGCATGAGGTCCTGAGTTCGATCCCCGGCAGCACATGTGCCAGAGTGATGTCTGGTTCTTTCTCTCTCCTTCTATCTTTCTCATACACATAAAACCTTAAAAAAAAAAAATCTCAAAATTGTTAGCGGTTTTGCTCCTCAACCTTGCTTGGAAAAATAAAATTCTCTCCCTTTTTTTTTTTTTTTCTTTTCTATGAAACAGTCACTGAGTATCATATATGTGGTAGAATTATGCTGAGACTTTTGAAGTCAAGTGAAAGTGCCGTGACCTAGCTCTTAGTGAACTCCTGGTGGGGGCAGATGTGTATTCGCATCTGGCAGTGGTCTGGGGCTAGTCAATCCGAGAGAGTGCCTCCTTAGTGCCTGGCACCACAAGAGAGCATCGTGTACAACAGAACAGATGCTTTGCTGCCTGCTCTTTTCTGTTTGTTTCTGAGAGAGGGTTGAGAGAACTAGAGCATCACCGGCACATTCGAGGCCAGGGATCATGACATCATGCTTGAGAGTCCAGTACCATCCACCGCACCACCTCTTGTTTTTTTCTGTTTTGAATGAATGAGTGGATGAATGAATGAGAATTAGGAAAGAAAAAAAAAAAAGAAGTGATAGAAGCACATAAACTTCAAGACCCAATGAAATGCTGACAAGCCTTGCCCGGTAAATAAATAAAATTAAATGGCAGCAGGTGAGACTATTTTAAAAAGTACATATATATATGTGTGTGTGTGTGTGTGTGTGTGTGTATATACAAACATTTATATATTCATATCATATATACATTTTTAATACCCGAGGAACTTTTTTATTAACAGGAAAGAACTTACTTCCTCTGGTGGACCAACAAAGTTTGAAATCCACATAGTGGCTCAGTTTGATAATCATAATTCTCAGGTCTGGCGAGTGAGTTGGAATATAACAGGAACAGTGCTAGCATCTTCAGGAGATGATGGCTGTGTGAGATTGTGGAAAGGTAAGATTGCAGTGAAGTCATTATTGCTTTATGTTGCAACTTCAGAATTTCCACTTAGCAATATAAATTCTGTTTTGAACCTTTACAAGCTTACCTGGCCATAGAAGTTAATGATTTATTAAAGTTTCCATATGAAAACAACTTTTCAAACTATAATTATAACAATATACATTATCTCCAGTAAAAAGCTCCTATTTGCAAAGAGACTTACATGCCTGAGGCTCCAAAGTCCCAGGTTCAATCCCCTGCACCACCATAAGCCAGAGATGAGTAGTGTTCTGGTGTTTCCCTGTCCTTGGTAAAAACAAAACAAAACAAAAAAAACAACATAAAAAAGAAAGAAAAGAATAACAAGCTGCTACTTACTGTAGTGTGACTTGTGTGGCCGCTTTCCAGATTTTCGCTCTCAGCTATCACTACAGTTACCTCTTATTTTATTAATTGCTTTTCTCAGTCCCCCCATATGCACACCTTTTCAAATATTTATTTTTTAAATTAAGATTTATTACATTACCAGGGCCGGGTGGTGACACACCTGGTCGAGCACGCATGGTACAATGCACAGGGACCTGGGTTCAAGCCCCCAGTCCCCACCTGCAAGGGGAAAGCTTTGCGAGTGTAACAGTGTGGCAGGTGTCTCTGTGTCTCGCCCTTCTCTACCACTCCCTTCCCTCTTGAGTTCTGGCTGTTTCTATCCAATCAAGATAATAAAAAGATTAAGAAAGTATATTTATTGCATTATTAACCAGAGAACCAGAGATTCACTCTGCCATATTCTATGCTGGGGATCATTCTTGGGTCCTAGCTGCGGCAAACCTACTGGGCAAGCAATCAAGCCCTAATAAAAGAAAATTTCTGTATTTTCCCTACTTCTTTACAACAGCCAAAATCTCAAGAATCTTAGGCTACTGACTGAAAAAGTTTTCTTCAAGTGCTAATCTGAGAGAGACTTTGGCTGGTCAGTTGATGTGATAGTGGTTACTGTAACGTGCTACAATTTACTTGGATGATTATGCATAACCTTAGAATTCAAAGTTATAATTTAAGGTCAGAGGGTCTATATAATTAGCTGAACGCAAAATGGTCAAATACGTTAATGTGATTAATACTTATTCTCTGGTCTTGATTTCAAAAATTGCTATAAAGAAATCAAAGAGGGCATTTCTCTCAAAAAAAGAAAGAAATAGGATGGGGATAGATAACATAATGATTATGCAAACAGACTCTCATGTCTGAGGCTCAGAAGTCTCAGGTTCAATCCCCTGATCAGTGCTCTGGTAAAAATAAATAAATTTAAGGCCTTTTAATATGAAATACATTCCAATTTTAATTATGTGAAGTTTTAAGAGAACTAGCTTAAAAAACAAAGTTGTTTTTTGTTTTTACCAGCCATCTCATTCCTTATAAGATAAATATGAATACACAGTTAGCAAATTACCACATTATAAAGTTAGTATCAAATTGTTTAATTATAGTAAACTTAGATTTGATATGTATGTAGGGTAATGGAGTTGTATTTCTATACTTCTCTCCATATGTTATGTGATTAAGTTCATGTTCTCAGAGGGCATAGAAAAATCTTTAGGTTTTGAGTGGCTGATTCAATATGGCCTAATTCTTTGAGTGAAATGGTCTGAGAAGCCCAAGTCAGGGAGCCAGTTGGGGTGGAGGGGAATGTCTCTTAGTCAGGAGGCAAATGGGTTACAGAGCCTTTGAAATCAAACTGCACTAAAGAAAGGTCTGGGTTAATTCTTCCACAGTCACAGACCGAATCCAGGAGTCCCTTTTGCTCCCGCCAAATTACTCAAACTATATTTTAGAAAATATAACCACGCTGAGTAAATAAATTAAATTATAACTTAAAAAAATTTTTTTTTATCAGAGCACTGTTCAGCTCTGGTTTATGGTGGTGTGGGGGATTGAACCTGGGACTTTAGAGCGTCAGGCATGAGAGTCTGTTTGCATAAGCATTATGTATCTATCCCCATCCTATTTCTTTCTTTTTTTGAGAGAGAAATGTTGACCCTCTTTGATTTCTTTAGTAGTGATTTTTGAAGTCAGGACCAGAGAATAAGTATCAATCACATTAATGTATTTGACCATTTTTCTTTCAGCTAATTATATGGACAATTGGAAGTGCACTGGTATTTTGAAAGGTAATGGGAGCCCTGTCAGTGGGAGTTCTCAGCAGGGAAACTCAAATCCTTCCCTAGGTTCAAATACCCCAAATCTTCAACATTCACTAAATGGATCTTCTGCTGGCAGGTAGGCTGTTGTGTGGGAACATTAGAAATGATCTTATTTCACTCTCATAGTTATGTTAACGTGTTACTTTATGAACTAGAAGCTAGAATGAGGACATTCACGCATACTTATGAATTATGTTTAGATATGCACATTGCTCACTTGGTGTTTGGCTTACTTGCTGGTCAGATTATATATATAATAAACTAAATTATATTCTGAAAGAGGGTTTATTAGAAATAGTTGTAATTTATTTCTGAAGTAGTAAAATGAAGAGGACATAAATAGTCCTGAGGATTCTAGCTCTAGGTGCGTAATAGCATACTTGTACTGGAAGTGTGACCTTAGAATCAAGTCAAACTGAAATGTAAAATTTATTAAGACTTTGCAGAAGAGTAAGTTAAATAGTCTGACTTTAATGTTTAAAACTTCCATGGAAATTGTAAGAGGAAATGTTAAGTTATGAGTTACTGTTTTTTTTTAAATTATATTTTAATTTTTTTTTATTGTTGTGGTAGTTGTTGTTGTTGAATAGGACAGAGAGAAATGGAAGGAGGAGGAGAAGACAGAGAGGGGAGAGAAAGACAGACAACTGCAGGCCTGCTTCACCACCTGTGAAGCAACTCCCGTGCAGGTGGGGAGTCAAACCGGGATTGTTATTTGGGCCCTTGCTCTTTGCGCCATGTGCGCTTAACCAGCTGCACTACCACCGGACTCCTATATTTTAATTTATAAGTAGAGTTTATATTTAATGTTTTAGATTCTTTAATGTTTGATGTGATCTAAAGTCATCCTTTTGTTTCATGTTCAAATTTCAACTATTAGATCTGTAAGTTAATATTATTGTAATGCCTTTGTGAATGATTTGGAATATGATTTAGGAATCTTCAGAGCACAGTCTTAAACTGTCACTTGGTATCCTATTATTAAAGAAGATAAGTGTATTTAAAATTTCCTCAACTGTTTTTATACAATTATATTTTTAATTATATTTTTCTAAAATTCTCCTATTCAACTTTAAGGTTTTAAGTAATTTCATAAAACAATTTCAGGCTACCATAGGAAACAGTATATATTGCTTTTTAAATTTAATTTTAGTTCTACCAGAGCATTGCTTAGCTCAGAGTTTGTTGGGGATGGGGGGAGTTGAATCTCAGACCAAGGCGCCTCAGGCTCTAAGTTGTTCTGCACAACTCTCACGACTATGATAATATGCTATTCCCCCAGCCCAAAGACTGCACATTCTAAAGATGATCTCATGAAACAAAGGGCAATGATTTTAATTTTTAAAAATCTGGGTTTTGGTAGCTCTTTGTACTGCATGTTTCTTTTATAAAGAGCTTTGAAGTTTTTATTTGTATTCTTAATTGTGCAATAAGCATGTGTGTTGGATCTGTGATGCATTTTCCCTTCTCCATCTGTATTATGTCCTTTAACAGAAAGCACAGCTGAGTACAAGCTAACTGGAGTCACTTTGCTGTTTTGCTGCTTGTTGCATGCACACAGGATTGGAAAGTGAGCTCCTTTCCCCTCCCCACGCGCCGTTTGACCTCTCCCAAGATACACCAGCAGCCTGCTTACTACTAAACGCAATCCAAAAGGCCTTTAAAAATACAGTGTATCTCTCTCTCTCTCTCTTTTTTTGTATTAGCCAGTTTATTGACACTATTGGAAACTTTTGAAATATAAATGGAGAGGCTTTTTTGTTGTGATATGTCACCAAAACAATTTTTTGAAATGTTCCCGAAACTTGGGCTTTAAAGTTAAAAGGACTCTTGTCATCCATAGAAATAGCTGGGAGGAGAAAAAAAAAAAAATCACTTTACTCCATTTGGAAAATATAGGTGTATTTCTTTTGTTTTCTAAAACAGTAAACTAAAATGATGAATTTTTATAATTTTAAGATTGAATAAATATTTTTCATAAAGATTGTTTTGAGTGCTAATTTGTTGATCTTTTGTAAAATTGGTTTATAAATTATTTGATTTGGTACAACTGTCATTTCCTTGTAAAAATTAAAAGTACTAGTAAAGGAGTGAAGTAGTAGTAGAATGCTAATAATTTAACTGTACAGTTTATAGCTGAATTAAACACTTGGTATTAACTCACTTATAATTTGGTAGTAAAATGAAAAATCTTTGCAAGTTTTCAGTTCCTAAATTCACCATTCACTAAAGAGACACATGTTTCTAAATGCACTTGTATATTCTTCTGGTGGAAATTCATGGCTTAATGTTTCACAAATAAACCTGAAGAGGTTTAAAACAAAATTCTTAAGAAAAGATAAAAGGAACAGTTTAAATTTTGTTTAAAATTTGCTTAAATCTACATGCCTGAAGAGTCTCGGGCACTTTAGGCTTTTGTAATTTGGCTGGCTGCTTGATTTAACTCTTTGACATTGAATTAAAACTATAAACCTTTATCTACAAAATACATAAAAATTACGGGTAAGTTATAAAATGGCAACAGGAGAACATTGGGAGGTAGTCTTTCAGCCCTTCTAGTTATCAAAATTTTGTGGCTGAAGATTTTTGTAGAAAAACAGCTAAGTTTATGCAAAGCTTGCAGTTCTTTGAAAATATGTTGCAATAATTTAGGCTAACGTGGAAGTATCTTGAATTGGTTCTCAGTATCATGTGCATTATTAAAACTTCTGTCTGCTGCTGCTACAAAGGAATCATTGCTTGATATAAAAAACTTAATAGATGTATAAATTTACAAGGTAACATTAAATATTTCTGAAGATTAGAACCTTAAATTATAAAAGTTGTCTTTGTGACATTTACACTGATAATTTTTTTTTTTTTTAGCAATTTAAGTTTAACCAATTATATTTCTTTAAAGTTTCTATATTTGCTTATTCAGGCTCAGTTTGAGTGAGAGTCTTTAATTTTTGCTATTATGTTTTGTTAGTTTTGGCATGAAGATACTAAAGTTTTTTTTTGTCTGTTTTTTTCCAGCATGTGTTTTCTCCTCTTTGGTTCTCTTTGTATTTACTACTTTTCTCTTTTTCTTCTTTTTTTTTTTTTTTTTCTCTCTTCCCCCCCTCCCCCTGTTGTTTTTGTTCTGGTGTTTTGTTCCTGTCTTCATTGTTTCAGGTATTTCTTTCCCCCTCTGGATTCCCCACGGGCTGGATCGAGATGGTCCAGTTATGCCCAGCTCCTTCCTCCTCCTCCTCTGGTAGAGTACTCTTGCGATGCTGACACTGCCAACCTCCAGTATCCTCACCCTCGCAGACGATCTCTCTCTCGACCTCTTAACCCCTTACCTGAGAATGAAGGGGTTTAAAACACTGATCTAACACTTGAAGGCCTTATTCAAGTGCTTGTGAAGGCTTTCATTCCTGGCTGCCTTTTGTTTATCTTCATTTCCTTTCAGAAGATTGTTTTTTTTTCTAATTTAGGTTCTGTCTTGCATGTATTACAGTCAGAACACAGTGTTTGGAACCTAAATGTGTTTGTGCTTCTGCATCAAAGGAAATGCTTCATTGGTTGATAACCTTTGATGAAATGAGATACTCACAAGTAGCATTAACTGTGAGAGTTACACTTGGTAGCTGATTTCAAAGTGCCTGTCTCATAATTTTCTTTTGAACTGATATCATGGTGTTAAGTTTCTTATAGTCTGTTATATTGATTAATGTGAAATCTTTGCATTATTGAAGCTCACTCTGCCTTTGAGACGTATTAGAAATTGCTTTTCATTTTACAGGCTAATGTTGCAAGGGACTTGTAAAATAAATCATTCCTGTGTATAAAGTGGCAAAACATAATATGGACTGTTTGGCATTTTTGTTTTTTAAATGAAATTGCCTCTCACTACTTGGAATTATTGTTTAAAACTTTTGTAATTGTTCTCCCAAGTAGGTTATTTAATAAAATGTATTTTAAAAGACATGAATCTTTATTTTTAGTCTGTTTCATAAAAAGAACATGTTCTGTTTTTTAAGTCTGCTCTCCTTTAAAAAAATCGATGTGCTAAAGAAAAAGTCAACTGAAAACTAGAGGCTGAACATGGCATTTATTTAAAAGGTAGAAAATCTAGAATTGACAGGTGTTATAGTAGGCATTAGATTAAAAAATTTTTTTTAATCTTTATTTTTGGATAGAGACAGCCAGAAAAATTGAGAGGGTAGGGATGATAGGGAGAGGGACAGAGAGACACCTGCAACACTGCTTCACCACTTTCAAAGCTCTCCCCTTGCAGGTGGGGACGGTGGCTTGAATCCAGGGCCTTTGCTCATTGTGACATGTGCTTAACCACGTGCACTTCCACCCGGCCCCAACATTACATTATTTTTCTTTCTTTTTTTTTTTTAAAGCACACTACTCATGTGAGCTATTTCACCAGTCCCAGACACATTTTTCTTCCTTCCTTCCTCCCTTCCTTCCTTCCTTCCTTCCTTCTTTTTTTAAAGAACTTACTTATTCATGAGAAAGATAGGAAAGAACCAGACATCACTCTGGTACATGTGCTGCTGGGGACTGAACTCAGGACCTCATGGTTGAGAGTCCAACTTTATCCACTACACCACCTCCTGGACCACACATTACATTATTTTTCAAATTATATTTAAAATTTTTGAAATTAGAGTATGTTTGACAATTATGATAGGATGATTATAACTATGGAACTAGTAATGTTCTTTTTTAATATTCCTTTTTGTTGCACTTGGTTTTTTTGTAGTTATTGATGTTGTCTTTGTTGGATAGGACAGAGAGAAATGGAGAAAGGAGGGGAAGACAGAGAGGGGGAGAGAAAGATAGACACCTGCAGACCTGCTTCAGTGCTTGTGAAGTGACTCAATTTTGTATTGTCCTCCCCCAAGTGAAACTTAAAAAAAATATTACCTTTATTTATTCGATAGAGACAGAAATCAAGAGGGAAGGAGAAGAGGAAGAGAGAAGGAGAGACCTGCAGTCCTGCTTCATCACTACGAAGATTTCTCCCGCTGGTGGAGATCAGGGACTCGAACCTGGGTCCTTGTGCATTGTAACATGTTGCACAACTGGCCCCACTTTTTAAAGCAATGACTATCGACTTAGAAAAAGCACACATCATAGGGGAAGTGTGGGCTTAATCTCAAAAAGTGAAAGCAGCTCCTTGAGTCCGATTTGCACTCTGAGTAGAAAATGTAGTTAAAGGAGGAGGGAAGACAAGACTCCAGCCAGCTGGACTAGGTGAGAAATGCAAAGCAGGCTTGGAGCAGAACTTGCATTTATGTAAAGGACTAGTACCCAGAGTAAGTCTGCTCAAGTGTGGAATCATGGATTCCTTGACGTTAAGGGGTTAGTTTTGGAAATGAAGGACTCTTTCCTTCTGAAGGAAGAACTTTTAATAAAATGTAAAGTGCGCAATTGAATCACCTCTGTGGTTTCAATAGACTTTTTGTGGCCTCAGAAGTATGGGGAAATAGAGGAAGCTAACCAAAGATGAATGGTCTCATGTCACACATTGCATCCCCGCAGAACTGAACTACAAAAAAGTCTATTAGGTGTAGCGAGTTTGTGAACTATTAGGAAGCTTGGACCTAGAGGAGTAGTGTCCTAAGTGCAGCTTATTAGCAATATAACAAAGCACATCCTGGGGACAAGGCCAGGTAGTTAAGTCATAGTGCTTAGTTAGCACCCGAGTGCGTGTGACTTCTGAATTGGACTCCCTGCACCGCATATATGGCAGCGGTACTCTGGCCATGGGGGCCGGGAGGGATCTAAGAGAAAAGCAAATCATGAGACATTTTAGCATGTGCCAAACTAGTGGTGTGAAAGATCATATGAGAGCTCCTGTAAGGGTTAAACAAAAAAAAAAAAGTGATCGTGTCCAACTGAAGGTAGTATGTATCTAATGATGGATCACTGGAAATACTTTTTTTTTTTTTTTGCTCAGCTCTGGTTTATGGTGGTGCTGGGGACTGAACCTGGGAGCTCAGAGCATCAGGCCTGAAAAAGGCGTTTGCATAACCATTATGCTGTTCCCTAATCTTGGGAATAGTTATTTGTGTAGAAAACGTGAGTGACGAAGCTTTGGGGTTCCACACTGAATGAGGTTTAAGGGTTGTCAATCCGACTAAGTATCCGATATCCGATCGGCTGCCTCTATAGACGCCTTGGCAGCTTCCAGCTCCTGCTTTTCGCGGGGCGCCGCTTCCTCCCTTCAAATCCAGGGACTCCCAGGCGTCTCCCAATCATCGGATTCCTCCCGCCCCGTCTCCTCCCGCCGCCCAATCCAAGACGACCCCCGAGTCACCGCCCCCTCGGTCGGGGCGGCGAATCGTCGCAAAGTCCCGGGCGCGAGGCCCGGCTGAGCGGACAACACGCGCGCGCGCGCATGCGCAGTGCCGCCGGGACAGCCTGGTTTCCCTCCTCCTCCCCCGGCCCTCTCCCCGGGTCTTGCAGACGTTTTCATCTGGCTTCGCGGTCGCAGCCGGGCAGCTCCGTGTCTCCGCTGCGGTGTGGTGGGAAGCAGGCGGGTCAACTTGTGGCCGGCGTTGCGGCGGCCCGGACAGTGGGGCGCCGGCGGTTGGGTTCAGGTGGGGCCGGGGCGCGAACGTGTGGGCCGGGCCGCCCCTTTGCACCGCACCGGCGCCCCTGAGCGGCAGTTCCGTGTCTGTCCGAGTCTCCCTCCCCCCCCCCCCCCCGCTCGGCAGCTTGCTCCCGGGTGCTGGCAGCAAAGTGCTCCAGGGACGTGTTGGGGTGGGGGGTGCAGGGGGGCTTTTTCTCCCTTTTGTCTAAGACTGACCCAGGAAGCAACTTTAAATGCTCAGGGGTCTGCCCTCGGCCCCCCATCTCCCCCCCCACACACCTTGGTCAACGATGACCTTGTTTTTTCACCAGGGCACTGCTTAGGTGGGTGCAGCGGGCATCGAACCCGGGACCTCGGAGCCCCCAGGCCTGAGCGTCTCTTTGCAGAAGCGCGATGCTGCTAGCTACCCCCGCCCACCTGGGCTCAATGCCTCTCTCCCATGCTTGTGTCTAATTTTCCTTCTGCATAAAACGTGAGATGAGATCAGAATTTATTTTATTATTATTTTTAACATCACTCTTGTATTGCTTTGCTCTGAATTTCAGACTTCCTGTAAGACATGAGGTCGCTTTGGATTCAGCCTTTTGGAAAACAGCCGTTTTTACGACAGTCCTTCCTTTCCTTGTGACCGTTTTGAGGTTATGCTACTGGAGCTTGTACGGCCCCCCAAACAGTTTCTCGGGACTTGAGTTCCGTGGGCAAACAGTACGGTAAGCTTGGAAAAGTAATACGCCGAGTTGTGTACCGAACTCTAAGGTATATCTTAAAATATACCTTCGGAAGGCGTATTAGTAAGGCGGAATGTTGGGGAAATTATACTTTAGCAGCCCTGTTAAGACAGCAGGCAGCGTGGCAGTCTCATAATCTGAAGGGAAATTGTATTTTTTTACATTTTTATTTATTGAATAGAGACTGAAATTCAGAGGAGAAGGAGGTGATAGAGAGGGAGAGAGATAGACAGCTGCAGCCCTGCTTCACCACTCGTGAAGCTTCCTTCCCTGCAGATGGGGACTGGGGGCTCGAACCTGGGTCCTTGGGCACAGTAACATGTGGGCTCCACCAGGTGCACCACCACCCGGCCCGAAATTGGTTTTTTTTTTTTTGTTTGTTTTTTTTAACCCCACAACGCATACTTTAAAATGTACCTATAGGTCTCTAATCAGTGACTACAGTAAATGGTGGTTTACATATCCACAAATTAGAGCAATTAAAAATATTAGTAAGGGCCGGGGATAGATTACATAATGGTTATGCAAAGAGACTTTCATGCCTAAGACTCGAAATAGCCAGTTTTAATTCCCTGCACCATCATAAGCCAGAACTGAGCAGTGCTTTGGTCAAAAACAACAACAACATATAAGCTCATATGCAAAGTCTCAAATACTATTTCCTTAAGAAATAGCAAGCAATCAAAAACGTGACTGCTTAGTTCGAATATAGAAGGAAAACTAAAGACCCTCTTGACTCTTTACATCAGGAGAGAAGAGTGCAGGCACTGCAGTACAGAGAGAAGTTAGGTAACTTTTCCTTCCAGGGAAGTTTTAGGAATGCCCAAGAATTGGTTAGAATAAATGGAATCCTTTTCAGAAACTAAAGAGACTAGGTATAGATTTGTATCTTGAGGAATCTTCAACTGGGTTGTGTTACCTAAACACACCTACAGCAAAGCTCTTCCAAGAATTTAACACTGTATCCTTCTTGATAGGGATTGTCACCTACCTGAAAGCAGCTGCCTTATTTAGTTTGCATTGCCTGTGCCAGATAAAATGTCTTTTAAAAAAATCATTTTATTTTTTATTAACTTATTTTTATATAATCAGAACAGTTCTCAACTCTGGCTTATGGTGGTGCTGGGGATTGAACCTGGGACCTTTGGTGCCTTAGTCATGAAAGTCTTTTTGCAGAACCATTATGCCATCTCTCCAGCCTAATAAAATGTCTTTCAGTGTTTGTGCTTAGCTATTTGTTACATGGATGAGCTTTGATTGATATCTTAATTTTCTTGCATTTGTTGTCTATTTTATAGGAATAACTTTTTGTTGTTGTTGTTTTTAATTTACCAGAGCACTACTCAGCTCTGGTTTATGGTGGTGCAGGGGACTGAACCTGGGACTTTGGAGCCTCGGGCATAAGATTCTCTTTGTATAACCATTATGCTATCTTACCTTACCCCATGAATAACTCTTAATGAGTTCAGTACATATTTTGTGTACTTAATTTTTGATAAGATGTGACTTCAGTCAGATGTGTGGTTTCACTGCCTAGGGAGGGAGGCCTTAGATGTCCTAACACCTTCCATGTGGTGCTGGGACTTAAACCAGGGCCATGTGCACGGCAAGGTAGGTGACCCATCAGCTGCTTTTCTAGCCCGGGATTTACTGTGGTTTCTATGTCTGTGAGTGAATAGCAGTAGCTGTAGTTATAAGATAACCAGACAGCCTAACTGGGAATTTTGTACAATAATTTGAGATTAAACAAAAGTGAAAATTGGCAGATGTTGGGATTATAGAAGTGGGTCTCAGTTTCAGAGATTTATTTCGAGTTAGAGGCATTTGAATTTGGTAATGAAGCAAGAGAAATCCTGAATTGTTCCAAAATGTCTGGCATATATCACAAGAGATTAGAGATGACACAGATCAAAACTGAAGGTAACAGGAGGGACAGTAAGGAACTTGCGTGTGCTGTTGTGTTTGTTGACTGCACTACTTGAGAGCCAGTCAGGTGTAAAGTAGAGCGATTTGGAAATACAAGTCTAGAGCTCAGCGTTGAGCTTTAGGCCGCAAGTGATTTGAGGGTGGGGAAGGTGGCTTTAGTGTAGCTGAAAGAATATTCTGGACCCAGATTTGCCTGGGCGTGACTCTGTTTCCATTTGCATTGTAGTGATGCGGTTTCTGATGCAGACGAGAGAGATGTGCATGAAGTTCTGAGCACATTACATTTCATAAGGCATTTAAAGCTGAATAATCATCATCATAATAGTAATAATAATTCTCACTCTGAGAATATGGGGTGATGGGAGAGGTGGGATTGCTCTGGAACTTTATTTTTTATTAAAAATATTTTTTTAAAAAAACTTATTTATTCCTTTTTGTTGTCCTTGTTGTTTTATTGTTATAGTTACTATAGCTATTGTCATTGTTGATGTCGTCATTGTTGGATAGTAGAACAGAGAGAAATGGAGAGAGAAGAGGAAGACAGAGAGGGGGAGAGAAAGACACCTGCTTCACTGCTTGTGAAGCGACCCCTCTGCAGGTGAGGAGCCGGGCTAGAAGTGGTATCCTTGTGCCAGTCCTTGTGCTTTGCGCATGTGCGCTTAACCCTCTTGGCTACTGCCTGAGAACCCAGGCCTCATACATGTGAAGTATGCGTTCTCCCACTGCACTCTATCCCTGGCTTGTCAAAATATGGAAAAGCTGAGCTGGTAAAGTGGCTCACCTGCATAGCGCACCTCTTCTGTACGCATCATCCAGGTTCCAGCCTGGCCTCCACTGCAGTGGAGCAGGCTTTGGATCCATGGCGTCCTTCCACATCTCTCTGTCTCTGAAAACAGTCCGCTCAGACAGTGACAGAGACTGAAGAGGGAGAGAGAGATTGGAAACGTAACAGTTTGCTGGTGGACGTGATTGCACAGACAAGTTTTGTGTTTAAGAGGAGGACCAGTTACTACAGTGATGGTCATTAAATTGGCAATCAGTGTGAAGTGCAGACACGAGTTGGGATTCAGTGCAGAGTAGAAAGATGTTCTCACAGCGTGGATACTTCATCAGTTTTTATCAAATGCTTTACAGGTATCTAGTGGTGTTAATATTTTTTCTGCTTTGTAGAGTAGTTGCATTAGCTCTGCTACCCAGAATCCAATTTAGTCCACTTGTCACCAGCCCCAGCACTGTCCTTTATTGTCATTCGTCTTGCCCAGTTATCAGAGCCCTTTGACTATCCTTCAGAGATACTGAACACTGTAGTTATTTTTTTTAAAACCAGAGATCTGCTCAGATCTGGCTTATGGTGGGGCTAGAGAGTGAACCTAGGCCCTGAGAGCCTCAGACACGAGAGTTGTTACTATGACTGATGTTTAGTCTCTCTGACTCCAATCCTTTCTTCCTTCTCTCATTCTTTCTTTTTTTGATAGATGATGAGAGGTAGAGAAAGAGAGAGGAGAGGTAGAAAGGGAGATAGCACTTCTTCACAGCCTTTCACTGTTGGGCTATTTTTTTTTTCTCCTATGGTAGAATGTTTACCCAGTTGACTATTTTAAGTATATCATAAAATCATTTGTATAATAACACTGTTGTGTCTTGTTTACTTTTTTAAAAATTTTATTATTGGATAGAGACAGCTCTGCTTCATAACTCGTAAAGCTTTCTCCCTGCAGGTGGGGACCAGAGGCTTGAATCCGGGTCCTTTCTCACTGTAGTGTGTGTGCTCTACCGCCTGGCCATATATATATATATTTATCAGAGGGATAGGAAGAGAGAGAAAGAACCAGGCATCACTTTGGTACATGTGCTGTCAGGGATCAAACTCAGGACCTCATGCTTCAAAGCCCAATGCTTTATCTACTGCACCGCCAGCTGTACCACATTTTGCTTTGTTTTTTTGCTTTTGTTAGATAAGTTTGCAATAGTTCATGTTTCTTGTTTTAGCAAGCTAAGAGCAAGTGAACCGTTGGGTTTCATTATTATGTTAATCATAAATTATTTTGCTATTTATACGCTCCTCTACAAAATAGCATTCTAAGAACTTTACCTCTGAATGCTTTGCCAAAAAGGACTTTTTCCCCTAAGAACTATTGTTTTCTAAGATTTTTTTGAAACTACTATTCTTAATCATTTGATACGTCATAATTGATTCATCAAAACACTTTGTCGCAGTGAAATGGAAGATTTTCGGGGCATAGCGGAAGAGTCATTTCCAAGCTTTTTAACCAACTCGTTACTTGGTAATAGTGAGACTTTGGAAAACATCACTCTTTCTTCAAATCTTGGATTGCCTGTTGCTGTCTCAACACTTGCTAGAAATGGATCCAGCACTGATAAAAGGTAAGATTGGTTTGAACGAAGGATTTCTTTTTCAGGTCCATAAACCTACCATCTACTGTAGTGATGCTTCTGTAAAATTTATGAGTCAAGCTTGAGCTTTTGATTTCTCTCAGGGAGTTGGCCAAATATGTACATTTAATATTAAAAAAAAGATAAAACTTAACTGCCTCTTTCCCTGTTCCTTTATCTTACCAATAGTGGGTGGGCAGGTTTGGAATTGAACACTTGTTTTATCTGCTCTCAGTTTTTTGCATTTGCGAATTTGAGTTGTATGTGCAAGCTTCACCTGTCTTGTATAATAGGTAAAGTTTACCTTTGCATGTGAATGGTTTAATTATTAATAAGGCAACTTTTGTGTGTCTGTGTAGGTATTCCGATGTCCAGGCATCTTATTTAGTGGAAGGGAGGCTTTTAACTCCACCTGAGTCCTCACCCAGCAGCCAGACTGAAGCTGAACCAAAGGGAAAGTTACAACTTAGCTTCCAAGCTGATGAGTAAGTTCATACTTTGATCTTATTTTCCCTGTGTTAAAAAGTGAGTTTCAGTCTTGTGAAAATTAAAGTATGATAGTCTCTGATGAAGTCCAAAAACTAAAAAAAAAAAAACAAAAAAAACCAACAGTTTTCTGTGGTCCAGGACGTGGCACAGTGGATAAAGCATGAGGTCCCAAATTCATTTCCCAACACTGCATGTACAGAGTGATGCTTTGGTTCTTTCTCTCTCTCTTCATTTTTTTTTTTTTTATTATTTTTTTTATTTAAGAAAGGATTACTTAACAAAACCATAGGGTAGGAGGGGTACAACTCCACACAATTCCCTCCGCCCAATCTCCATATCCCACCCCCTCCCCCGATAGCTTTCCCATTCTCTATCCCTCTGGGAGCATGGACCCAGGGTCATTGAGGGTTGCAGAAGGTAGACGGTCTGGCTTCTGTAATTGCTTCCTCGCTGAACATGGGCGTTGACTGGTCGGTCCATACTCCCAGTCTGCCTCTCTCTTTCCCTAGTAGGATGGGTCTCTGGGGAAGCTGAGCTCCAGGACACATTGGTGGTGTCTTCAATCCAGGGAAGTCTGGCCGGCATCCTGATGACACCTGGAACCTGGTGACTGAAAGGAGAGTTAACATACAAAGCCAAACAAATTGTTGAGCAATCATGGACCCAAAGCTTGGAAAAGTGGAGAGGAAGTATTAGGGAGGTACTCACTGCAAACTCTAGTATACTTCTGCTTTCTTACTTTGGTGCCATACTCCAAACTCAGTCAATTTCTGCTTTGCATTTCTACTTCTTTTTTTTTTTTTTACATGCATAACATTCCCCAGATTCCCATTTAGCAATAAAACCCCCACTATTTCATTCATCATTTTTCATGGACCTGTATTCTCCCCACCCACCCACCCACCCCAGAGTCTTTTACTTTGGTGTAATACTCCAATTCCATTTCAGGTTCGACTTGTGTTTTCTTTTCTAATCTTGTTTTTCAACTTCGGCCTGAGAGTGAGATCATCCCATATTCATCCTTCTGTTCCTGACTTATTTCACTCAACATGATTTTTTCAAGGTCCATCCAAGATCGGCTGAAAACGGTGAAGTCACCATTTTTTACAGCTGAGTAGTATTCCATTGTGTATATATACCACAACTTGCTCTGAATGACTCTGAAAATGTCCAATAGTTCTAGGTTATCTATCTCTTCATTTAGCTCCCTTATATCTTTACTGATTTTCTTCCTGGATGATCTGTCAAGTTGAGATAGTGGGGTGTTGAAGTCCCCTACTATGATTGTGTTACTGTTAATATATTGCTGTAGCTCTTTCAGTAGAAGTTTGATGTATTTAGATGGCTTCTCATTGGGTGCATAGATATTAATAATTGTTAAGTCCTCTTGATTGACTGATCCTCTGAGCATTAAGTAGTGTCCATTCCTATCTTTTTAAATCTTATGTATTTTAAAGTCTATCATGTCAGATATGAGAATAGCTGTTCCTGCCCTTTTTTGTGGGCCATTGGCTTGAATGATAGTTTTCCATCCTTTCACTTTAAGTCTGTGTTTGTCTTGTTGCGTTAGGTGAGTTTCCTGTAGACAACATATTGTTGGGTTGTGTTTTCTGATCCATCTTCCTACTCTGTGTCTTTTAATAGGTGAATTCAGGCCATTGACATTTATTGATATCAAAGATTGAAGATATTTTAACGCCATTCTTGTAGAGTTTTAGAGTGTTTTGATATATGTTCTATTTGTGGTGGTCTGGTTGTTTATAGGAAACCTTTCAGAACTTCTTTCAAGGCAGGCTTGGTGATGGTTGCTTCCTTCAACTGTTGCTTGTCTGAGAAGGTTTTGATGCTTCCATCTAGTCTGAATGACAGTCTAGCAGGATATAGTATTCTTGGCTGAAAGCCTTTCTCATTGAGCACTCGATAGATATCTTGCCATTCTCTTCTGGCCTGTAGTGTTTGTATGGAGAAGTCTGCTGCTAATCTTATGGGTTTTCCTTTGTAGGTGACTCTTTGTTTTTCTCTTGCAGCCTTGAGGATCCTTTCTTTATCCTTATTCCTTTCCAATCTAAGTATGACATGTCTTGGTGTCTTTAGGTCTGGGTTAATTCTGTTTGGGACCCTCTGGGCTTCTTGAATCTTTATGTCTTTGGGGTTGTCTAGACTAGAGAAATTTTCAGCTATTATGGCCTGGAGAACGCTTTCTTCCTCCCCTTCTCTTTCTTCCTCTGGTAAGCCAATAATGCGTATATTGTTTCTTTTGAAGTCATCCCATAGGACTCTGTTGTTGTTTTCAGCATCTCTTAATCTCTTTTTGAGATCTCTTACTTCTTCTTTAGTTGTCTCTAATTCATCCTCAATCTTGCTAATTCTGTCTTCAGCTTCATTGATTCTATTCTCTCTGCCCTCTACTGCTTTCTGGAGTTCATCTATTTTGTTGCCCTGCTCTGATACTGTTTTAGCTTGTTCAGCTAGTTGCCTTCTTAGCTCAGCGATTTCAGCTTTCAGCTCTCTAATAACCATGAGATTATTAGAATTTTCTTCCATATTCTCATTTGTTGTTCCTGCAGTTCTGATTATAATTTTTTCAAATTCTTTACTCACTCCTGTTATTATTTCCTTAGCTAATGTTTGGATGTTGAACTCGTTGTTTTGTGCTTTGCCCTCTGGAGGACTTTTAGCTGGACTCTTGTCCTGGTTCGAGTCTCCATTATTTTTTCTTGTTGTTTTAACCATTTTATATAAGTTAAGAGGTTTTTCAATCCCTGAGTTGGAGTTCAGTGGTGTAAAAGCCTTTTTTTTTTTCCCCTGTAGGCTATGGTAGCCTGAGGGCTTTTAAACTATCAATAGGCTTCTTGGCTTAATCAATGACTCCTGACCAAGAGATAAAGCAGGGTGTGGCAGAGATAATCCAGTGGTTATGCAAAGAGACTTTCACAGCCCTTCAGCTATGCCACCGAGGTATAGGTCTTCTCCTGAGTTTCCCGGTTAGATCTCTGTGCCCTGGTGTCCCTCCCTGTTGCTGCTCCAGATTCTGAGGGTAGTAGCAATGGAGACTCAGAGTTGTACTTGGTGAGTCTCTGGGGAGTCCTTTCCTCCCTTCAGCTGTCCCCTTGTTGGTGGAGCAGACTGGAGGTGGTGTCTCCACTGACAAACTGTCGAACTGTTAGCAGTCACTTAATCTCTCCTTAGGCCCCTCTCTCCTCTCTGTCACCAGCCACACGTGTTTGTACTCACGGGTGATTTACTGGGTTTCTGTGGTCATTCTAGTCCTGTCTTGTTTCGGTCTGGGTGGTCTCCTTTGGTATTCCTAGTTGATCCGGGAGAGGAGAGGAGAGGAGAGAAAGCAATCTGCTGCTCGTAGCTCCGCCTCCGGAAGTCTCTCTCTCTCTTCATTTCTATTTCAAGATTAAATAAATACAATCTTAAAAAAAAAGAATTAAAAATTTTAATATAACCCATTTTTTTGAACTTTATTTTCCCTTTTGTTGCCCTTGTTGTTTTTTATTGTTGTTGTAGTTGTTGTTATTGATGTCGTCGTTGTTAGGACAGAGAGCTATTATTAAACACTTTATTTCTTTCACTTTATTTAAAGAATATATATGTATGTATTTATTGGATAGAGATAGCCATAAATCAAATGGAAGGGGGAGATAGACACCTGCTGCACTGCTTCATCACTTGCAAAGCTTCCCCCCTGCAGGTGGGGACTGGGGGCTTGAACCCAGGTCCTTGTGCTTGTAGCATGTGCGCTCAACCAGTGGCACCACCAACTAGCCCTCCCTGGTTTTTCTTTTTCTTCTCATTATCTTTCACCTCACTTACATACCTGTTTCCTTTTATGTCTCCCCAACACATGACTTTGTATTCATTTGTAGTCTTCCTGCCCTGTTTTCCCCCCCCCCTTTTCTCTACTAAGCTTCTATTTAGGAGATAATTTTCTGGACTTACCTAGGAATGCACCTGTGGGTTAGGCTAGTGGTTTTCTCTGTACTACAGTCTCAGTGAAGAGATGGACAAACTGGGAGGCAACTCAGAGTTGGAGAGTTGCCTTAGTCACAAAGGGCTGGGATTTTAGATGTACAGAGAGCTGTTTTCTTATGTGTGTGTACGTGTGTGTGTGTGGTGCTGGGACCTCACAAATGCATGCTTCTCCTACTTCTGGAGACTCCTTTTAAAAAAATATTCATGTATTTATTCCCTTTTGTTGCCCTTGAATTTTTTATTGTTGTAGTTATTATTATTGTTGTTGTCGTTGTTGGATAGGACAGAGAGAAATGGAGAGAGGAGGGGAAGACAGAGAGGGGGAGAGAAAGACAGACACCTGCAGACCTGCTTCACGGCTTGTGAAGCGACTCCCCTGCAGGTGGGGAGCCGGGGGCTCAAACCAGGATCCTTACGCCGGTCCTTGCGCTTCACGCCACTTGTGCTTAACCCACTGCGCTACCACCCAACTCCCAAGGTGAAACTTTTTAAAACATTTAGAAATTTAGAGAGTGAATTATTGGGCAAATATACCAGTACTCATTATGCCTATCTTGTTTTTAGTGGGCTAAATTTTTGTAAGATTTACTAGGTTCTGATATATTTATCTGGAGAGGAGAAAAGTGTCATTTTACCTCTTGAAAACCAGAGCAGCAATGTATTACATTCTCTTTGATTTTGGGTAGGAAAGAAGTGCCGCCTGTCTTTAACACCTCCGACTGCAGGTCAGAACCCCCATCTTGCTCCTAGTTGCAGTTTCTGGAATGTTTGACCATTCACTTAGGCCTTTTTAGGAAATAAAATTCACAACTGACTAATCTATGTTTTATAGTTTTACTCAAGGTAACCCATATATCGTCAGTATTCCTGTCCCTAATAAAATAAAGCTTTATCTCTAGGAAAAATAACCATACTGAAAGTCAACATTTGTCAAGTGCTGTTCTCAGTGAGTCAGCTTTCCAAAATAATGTGGCCAGAACAGAACATAAGCAAACAACGGAAAAACCCTCTGAGAACCAAAGTCATTTTCATAGGATTTCACCAATGGAACAAGTGCAAGGTACTGAATTATTAGATATTGTTTCTGGCCCTGAAAAAATATACCTTTAAAAGGGTAATTGTATGTTATGTCAACTCTATTAATTTTAGAAATTCTTGATCTCAGTGAATATGTGTTTTACTTCATCTTTTTTTTTCTTTTTACCTTTTTCCTAATATTTTTATTCCTATGTATTTTAGTGTATTTTCATCCCTCCAAAAAGAAATCTTACAGAGGGGTAGATAGCATAATGGTTATGCAAAGAAACTCTTATGCTTGAGGGCTCCAAAGTCCCAGGTTCAGTCCCCCACACCACCATAAGCCAGAGCTGACCAAGACACAGGAAATGTTACTCTCAGAAAGAGCCAAAAAGAAATCCTATGGTCATTCACAGGCACTGCTGACCACTAATGTTCTTCATTTACTTATTCTGAATTTGTAGGTTGACTCACAGGCAGATGGGATCAGAGAGCATGTGGCTTTTGTCTCTTATCTTCTTTCACTTAGTATGTTTCCAAGGTTTCATCCATATTGCAGCATATGTCATACTTGGCAACGTTTTTTTTGTAATATTTATTTATTCATTTCCCTTTGTTGCTCTTGTTGCTTTATTGTTGTAGTTATTAATGTTGTTGTTTTGATGTTGTTAGATAGAATAGAGAGAAATATAGAGAGGAGGGGAAGACAGGGGGAGAGAAAGACAGACCCCTGCAGACCTGCTTCACCATGTGTGAAGTGACTCCCCTGCAGGTGGGGAGCCGGGGGCTCGAACCGGGATCCTTATGCCGGTCCTTGCGCTTTGTGCCATGTGCGCTTAACCCGCTGCGCTACCGCCCGACTCCCGCTTGGTAGCATTTTATGGCTGAATAATGCTCCACTGTATGAACATAGTGCATTTTGCTTGCACATTGACTAGTGATAAACATTTGACTGTTCCACTCTTTGGCTCTGTAGTCTATTTCAAAGGGAAAATGTTTAGTTTGTTACTTTGCTGTTTTTAGTATGATTGGATATTTATTTGATAAAATAATTTGGTTTCTCAGTTTTTGTTTTTGTTTCCTTAAACAGCCTCACCTATTGCTGTTTGTTTGCCAGCATGGATTAATAATAAGGAAAACAAGGTAATTGTTTTTGTATTTTGTGTGTGTGTATGTGTGTGTAAGTTTATGCTCCGTGTGTAAGCATGGAGTCATTCCTCAATATCAGTGCGCCCCTGAGGACATCAAAATATGCAGAAGCTCAAATCCCTCTTACACAGTGATAAAGTATTTGCATATGACCTATGTATATTCTATCATATATTTTTTTATTTTAAATCAGATCATTGCTCAGCTCTGGCATATGGTAGTGCCAAGGATTGAACCTGGGATCTCACAGTCTCAAGCGTGAAAGTTGTTTACATAACCATTATGTTATCTCCTTGGCCTACCATTTCATTCATTCATTTACTCATTCATTCGTTCATGCATTCATCAGATAGAGACACAGAGAAACTGCAGTGGAAGGGGAAGATAGAAAGGGAGAGATAGGGAGTCAGGCTGTAGTGCAGCGGGTTAAGCGCAGGTGGCGCAAAGCACAAGGACCGGCATAAGGATCCCGGTTCGAACCCCGGCTCCCCACCTGCAGGGGAGTCGCTTCACAGGCGGTGAAGCAGGTCTGCAGGTGTCTATCTTTCTCTCTCCCTCTCTGTCTTCCCCATCTCTCTCCGTTTCTCTCTGTCCTATCCAACAACGACGACAATAATAATTACAACAATAAAACAACAAGGGCAACAAAAGGGAATAAATAAATAAAATAAAATATTAAAAAAATTAAAAAAAAAAGAAAGGGAGAGATAAATAGATGAACTTGCAGCACTGTTTCATCCTTGTGAAGCCGCCCCCCCCCACACACACACACAAGGGATTGGGTGCTTGATCCTGGGTCCTTGCACATGGTAGCATATGTGCTCCAACAGGTGTACCACCACCCAACCTTTTCCCATATACAGTCTATCTGTTGGCTTATTTATTTATTATTTATTTTTACCAGAGGATTGAACCTGTGTTTGGAGCCTCAGGGATGAGAGTTTTTTACATAACCATTATGCTGTCTACCTCGCCTTTTCCCATATACTGATTTATAATCTCTAGATTACTTACATTACTTAATACAAAAAATACTGTGTACGTAAATGTTAAAACTGACCTTGCTTATGCTTCTCTTGCATTTTCTCTTTACAGGTTGTTCTTCCTGACACTGGAAAACTTTATGAACATAAGATTCTAGATAGTGACCTAAGTCATACTAGTTTATTAGAGAACGAAAAACTTGTATCTCTGACAAGCTTGGAAGATTCTTCTGGTATTGTATAGTAACTTACGTTTTTCTCATCTTTGGTTAGCCATCGCACTACTTCCTACTTCTTTATGACAGTAGTTACTAAGTCAGGCTTTAATGTTTGATTTCTTCCACCATACTCCCAGCACTCCCAGTGGCTTAATATATGAATCGCTCCATCTTTAAAACTTAATTCTTTGTGTTATCTCTGATAATGATTATGCTTATCCCTTGGTTTGGTATCATCAGGATACAAAGTGGCCTTTAGGTACTACCCATTGGAAAGCACTAACTTAAGAAACTGGGAATGGGATCAGTGAAATAGTTAGACTTCGATCTTGCAAAGATTTGCCAAGTGAAAAATGAGATAACTTTTGACTCTATTAAGTATGCCTCAACAATGCATTCTCTGCAGAAATCACAGGAGAGAGAGAGAGAAAATAATTGTGATCAATGAAGGTGGTAGTAGAACTAAATGTAAATACAGAAATGGTGGCATATAGACCACATTTGGGGTTTTCTGTGACAGGTTGACAGCACCTGTGAGAGGCTGAGTTGGAGGATAAATCAGGAAAGTAGTCAGGGACTAGGTTAT
Organism: Erinaceus europaeus; assembly: GCF_950295315.1. Lineage (NCBI taxonomy): Eukaryota > Metazoa > Chordata > Mammalia > Eulipotyphla > Erinaceidae > Erinaceus > Erinaceus europaeus. The sequence goes on along the minus strand of NC_080171.1, from coordinate 116,021,562 downwards.
TCATGACATTGAAGGCTAGGTATAATTAGAAACTAGGGGGGCCAGGCATTGGCATACTTGGCTAAGTACATACACTATTGTGCAGGGACTCAGGTTCAAGCCCTTGGTCCCTGCTTGCAGGGGGAAAGCTTCACAAGTGGTAAAGCAGGACTGCAGGTCTCTCTTCCCCTCTCTCAATTTCTCTCTGTCTATATATATATAAAAGAAACTACAAATTTAGTGAATTTTAGATTTTGCTATCAAAGTTTTTGCCCAGTTTTGGGATTGTGGCGTTGTAGGTATAGGATTGTTACCTTGAATTTATGTGTGCCTTTGACTGTTTTAGTGGGCCAGCTTCTTAAAGGTAAAATAGTTGAGTCAAAGGTTGTGAACATTTTTAAGATTTTTTTTTTTTTTTTTTACCAGAACACTGTTCAGCTCTAACTTATGGTGGTGCAGGGGATTGAACCTCAGACTTTGGAGCCTCATCCATGAGAGTCTCTATGCATAACCATTGTGCTATCAACCCCTACCCCATTTTTAAGATTCTTAATGTGTATTACAAATAAAATTTTAATTTGTTGATTAAAAAATGAGTCTTTTTTTTAAAGTGAGAGATTACAACACCATTATGAATAAGAGTTCTAGGTTTATTTTTTATGCACATCACACTGAGTCTTAGAACATTAAAAACCACTGGTCATATTGTTTTATTTGCAAGTTTTCTATTTTGTTTTAGTGGAGTGCATCTCTCCTCCCTCTCTTTGTCCTTCCTTTCTCTCTCTCTCTCCCCCCCTTTCCCCTAATGTTTATTTATTAGAGCACTGCTCAGCTCTGGCTTATGGTAATATGGGTAATTGAACCAGAGGCTTTGAAGCCTCAAGTACTAGAATCTCTTTGTATAACCATTGTGCTATATCCCCCCATCCTGCACCTTTCTTTTTAAACTTATATTTGTTTGTTTATTGCCACCAGAGTTAGCTGGGGCTCGGAGCCAGCACAATGAGTCCATCACTTCCAGCAGACCTTTCTTTTTTTACTTTTTTTTAAAAAAATATTTATTTATGGGAAAGGCAGGAGGAGAGAGAAAGAACCAGACATCACTCTGGCACACGTGTTGCTGGGGATCGAACTCGGGACCTCATGCTTGAAAGTCGAAAGCTTTATCACTGTGCCACCTACCGGACCACTTCTTTTTCTTTTTTATTTAATAGAGAGAAATTGAAAGGGGCAGAGGAGACAGGGAAAGAGAATGATAAACACCTGCATATATGTTTCACCACTTGTGAAGCATCCCTCTGCAGGTGGTAAGCAGGGCCTTGAACCTGGTTCCTTGTGCATGGTCACGTGTATACTTAACCAGGTGTGCCACTGCTCAGCCCACCTACTGCCCTGAATATTTTAAGTAATATCTATCAGTGTTTGCTTTTGCTCTGTTTTTCCCTTAGTTTTTTCTTCTTTAACAGCAAATGTTATTTGAGGTCTCACATTATATTTAACCTTTTTTTTTTTTTGTCTCCAGAGTTATTGCTGGGGCTCAGTGCCTGTAGGATGAATCCACTGCTCCTGGCAGCCATCTTTTTTCCATTGTTGTTGTTGGATAGGACACAGAGAAATTGAGAGAGGAGGGAAAGATAGAGAAGGGGGAGGGGGAGGTAGACACCTGCAGACCTGCTTCACTGTTAGTGAAATGACCACATGCAGGTGGGGAGCCAGGGGTTTGAACTGGGATCCTTGTGCTTTGTACTATGTGTGCTTAACCTGATATGCCACCACTAGACTCCATATATTTAATCTTAATTCACATAGAATTAATTTTCACTTAAAAGGTTTTATTTATTCATTTATGTATTTATTTATTTGAGGGAAGCGAAGACAGAGAACCAGGTCATCACTCTGGCACATGTGATGGCACGGATTGAATTTAGGATGTTATACTTGAGAGGAGAGTGCAATGCTTTATCCTCTTAGGCTGCATTCTAGTCTGGCTTTTTTTTTTTTTTTTTAAATTCTGCCTTTCTTAAGATAGGCCTGTCTCGGGGCTGGGTGGTAGCACACCTGGTTGAGTGCACATGTTACAGTGCGCAAGAATGCAAGGACCTGGCTTCGAGCCCCCAGTCCCTACCTGTTGTGGGAAAGCTTCATGAGTGGTGAAGCAGGGCTGTAGGTGTCTCTCTGTCTCTCTCCCTCTCTGTCTTCCCATTCCTTTCAATTTCTGGCTGTCTCTAATAAAAATAAAGAAAATAAAAAAACCATTTAGTTTTATTGTTGCCCTTTTTAAAAAAATATTTTATTATTTATTTATTCCCTTTTGTTGCCCTTGTTTTATTGTTGTAGTTATTGTTGTTAGTAATGTCGTCGTTGTTGGATAGGACAAAGAGAAATGGAGAGAGGAGGGGAAGACAGGAGGAAAGAAAGACACCTGCAGACCTGCTTCACCGCCTGTGAAGCGACTCCCCTGCAGGTGGGGAACTGGGGGCTCAAACCAGGATCCTTATGCTGGTCCTTGTGCTTTGTGCCACCTGTGCTTAACCCGCTGCGCTACTGCCCAACTCCCCCCCCTTTTTTTTTAAATTGTTGTAGTTATTGTTGTTATTGATGTCATTGTTGGATAGGATAGAAATGGAGCGAGGAGGGGAAGACAGACAGGGGGAGAGAAAGATAGACACCTGCAGACTTGCTTCACCACTTGTGAAGCGACTCCCCTGCAGGTGGGGAGCCGGGGACTCAAACTGGGATCCTTATGCCGGTCCTGTCACTTTGTGCCGCATGCGTTTAACCCACTGCGCTACTGCCCGACTCCCCACCATTTAGTTTTAATAATAATAAAAAAAAGGTAGGCCTGTCTCTTTCTTGACAGTTACTCATTTAGTCTAAGATAGCATATTCATTTTTTTTTTAAAGTTTACTTTTTTTCATATATTTTTATTTATTTTATTTTTGAGAGCGATGCAGAGAGAGAAAGACACAGAAACACCAGAGCACTGCACAGCTGTGGCTTATTGTGGTGTGGGGGGATTGAACCTGGGACTTTGGAGCCTCAGGCCTGAGAATCTCCTTGCAGAATCATTATGCTGTCTACCCTCGCCTGACCTCCTCTAATTTTTTATGTATACCAGAATTTGTTTATGCACTTCCCTCTCAGGGAGCTTCAAAATTTAGTTTGTGTTATAATATAATAATTCGTAAATTTGAAATCATATTAGTTTATATGTAATAATAAAACCACCTATACCAATGGTCATTTATGCTTCATTCAACTTTTCCAGTTCAATATAGAGTCACTGTTTTAGTATTCTGCTTTTTCTCCACTTTTCTCAATAGATGGTGATATTGATGATGAAGAGTTTTATGATGATCATTTGGAAGCTTATTTTGAGCAACTGGCAATTCCAGGTATGCTATATGAAGACTTAGACGAACAGGATTCTCCAGAAAAAGATTTTAAATTACCTGTAAGTGAACCCAGTCAGGTATGTACTTGCCAGTTTCCCCCCAAGAAATTTGACATTAGAAAGTATAACTGTTGGGTGAGGGGATAGCATAATGGTTATAAAAACAGACTCTCATTCCTGAAGCTTATAGGTCCCAGGTTCAATCTCCTACCCCACCATTAACCAGAGCTGAGCATTGCTCTGGTAAAAATAAATAAATAAAAATCCAAGACTTGTATAAACTAGAATAATAAGTAATAGTAGTTTAAAAAAAAGTAACGTTTGGATTGACTTAATTAACATAAATTCTAACTACGTGAGCACTGTTAAGAATTATACACAGAACAGTAGTTGTACGGTTTCCATTAACCAGTTATTGGGATATTACCATCTTTGCATTTTCACTGTCTCTCCATAACTACTTTCCTGACTCATTTGAAAGTAAGTTGTCAGGTTGGAGGGCTAGATAGTTTATGCAATAGACTCTCCTGCCTGAGGCCCCAAAGTCCCAGGTTCAGTCTCAGCACCACCATAAGCCAGAGCTGAATAGTGCTCTGGTAAACAAGAAAGTAAGTTGTAGATCTTGTGACATTTCACCGTAGTATATTTAGGAAATTTTCTTTTCTTTCTTTCTTTCTTTTTTTTAGTTACTAGGGGTATTAATGGTTTACAGTCAGTAATACAATAGTCTGGTGGCACACCTAGTTAAGTGCTCATACAGTGCACAAAGACCTGGGTTCAAGCCCCCGGCCCCCACCTGCAGTAGTGGGGGAAACTTCACAAGTGGTGAAGCAGGGCTGCAGGTGTCTCTCCCTCTCCCCTCTCAATTTCTCTCTGTTTCTATCCAATAATAAATAAAATGCAATAGTCTGTACACGTGTATGTAACATTTCCCAGTTTTACACATAACAATTCAACCCCCACTAGGTCCTCCTCTGCCATCATGTTCCAGGACCTGAATCCGTGCCCCTTCCAGAGTCTTTTACTTTGATGCAGTACACCAAGGAAGTTTCCTTATATAATGACAGTTCTATTTTATCATTTCAGTGTAGTGATTTACTTGATATACAGTCCATACAAATTAACCATTTGACTCCAGATGGTCTTTATTCTCCCTCTGCCACCCCCCACCCCCGTAGTAAAACAGGATTTTATTTTTCAACATTTTAAGTCACATTGTATTCTACTGTTTAAGCTTTAGGTTTGCATCATGCAAGTCGATGCTGTTTGTTTGTTTATTCATTCATTCATTCATTCATTCATTCATTCATTCATTCATTCATTCATTCATTTATTTATGTGAAAGGGCGAGGCAGGAGAAGGGAACCAGAGCATCACTGGCACACTTAATGCTGAGCATCGAACTTGGGACCTCTTGTTTAAGAGGCCACTGTGCTGCCTCCCAGGCTGCCAAATGCTTGTCTGTATTAAGTTATACATAAAAAATTGAGTTCTGTTCTTTATGTTTTATCATTTATTTTTAAAAGCTTTTATTATTTTACTAATTTATTTTTTTAAAAACATTTTTAAAAAAATTTTATTTATTGATTCATGAGAAGTGACAGAAGAGAGAGAAAGAACCAGACATCACTCTGGTACATGTGCTGCCGGGGATTGAACTCAGGACCTCATGCTTGAGAGTCCAGTGCCTTATCCACTGCGCCACCTCCCGGACCACTATTTTACTAATTTATTGACAAATTTAGTTTACTGACAAATCAATAGGGAAGGGAGAGAAAGAGTGGGAGAGAAGAAGTGAGTTACCTGTATTACTGCTTGACCACTTGTGAAATTTTCTCTTTCACATAGGGATTGGGGGCTTGAACCCAGATCTTTGCATGTTTCAACACCTGTGCTGTAGGGAGTGCATCACTGCCCGGCCCCCTTTACCATATACTAATTAACTGGTTTTTTCCTGTTGACACTTCTGTGTCACCTTTGACTTTCATCATTTTTGATTAAGTGCAATCAAAGATTACACTTGTGGTTGATTGTTAGATTTCGTTTTTTCTTTCTTTCTTTTTTCTTTTTTAAAGATTTTTATCTATTTATGGGAAAGATAGAAAGAACCAGACATCACTTTGGCACATGTGCTGCCGGGGATCAAACTCGGGACCTCATGCTTGAGAGTCCAAAGCTTATCACTGCGCCATCTCCTGGACTGAAGATTTCGTTTTTTCTTTCAGTTTAAGTAGTGCTTTTTTTTTTTTTTTTTTTTTAAACCAGAGCATTGCTTAGCTCTGGCTTATGGTGGTGTGTCTGGGGGGGGGTTTGGGGGGGGAAATTGAACCTTTGAACCTGGGACTTTGGAGCCTCAGTTATGAGAGTCTCTTTGCATAACCATGATTGGATTTACTATAAAATCTAGGCCTGTTTTCATGGATTACTCATAAGAGCTATAGGCCTGATTGATTAAATGAAATATTTGGGCAGATTTTCAGATTAAACATTTTTCTCTTGGGCTCATTCAGACTAAACATAGTTGATGTATACTTTTCATTGTATCATATCAGGAGATATGTAAATAATTTTGTCCCACTGTTGGTGATAATTCTCTGATAATCTTGGGGAAGGTGATGTCAGTCAGATGCTGTATGAAGGTCCCCCCATTAGTAAGTGAATATACGGGATAATACTTGAAGGCCATTTGCACATCCCATTCCTAGCCAGCCATTCACCACTCGAACGGATTTAGTGTCATCGCTGAAGCCTCCCAGAAATAATTACCTTGATGATTACAATGATGATTTTTTCCCCCCAGTTCCTTCTATTTTAATTGCCTTATAGCCTTCTGTAAAAAAAGTATTCTCTGTGATCCGGGAGGTGGCGCAGTGATAAGGCTTTGGACTCTCAAGCATGAGGTCCCGAGTTTGATCCCCAGCAGCACATGTGCCAGAGTGATGGCTGGTTCTTTCTTTCTCCTCCTATATTTCTCATAAATAAATCAAATCTTAAAAAAAAAAAAAAAGCACTCTCCATCTCCCATATTCTCCTCCCTGAAATTACTGTTTTTGGAATTTAAAGATTACTAAAACTGAGATTTTTTTTTCCCAGCAGGTAAATGAAAGTGGTAGCTTAAACTATAAACCTTCATCAGAGAATAACAGCTCTCTGATTTCCCATGGCTCACACTTCTTGAGAAATTCTGAATTGACTCACAAAGAGTCTGAGGAACACCATCCTGTTTGCCTACTTGAGAAAAGTAAGTATTGGCAGATGAGTTCTTTTTTTTAAACTTCCTTCTTTCTTCCTTTCTTTCCTTCTCTCTCACCTTTCTTTTTGTTGTTGCCACTGGGGTTTTCCTGCTCCAGGCTGACTTTTTTAAGATAGAAAGACAGAAATAGATATAGAAAGACAGAGAGAAAGATTCCACAGCACCAAAAGTTCCTTTGGTGTGGTGGTGACCAGGTTGGAATGTGGGCTGTGTGCCTGTGATCAGTCAAGCGCACTGCCCAAGTGAGCTATCTTGCCAGTCCAAAACCTCTGTGGCATTATTTAACATAACCATTTATTCTCTTAAGTCTTCAAACTATTTACAACTTTTCAAAAGCTTCACTTTTTTTAAATGTTTTAATTAGCAAGCAGGGTACAGAGAAAAGATACAAAGAAAAAGACCAGAGAGAGTTAGCTATTCAGCTCTGACTTTATGGTGGTTTGAACCTGGGACCTCAGAGCTTCAGGCATGACAATCTTGGCATTAGGATGATGCTTTTCAACACAGGCCTCAAGGAGAGTTTTAGTTTCTGACCACACTGGTGGTATGAGAAGTTTGTATTCTTTATATTTTATGTTATCCATGACTGTTTTCTGTGCAGACATTGGAGAATTAGAAATAATTTTTTTTTTTTGCCTCCAGGATTATTGCTGGGGCCTGCACCACAAATCCACTGTTCCTGGAGGCTATTTTTTCCCTTTTGTTGCTCTTGTTGTTTTAATTAGAAATGATTTTTATACTGTTGTCTCTTAATGCTGATTGTTTTTCTTTTATCTGTAAACTGCAGTATTCATATATAAATACTGAGTATTAGATGTACATAAAATAATTGAATAGCAGGGTGCTTTTGTGATGTTACATCACTGAATTACTGACATTTGATCTATTGATTTTTTTTTTTTTTCATTTTTCAGGTAAATCAGTTGGTACTGGAGATAGTACAAGGCAGGTAGATGGTGTGTTACCGTTTTGCTCTAGTAGTTGGAGAATTAAAGAGAAAGAAACAGGAAGTTTCAAGGATATGGATTCAGATCATGGCAGGGTAAGTTTTTTTTTTTAATATTTATTCCCTTTTTTTTGCTCTTGTGGTAAGTTTATGTACATTTTCTTTGAAATTTCTGTAAAAAGGAATAGAATTTTTTATATGAAAATCAGACTTTTTTTTGTTTGTTCAAAGCAGCAATTGTTGACTTCTGAAAATAGAGGAAGAAGCATAAGAAATTCCTATTGAGTGTGTGATTCTAAGTATCTCTGCTGTCATTAAAATCACATCGCACAATGCTGTGTATTTCCTTACATTTAACTATTAATTTGCATTTAGATCATCCATTTGGAAAGGTCTTTAGTTCAGTGTCAAGGCAATCAAAAGCATATTGATCAACTTCTGCATTGCTCATTGATGTTTCATCCATCTCTTTCTGCTTGTTAATGGTATGCAGGCCATCATGCCTACACACTGGGTATAATTTCCAATTATTAAATTCTTTGTTCTCCTTTTAAAAGGAATGCATGTCTCAGGATTGTATGATGGTTTAGTAGTTAAAGAGAGCGTGTGCAGATGAGTGTGTGTGCATGTGTATGTGTCCTCACAGTGATCCTTTGAATGTATTCAAGCTGCAGGTTCTGACAGCACTGCTGCTCTAAAGGCATATGCAGCTCAGATGTGAATCCTGTGTATGTGCCCTTTGGGCTGTGTCTCAGGGTTCTTCTTCCCTACTGACTGCCTTCAAAACTAAAGTTGAAGATGCTTACTACTACTACATGCCTACTTTAGTGTCCTCTGTACATGTGTCTTATATAAGATTAATTTTAATAAGATTAATTAGGCTACAGTGGTCTTTTTAGATATATAATATTATGCTTCAAATTGGTGATCTTAGGGGCTGGGGTGGTGTACCTGGTTGAGCACATGCATTACCACAGACAAGGTCCTGTGGTCCTGAATTCAAGCCCCCTAGTTCCCACATATAGGGGGGAAGCAGTATTGCAGGCCTCTCTTCCTGTCTGTTGCCCTCTTCCCTCTCAACTTCTCTCTGTCCTAGCAAATAAAAGAAATAAAATTAAAAGACAGATTAATCCTCCTTAAAGTGCAATCTCATCTGGACTCCTATTAATCTGTTTTTCTCTTACGTATCTATTTTAGAAATGAATGTTCCTACTTTTTTCCTCTTCTTTCTTCTCCCATAACCCATATTATTGTCAGGTATAAAGCTTGGTTATTCTTCAGTAACTAGCAATTTGTTGGAATTCCGATTATAGTGGTTGTAATGTGTGTGTGACCCAGGTTTGAGCCCAGTCCCTACTTGATTGAAGGAAACTCCATTGCTGTGACCTCTTTGATTCTCTGTTTCTATTTAAAAACTAATATAGTACAAAGTCTAGTTCCCTAGCCAGAATAAGTGGTCAGCACTGATTTAATTTTCCTCCTAAGATAATCTTGTAAATGTGCAATCATATGTATAGTTATCTGAGAGTTATAATTTTAATATATTTAATAGATATAGTCCTTAATAAAACAAAAAACAAACAAGCAAACAAAAAAACCAGAGGCAGCAAATCAGGAAGGTAAAGGAAGACAGCATCTATTGATTGTAATTTTGCCAAAATGATATAGTTCATAAATTAAAAAAAAAATTATTATCTTTATTTATTGGATAGAGACAGTCAGAAATCGAGGGGGAAGGGGGTGATAGAGAGGGAGAGAGGCAGAGAAACACCTGCAGCCCTGTTTCAGCATTTGCAAAGCTTTCCCCCTGCAGGTGGGGATTGGGGGCTTGAACCTGGGTCCTTGTGCATTCTAACGTGTGCTCAACCAGGTGCGCTACCACCCGGCCCCGATAGTTCATAAATTTTATAAACACACAACCATTTATTTTTTAATAATATTTTAAAATCTATTTTATTTATTAATTGGAAAGAGACAGAAATTGAGAGAGGAGGGGGAGGTAGAGAAGAGAGACAGAGAGACACCTGCAGTACTGTTTCACTACTTGAGAAGTTTTCCCCCTGCAGGTGGGAGCCATTTAATTTTGGATTAAGGACCTTGTTTATTACTATTATAGTTATTATGGTACAGTAATAATTTTTCTAGCATGTGTCTCATTAAATAAATGTATTTTCTTTTGCCATGGAGTACTCACAGCTTGCCAATATCTTGCTTAGGTCATTTCAATAGGAAGTATTCTTGAGCAACTTCTCAGAGATGGGTTACAGAGCTTGGTGTTGTATTTCATTAAAAAATAATCTCTGGGAGTCCGGCGGTAGCACAGCGGGTTAAGCACACGTGGCACCAAGCACAAGGACCAGCATAAGACCAGCATAATGGCTCGAGCCCCCGGCACTCCACCTGCAGGGGAGTCACTTCATAGGCAGTGAAGCAGGTCTGCAGGTGTCTGTCTTTCTCTCCCCCTCTCTGTCTTCCCCTCCCCCTCCATTTCTCTCTGTCCTATCCAACAACGGCGACATCATCAACAACAATAACTGCAACAATAAAACATTAAGGGCAGGAGTCGGGTGGTAGTACAGCGGGTTAAGAGCACGTGGCGCAAAGCGCAAGGACCGGCATTAGGATCCGGGTTTGAGCCCCAGGCTCCCCACCTGTAGGGGAGTCGCTTCACAGGCGGTGAAGCAGGTCTGCAGGTGTCTATCTTTCTCTCCCCCTCTCTGTCTTCCTCTCCTCTCTCCATTTCTGTCCTATCCGACAATGACTGCAATAATAACTACAACAATAATAAAAAAAACCAAGGACAACAAAAGGAAATAAATGAATAAATATAAAACAATTCAAAAAAAAATCAAGGACAACAAAAGGTAATAAATAAATATTAAAAAAATAATCTCTGTGAAACAGTAGGGAAATAAATACTTGGTTAACTATAAAATAATGTGGAATCCTGGCTATTGACTCTCATAGTAACTACAGAAGGATGTCCACGTGGGTGACAGTGGCTCCATCTTCACATGATCTTTTGCTCCCTGTCCTTTGAAATTTTTCTCTTATTAAAAAAAAAAAAAAGAAAATTGTTTTTTTGTGGGGCTGGGGAGTAGTGTGCCCATTAGGGCCACACATGATTATGTATAAGGACCTGGATTCAGTTCTCCTCTGCTGACCTACATGGTGAAAACAGTGCTGCGAGAATGTCTCCTCTGTTTCTCTATCTTTATCTCACAGCTTCTATAAAAATAGAAGCTTCTAGGAATGGTAAAGTCATTGTGCAAGTAGTGAGCCCTAGCAAAAAAAAACACAACAACATAGATTAAAGTGTAATATATATCTTTACATTGGATTGTTGGGAAAGTCATGACATTTTTCTTTTTTTTTTTTTTTAATATTCCCTTTTGTTGCTCTTGTTTTCTTGTTGTAGTTATTGTTATTGATGTCATCGTTGTTGGATAGGACAGAGAAATGGAGAGAGGAGGGGAACACAGAGATGAGGAGAAAAAGATAGACACCTGCAGACCTGCTTCACCACCTGTGAAGCAACTCCTTTGCAGGTGGGGAACCAGGGGTTCGAACTGGGATCCTTGCGCTTTGTATGCTTATAGCCCGCTGCCTACCACCCGACTCCCGTCATGACATTTTTCTATGCAAAAAATGTGTCATGACTTTCCAACAGCCTAGTATATGGAGATGTCCATCTCACCTGACAGAGCACATACTTCTCCATGCAGGTTTGATATTTCAGCATCACATGAGGGCTCTTTGCACAGAGGAACTTAGGAAGGGTTGGTGCTCTTCTTTCTCTACCCTTCTCTCTCTCTCTCCCTTTTTTTTAAAAAAGAATTTATTTATTTATTCATGAGAAATATAGAGAAAGAACCAGACATCGCTCTGGTACATGTGCTGCTGGGGATTGAACTCGGGACCTCATGGTTGAGAATCCAATGCTTTATCCACTGTGCTACCTCCCAGGCCACCTCTCTCTCTCTCTCTTTTTTTTAAGAACCTTATACAATTTTTTTAAATATTTATTTTATTTATTTATTCCCTTTTGTTGCCCGTGTTGTTTTATTGTTGTAGTTATTATTATTGTTGTTGTCGTTGTTGGATAGGACAGAGAGAAATGGAGAGAGGAGGGGAAGACAGAGAGGGGGAGAGAAAGACAGACACCTGCAGACCTGCTTCACTGCCTGTGAAGCGACTCCCTTGTAGGTGGGGAGCCGGGGTTCGAACCGGGATCCTTATGCCGGTCCTTGTGCTTTGTGCCACCTGCGCTTAACCCACTGTGCTACAGCCCGACTCCCGACTCTCTCTCTCTTTTTAACCAGAGTATTGCTCAGCTTTGATTTACAGGTAGAGCTGGAGATTGAACCTGGGACTTTGGAGACTCAGGCATAAGAGTCTCTTTGCATAACCATTATGCTGTCTACCCCCTGCCTTCTGTCCCCCTGCCTTCTGTCCTTCTCTCTTGCTCTGTCTCTCCTCTTTCTCTCAGTACAGAAGAAGGAACAACAACAACAAAAAGAGTTGGCAGTAGTGGAATTGCACATCAGAAACTGAAGCCCTAACAGAGCACTGGTAGCAAAAGAAAAAAAAAAGATAGAGTAATATCTGCGTTTTTAAGAGCTGTTATGTTCATATTGCTATTGCTGTCATGTTAATTATTTTATGAGACTGGTCAAGTTAGTGGGCTGAACATTCAAAGACTAGTGACTATAAAAGCTAAACTGGTATTTATTTCTAAGATCTTGTAATATATTGAACTCATGTTTGTTCTTTGAATCTGTTGATGTATGCTTGTCATGAACACATGAATTTTGGTTTAGATAAGTTGCTTATCATTGGCTTGTGGAAGTCCAGAAGAACACAGTGAATTTTTTTTTTTTTTCCTTAGGAAAGCACAAGAGAAGTTTTGAGGAGGACGACGACAATGAGGGATTTTGCCTCGATGGATCCTTCAAAGCTGGAGGCAGGATGTCATCAGAATAAGCACTTGGCATCTGATCCAAAGATGGCTCTGACTATGGATAGAAGTGTAGACACTGACACTTGTGAAGTGTCCATTCAAGGAAATGTGGACTCGGCATCTTTGAAAACTGTCAGTGATAATGGAGTGAATTCCACTGACGCTCACCAGTCACCAACTAGTATAAAGCGAATATGTGAATGTTATGAGTCCACTGAAAAGAGTAAAGACCGTAAGTAGGCTTAAGAAAAAAGGTTCAGTGGACTGGGTGGTAGTGTCCCAGGTTAAACGTGTAAACCACAGTGCCCAAGGACCCAGGTTCAAGCCTCCCTCCCTTCTCCCTGTGCTTATCTGCAGGGCGAAAGCTTCACAAATGGTCCAGTAGTGCTGCAGGTGCCTCTCTCTCTCCCCCACCCTCTCCTCCCTCCCCTCCTTCTTTCCTCTATCTCTCTCAGTTTCTCTCTTATCTAAAATAAATAATTTAATAAGTTACAGATGTATAATTTCATACATTTTGATGTTCATGTAAGTAGTATGCACTTCTGAATGGAGTACATAAATGCCTAAACTTAACTGTTAACACATTGAAGGGTGGGGCCAGAGAAATGGACAGTGGTTACGCAAAAGACTTTCATGCCTGAGGCTCTAAGTTCCCAGCTTCATCCTTGGCACCACCACAAGCAAGAGCTGAGCTATGGTAACAAGTAAAAAAACAAAATAAGGGAGCTGGGCAGTGGTACAGTGGTTTAAGCTCACATGGCGTGAAGCACAAGGACCTGCATAAGGATCCCAGTTTGAGCCTGCAGCTCCCCACCTGTGGGGGGAAGCAGGCTGCAGGTGTCTATCTTTCTCTCCCCCTCTGTCTTCTCCTCGCTCGATTTCTCTCTGTCCTATTCAACAATAACCAATAACAACAACAAGGGCACCAAAAATGGGGGAAAAATGGCCTCCAGGAGCAGTGGATTCATAGTGCTGGAACCGAGCCCTAGCAATAAGCCTGGAAGCAAAATAATAATAATATAAAATATTGAAGTGACATAAGGATTAAAAGTGATATTCAGAAATTAGTGGAAATGTATCTTTCTAGGGGCCAGATGGTGACACACCTGGTTAAGCACTCATAATACAGTGCACAAGGAACCAGGTTCAAGCCCCTGGACCCCAACTGCAGAGGGAAAGCTTCATGAGTGGTGAAGCAGGGCTGCAGGTGTCTCTCTGTCTCTTTACCTCTCTATCTCCCCTTTTCCTCTCAGTATCCAATAATAAATAAATGCAGACATAAAAAAGAGAGAGAAAAAAAACCACCTTTCTAAGCTTGCTTTTCTTTCACCCTTATTCATTGTAGACTTAATTTTGACCAAAACTGTCATGTCTACCATCAAAGAGATAACTTCATTTGAGAGAAAAACATTTTCTGTTACAATCTTTTGGGTAGAATTTTGGTACTATTGTTAACTGAAAGAAGTCAGATAAATATAATTATTTAAGGGGCCGGGTGGTGGCGCACCTGGTTGCGTACGTATTATAATGTGCAAGGACCCAGGTTTGAGCCCCTGGTCCCCACCTGCAGGGGGAAAGTTTTGCAAGTAGTGAAGCAGGGCTGCAGGTGTCTCTCTATCTCTCACCCTCTCTATCACCCTCTTGATTTCTGGCTGTCTCTATCCAATAAATAAAGATAATAAAAAAATAAAATTAAGACTATCGTTATCTTTTTTTTTTGGTAGCATGTGTCATTGGATGTTTTTTTGTGTTTTGTTTTTCTAAGAAACAGATCATCCACAAAGTGTGGTCTATCAAAACGAAGAAGGCAGATGGGTCACTGACCTCGCCTATTATACGTCATTTAATGAAGAACAAGATTTGAACGTGTCTCTGACTGGTGAGATGAATGAAGACTTTCGATCTGGTTGTAAGTATATTGACATCCACTTTTTTCTACCATTGTCGTTGTTACTAATGCTGTTTAGGGATTATTCTATATTTTCTGACCACATTCAGTCCCTTTTGGAATATATAATATTTAGCTCTTATTTTTCAGGAGCAAAGGCTTGACTTAGCTAATCATTTTAGAATTTCTTTCTGTCCTGTCAAATAAAATAGAAGAAAAATAGGTCCTTGGAAGCAGTTGATTCATAGTGTCGGCACTGAGCCCGAGCGACAGCCCTGGTGGCAATAGAATTATATAGTTAAAATTAAATAATAATTTTTTCAAAAAAGGTACCAAAAGAAGGTATATAACTGCTGTCTGTACTGGATATTTCCTAAATGTCTAAAAAGTGAAGTAGAGATCAGACAGTTTTCTACCTTTCAAAAAACTGCCAGTTAAGACTATAGAGGGGGGTCTGGGGGTAACACACTGGTTTAAGCACACATGGCACAAAGCGCTAGGACTGCTGTAAGGATCCCTGTTTGAGCCCTCTGACTCCCCACCTTCAGGGGCATGGCTTTACAAGCTGTGAAGCAGGTGTACAGGCGGTGTCTTTCTCTCCCCCCTCTTCTTTCCGTCCTCTCTCGATTTCTCTTTGTCTTATCCAACAACAATAGCAATAACAAGAGCAACAAGGACAAAAATTTCACATAGGTGGTTTTGGGGATAGTGGGTTTTTAAATATTTATTTATTTATTTACTTTCCCTTTTGTTGCCCTTGTTGTTTTTTGTTGTTGTTGTAGTTATTGTTGTTGTTGTTGTTGTTATTGATGTCATTGTTGGATAGGACAGAAAGAAATGAAGAGAGGAGAGGAAAACAGAGGGGGAGAGAAAGACAGACACCTGCTGACCTGCTTCACCTCCTGTGAAGTGACTCTCTGCAGGTGGGGAGCCAGGGGCTCGAACTGGGATTCCTACACTGGTCTTTGCGCTTTGTGGCAGGTGCACTTAACCCCCTGTGCTACTGCCTGACTCCCTTGGGATAGTTTTATTTTTGTTTTTAATAGTGATTTAATAATGATTAACAAGATTATAAGGTAACAGAGCCCTCTGGTCATCTTCCCCTAATATTTACCCTTCTGAGATTATGAACCCAAAATCTTTATGGGGTGCAGAAGGTTGAAGGTCTGTAATTGGTTCTCCAATGGACATGGGTGTTGACAGGTTGACTCATCCCACCCCCCTCAGCCTGTTTCTATCTTTCTTTTTTTTTTTTTTTTAATATTTTTTATTATCTTTATTTACTTATTGGATAGAGACAGCCAGAAATCAAGAGGGAAGGGGGTGATAGAGAGGGAGAGAGACAAGGAGACACCTGTAGCCCTGCTTCACCACTTGCAAAGCATTCCCCCTGCAGGTGGGGACCAGGGGTTCAAACCTGGGTCCTTGAGCACTGTAACATGTGCGCTCAACCAGGTGCACCACCACCCAGCCCCTTTCTATCTTTCCTTAGTGAGGTAAGCCTCTGGAGAGGTGAGGTTCCCGGATACCTGGGTGAGGTCATCTGCCCGGGGAGTTTAGGATAAAGTTTTAGTAGCATTTGCAACTTAGTGGCTGAAAGGCAGTAAGATATAAAGCAGGACCAAATGTTTAATAAACAGGGACCAAAAAGTAGGAATAGAACAGATGAGAATAGGGATTTTAGTGTGGATAGAAGATAGGGAGTCATAACAACAACAACAATAATAACTACAACAATAAAAAGACAACAAGGGCAACAAAAGGGAAAATAAATAAAGTTAAAAAAAAAAAAAGAAGATAGTCTATTTTGGTTATGGCGGGGTTTCCTAGGAGATTGATTTCTCTTTCTAAAATGGGACCTTCCTAGCTAACTCTTCATGACAAATTTATAGAATAGCTTGCTAGTCTGTTGGTTCCAGATCAAATGCCACAGATTGCAATAAAGTTATCTCAGGTGTGTAAAACTCTTCAGACCCAAAGCCAGTATGAATGTTTTCAAAATAGGGTGGGGGTAGATAGTATCATGGTTATAGTCAAAGGGACTGTCATGCCTGAGACTCCAAAGTCCCAGGTTCAGTGCCTGGCATCACCATAAACCAGAGCTGAGCAGAGCTCTGGGGGGAAAAATGAGTATTTTCAAAATACAAAACTTATATTGCAGTAAAACCCCTGTAGTAAGTTAGGACGTTTGTAGCTGATTAAATCAATCATCTGGGGCCTCCCATTGTTTGACAGCCGTAGACTTAATGTAGGGAGATGTAATACAGATGAGGGTTCAGTCAGTCTCCAGCATTTCATTTTTTAAACTTGTTAAGTTTTATATGCTAGTATTTCATTTGGTTTCGTGCAGTATAATTATTTGAGCTTATTCCTTCTTAAGCTGAAGCTTTGGATTTGATTGCACAAGATGAAGAAGAATTTAATAAAGAACACCGATTTATACAGGTTTGTAATTCAGTGGCTTTACTGGCATTACCCACAGTTGAAATGTTTTCCTGTATTAGTTAGCTTTATAGTGTTCAATTATTGCTGATTAGCTTTATAGTTGGTGCAAAGTTATATCTTGTTTTTCTCATGCTTGGACAATTTCTACTTTTTTTCTTTACATTCTAAATTATTCATTGAAAATTACTGTTATACTGAAAAACTTTTATTCATTTGGAATGGCTATAAGAGGTCTTAGAGATGATAGCTATGTTTTAAAATGAAGCAATTACTTGGTTTGGTTTGGTTTGGTTTGGTTTGGTTTGGTTTGGTTTGGTTTGGTTTGGTTTGGTTTGGCTTGGTTTGATCACAACCTCATAGGCAGTGCTGGAGATGACACCTAGGCCGTACATAACTAGGCATGCACTTGGCCACTGAGCCATATCTCTGGTCCTGTTTTCATGTTTTTATAGAGAGAAGGCTGTTATTTCTTTTGCTTCTTAATTTTTGCTTGGTTGTTATCACTGGGGCACAGTGCCTGCAGGTTGAGTCCACCATTTCTAGTGGCTGGCTTCCCTCCCTCCCTTCCTTCCTTCCTTCCTTCCTCCCTCCCTTCCTTCCTCCCTTCCTTCCTTCCTTTCTTTTTCTTTCTTTCTTTTTTTTTTCTTTCTCTCTCTTTCCTTCCATTTCCTCTCTCCCATTCTTCCTTCCTTTCTCTGTTTCTTTGTAGATGTGAGAGACCGAGAGGAGAGCCAGCTTTTAGCACTGCTCCATTGTTGGTGAAGGCTGCCCTCTGCAGATGGAGTCTCAGAGCTCAAACCTACCACATGGCCTGAGTACTCTTATCATTTATAATATTCGACTTTGGTTTTATCTTCCCTGTTTTTATGGAGTAACAGAGATTATGCTAAACTTTTGAGATGAAAAGCATTCCCTCTACTACTAAACGACTCCTCTAGTACTTTGCTGTTTGTTTTTATGGAAGATATGCTCCTTCCTAAAGATTTGCATTAAGTGTGGAGTTGTACCCCTCCTACCCTATGGGTTTGTTAATTTATCCTTTCTTAAATAAAAAATAAATTATAAAAAAAATGCAGTTTTTGATTAGGCCATATACTGCAATACACATCACAGCTTAATTATTTTGAAATGCACTGCTCTTCTGTACTTCACTATTTGTATTAGCTTCTTAAGTTTAAATTTGTCTAAAAATTTGCCCAAATTTTAGACAAATTTACTTAAAATTAAAAAAAATTAAATATTTATTTGATAGAGACAGCCAGGAATTGAGAGAAAGGGGACAGAGAGAGGGAGAGCGTGAGAGAGACACGTTACAGCCTTGCTTCCCCACTCACAAAGCTGGCCCCCTACAAGTGGGGACCGGGGGCTTAAACCCAGGTCCTTGAGCTCTGTAACGTGCACTCAATCAGGTGCGCCACCACTAGGCCCCCCAGTATTTTTAAACTTTTATTTTTTATTTTCCTTTTTGTTGCCCTTTTTTATTGTAGTTATTATTATTGTTATGTTGTTCGTTGTTGGGTAGGACAGAGAGAAATGGAGAGAGGAGGGAAAGACAGAGGGGGAGAGAGAGACAGACACCTGCAGACTTGCTTCACTGCCTGTGAAGCGACTCCCCTGTAGGTGGGGAGCTGGGAATTCGAACTGGGATCCTTACGCAGGTCCTTGCGCTTTGTGCCACGTGCGCTTAACCCACTGCACTACCGCCCGACTCCCAGTATTTTAAAACTTTATATATATATATATACATATATATATATATATATATATATATATATATATATATATATATATATATATATATGAACAGAAAGCTTATCTGGGGAATTAAAGTGAAACAATAACTTTTCTTTTTATAGGAAGAAAACATAGATGCTCAGAATATTTCTGGTGCATTAGGAGACACATCCTGGGGAACTTCAGTCAATTACAGTATGTTGAGGAAATCACTCAGCACATCCGATTTGGACAAAGATGATGCCAGTTACTTCCGTCTATCTTTAGGAGAGTTTTTTGCTCAAAGATCTGAAGCTCTTGGTTGTCTTGGTGGTGGCCATAATGTGAAAAGAGTAAGTGTGATAAGTGCCACCATGATTAAAATCACCATCTATGTAGTTTGAGTGCTACAATGGTACAACTAAACATGATTAGCTTTAAAACAGAATGGGGGGGCGGGCGGTAACGCAGCGGGTTAAGCACACATGCCACAAAGCGCAGGGACCGGCATAAGAATCCTGGTTTGAGCCCCCAGTTCCCCACCTGCAGGGGGGTCGTTTCATGGGCAGTGAAGCAGGTCTGCAGGTGTCTGTCTTTCTCTCCCCCTCTCTGTCTTCCCCTCCTCTCTCCATTTCTCTCTGTTCTATCCAACAATGACAGCAATAACAACAATAACAACAATGACAAACAAAAAGGGAAAGGTGGTCTCGAGGAGCACCAAGTGGATTTGTAGTGCAGGCACCGAGCCCCAGCAGTAACCCTGGAGGCAAAAATAAAATAAAATAAAATAAAATAATAATAATAAACGGAATTAGGGACTTGACAGAATAGTAGTAAAAAAAATAGTGACTTCTAGTTATCTAGACCCCCAACTCTAGTTCTTTTTTTATGCTTTAAAAAATTTATTTATTTATTATTTTTTATTATTATTATTATTTGCCTCCAGGGTCATTGCTGGGCTCGGTGCCTGCACCATGAACCCACTGCTCCCGGAGGCCGTTTATTCCCCTTTTGTTGCCCTAGTTGTTCCATCATCGTTGTGGTTATTATTATTGTTGTTGTCGTTGTTGGATAGGACAGAGGGAAATGGAGAGAGGAGGGGAAGACAGAGAGGGGGAGAGGAAGACGGACACCTGCAGACCTGCTTCACCGCCTGTGAAGCGACTCCCCTGCAGGTGGGGAGCCGGGGGCTCGAACCAGGATCCTTACACCGCTCCTTGTGCTTCACGCCATGTGTGCTTAACCCACTGGGCTACTGCCCGACCCCCCCCCCCCCCGCTGTGTTTTGACTAGTTCTATACCTATGACAATTTAACTCTGTGTCTTAGTTTCCAACTTCTAAAGTGGGGTTACTATTTCCTAAGTTTTTTTTTTTTTTTTTTAGAATTAAATGTGATGGTACATATAAAACATTCACTACCAGGGGCCAGGCAGTGGTCGAACACACACATTATAGTGTGCAAGACCCGGGTTCAAGACCTCACTCCCCACCTTCATGGGGGAAAGCTTCATGAGTGGTGAAACAGGGCAGCAAGTGTCTCTCTGTCTCTTTTCCTCTCTGTTTCCCCTCTCAGTTTCTCTATCTCTATCCAATAATAAATAAATAAATACACTTAAAAAAAAATTCACTACCAAGCCCGACCTGTCCACACATTCAATACTTGCATGTTGCTGTGGTTGTTGTCCTATTATCAATTGATAGGAAGATTTTAAAGAATTTAAATAGAGAAGGACCAGGTCATGAAGGGTTTTGTAAGTTATGTTTCTCTCAGGGGAAAATGCCTAGGGGCAGGGAAAAGCTTTGTCTTACACCCTTATTCCAAGTGTGACTGTATGCTGCCATATATGTTGGAAATCCAAGTGTGACTGTATGCTGCCATATAAGTCGGCAGTTTCTGAGGCTTAGGAAATGAGAAGAGATGCAGTGAAGACCTGGCGTTAGAGTTATGCAGAAAGAGATCAATCCAAGGATTAAAAAATCTTGGGGCATAGATGTCCTTACTGACAAATTCCATTTTAGGGTGTTAGAAGTGTTTGTTAAAACCCAACTTACTAAGAGTTTAGTTTAAGATAATAGCTGTCATGTTAAGAGTCACAGTAGTTTAACAAGATATACATTTGAAACGAACATGGATTCTATCTGTGCGGTTAATTGAAAAATGAAAACGGGCTGGGTGGTAGTGCTGCAGGTTAAGTGCACGTGGCCTAAAGCGCGAGGACCCCAGCTTCTGACCTGCAGGGGGCTTCACAGGCACTGAAGCGGGTCTGCAGGTGTCTGTCTTTTTCTCCCCATCCCTGTCTTCCCCTCCTCTCTCGATTTCTCTGTCCTATCCAACACCAACAGCAATAACGACAACAACAACAGCAACAAAATGGGAAAAATGGCCTCCAGGAGCAGTGGATTTGTAGTGCAGGCACTGAGCCCCAGCAGTAACTCTAAAGGCAAAAAACAAACAAACAAAAAAACAGGCTGGTGAAGTAGTTCTCTTGGGTAGCATGCTGTTTTGTCTTGTGCACAACTCAGATTTGAGTCTAGCCCCCGCTTCATTGAAGGAAACAGTGCTGTAGTCTCTCACACTTTTTGTTTCTCTTCAAGAATCTTTTTGTGACCCTGGAGGTGGCAGAGTTGTTGATGTCTTACACTCTTTAAGTGTGAAGTCCGTAGTTCATTTCTTGGCATTGCATATGCCAGAATGATGCTCTGGTTTGGGTCTCTCTCTCTCTGTCTCTCCCCCCACTTCTTCTCTCCTTCCTCTCTCCATCTCAAGTTGATAAGTAAATCTTTTTTTTTACATTTTAAAAATTATCTTTATTTATTTATTGAAGACAGTCAGAAATCAAGACAGAAAGGGGTGAGAGGGAGAGAGACAGAGAGACACCTGCAGCCCTGCTTCACCACTCACAAAGCTTTCCCCCTGCAGGTGGAGAGCTGGGGCTCGTTGTAATGCGCACTCAACTAGGCACGCCACCACCCGACCCCAATACATTTTTTTAAAAAAAAGTGAAAAAGTATATATTGATTTCTTTATAGGAGACTTAATGGTTTACAGTCGACAGGAAAATGTGTAACATCTCTCAGTTTTCCACATATTAGTTTACCCTCACTAGGCCCTTCCCTGCCGTCATGTTCCAGCACCTGAACCCTCCCTCCCACCCCAGAGGCTTTTACTTTGGTGGAGCACACCAAGAATACAAATATTTCAGAGAGGCGGTTTTACTTTTTCTCCTTTGGGTTCTCCGTGAAATTTTTGGTATCATGAGAGAAGTTGAAGAGTAACTGAGTCCCTTGCTAAACAAATGAACAGTGCACCGCATCATCAACAGTAGGCCTGTTATTCATAATCGCTGTTTTGGCATTCAGATTAATGGTAGGATGTTCCTAGTGAAGATCTGTAAAAAGTTGACTACATTTAGGGAGCATACAATGTAGGTCTTCTCTTTCAAAAAATGTGAAAAAGTTGAAATTTCCCCTTTCTTGCTTAAAGATCAGACACCTTTCGGAAAAATTTCATTCAAGTCGGTTGTAATAATATATCTTATCTTAATGCAGAGTTTCAAGTATGTATTTTTCTATAAAATAAAGTATCCTTATCATGTGGGTTCCAGAAAGAGAACATTGTATCTTTTTTCCTCATTGATAGGTCACTGATGAGCAGCACGTGACACATGTCAGGTACTCCATAGTTACCGAAGAGATAGTATGTTTCTCCTTGTTTTGTTTTATAATCTGGATTTATTAGTAAGGGCAACTTACGTGATAGTACTAGTCGTGAAGATTTAAGATAGCTGGCTCTAGGTAATAGCTTTTGATGTTTGTCTCTGAAAGTTTGGGCTGTGAATGTTCATCTCTTAGTCCTCTGATGTTGACTAGAAAGAACAGAATTCATTTCTTGCAGTTTTTCTTTTCCTTTTTTTTTTTTTTTTTTAGCTAATTTACCAATGTTAAGACATTGTAGAATTTCTTGAATTTCTACAAATAAATAATTGACATGTTTATTTTGTAGCCATCGTTTGGTTATTTTATTACATCACCAGAGAGGAGAGAACCCATCGCTTTACTAACAAAATCTGATGTGTCAGGAAGTAATTTGGAAAAAGAAACGACTCATCTTAACTGCGATCAATTTTCAGGTAATGGCTTAAATAAAAGAATTTTGAGCAACTATTTACACTTGGAAATTAGTAGTTACTTATACATTATTCTATTAATGGAAATTGGTGCATCACTTTGAATTTTTTCAGTGTTACAGACTTGACCTATATAAGCCCACATTGTCATTTCAGTCATCAGTGGCAATGGGGCGGCCAAGTTCACCTGAGTCCTTTGTGAAAATGAGGGTCACCACGTAGCTAGCCTGGCTGGAGCACTGCTTTGTTGTCCGTGACCGTGGTTCAAACCTGGCTGCTTCTACATTCGAAGGAAGCATTATGGTTTCTTTCCCCTCCGTCTCTGTCTTGTTCTTTCTATATGAAAAGCTCAACCTAGAGTGAAGCCCCAGAGATGACAAGAGCAGAAATGAAAAGTTAATACAACGACTTTCTTGGTCAAGATTTAATTATTGAACGACTATGTTTTACTAGTACCGTGTCTGGTGGTGTCTGTACAAACTTGGATGAGATGCACCCCCTTCATTCCTTTAAAGGCCTATAGGGAGGTAGGAGTTAAGAGACAGTATCTATAGTTAGTTGATTTTCTTAGTATAAAGAAGTACTCACGGGAGTCGGGCGGTAGTGCAGCAGGCTTAAGAGCAGGTGGCGCAAAGCGCAAGGACTAGCTTAAGGATCCGGGTTTGAGCCCCCGCCTCCCCACCTGGAGGGGAGTCGCTTCACAGGCAGTGAAGCAGGTCTGCAGGTGTCTATCTTTCTCTCCCCCTCTCTGTCTTCCCCTCCTCTCTCCATTTCTTTCTGTCCTATCCAACAATGACGGCATCAGTAACAATAACAATAATAACTACAACAACAATAAAAAACAAGGGCAACAAAAGTGAATAAATATTTTAAAATTATTTTGTTTTTAATGCATATTAGAAAATGAGGGTCTTTTTTTACTGACTAATTCTATCGTACATTAAAACTTAATTGGGGGCTGGGTTGTGGCACACCCAGTAGAGTGCATATGTTACAAGAAGCAAGGACCCAGCCCAGGTTCAATTCCTGATTCCCACCTCCAGGTGGAGAACTTTACGTGTGGTGAAGCAGTGCTGCAGGCGTCTCTCTTTCTCCTCTATCTCCCCCGTCCCTTTCAATTTCTCTCCGTCTCTGCCCAATAACTTAATAAAATATTTTCAAGGTGTATTATAAGGGCAGTATCAAAACTGCCTGGCGTGTGTGGTGCTGGGGCTCATGCAAGCCCTGTGCTCTGCCAGTTGAGCCATTTCCCCAGCCACAGAAGTGCTCACTTTAAAATCCAGTTTATTGTGTGTTTGTGAAATACTTAAAGCTGAAAAGCTTAAATGTCAGTGTTTTCAAGTGAGAGATTAAAATCCATAGTTTCCTTCAAGGTTTAGAGTCAGATTAACAGTGCCGTGGACCTTTATCTTAGTGACTATACAGTTAAACCATTTTTTGTGATGACTAGCACATGGGGTCCAAAGACTTCTTCCTTGGCAGTTAATCATGAGTGGTCCTTGCTTCCTACATTGTTTCTGTAAGATCATGTGTAGATACAGGCTGAATATTGTTCATTCCCTATAGGAGACGTAAATGAACAATCCAAGACACAAGTAAGTGAAGGCTCAGTTACACTTCAGGCTGAAGAGCTGGGGAGTATTTCACAAGTAGATGAAAGTGATGTGACATTAACTCCCAAAAAAGACCAAAGAAAGGTAAACTTTCGAGGAAAAGTTGGTGCCATACTGTCGTGATTCTTGCATATGATTATGATAACATTACACATGAAAATATGTACAGTTTTTTTCCTGACTTGATTCTTATTGCAAGGGTCTGTTAAATTTTCTAAAATGATTTTTCAGTGTGTAACAGGTCTGCAAAATAGCTTATAAAAATAAGTGATTTATTGAAATTACAATGTGTATGATCATGTATGTCCCAGGTCAGAAAAGAGAACACTGCTGACAGTTCAGAAGCCATTATCTTGCCCCTCAGATTATGTCCTCCTACCAGACTTCAACACTATTACTTTACCCCTTTAAAAATGTGTTACGGGAGTCGGGCGGTAGCACAGCGGGTTAAGCACGTGTGGTGCGAAGCGCAAGGACCGGCTTAAGAATCCTGGTTGGAGCCCCCAGCTCCCCACCTGCAGGGGAGTAGCTTCACAGGCGGTGAAGCAGATCTGCAGGTGTCTGTCTTTCTCTCCCCCTCTCGCTCTCCCCTTCCTCTCTCCATTTCTCTCTGTCCATCTAACAGTGGCAACATCAATAACAACAATAACTACAACAATTAAAAAAACAAGGGCAACAAAAGGGAAAAATAAATATTAAAAAATTAAAAAAAACTTGTTATACGAGTAATCATATATAAGATGTTCCGATTTTTTTCCATGTTCATTTGCTAGATACAGGTATGTTCTTTGTATAATAGAAGCTTATTTTGACTATTGTCTAGTGTTCTGTTTTATAACTATTCTGAAGTTGACACATTTATTCCACTGTTGATTTGGAGTCCAATGTCTATTTATTCTGTCCATATGGCACTTAAATGTAATTTTATAAAAAGTCTTTGTAGAATAAGGTTTCACTTGTATTTTTCTTAACTTTAGAGCTGTTCAAAAAATATATATATTTATTTATTATTGCATAGAAACAAAGAAATTGAGCGGAGAGGAGAGATAGAGAGGGAAAGAGATATACATCTGCAACCTTGCTTCATCATTTGTGAAGCTTTCCCCCTGCAGGTGGGGACCAGGGGCTTGAACTGGATCCTTGTGCACTGTAATGTATCGTGTGCACTTAACCAGGTGCACCACTGCCAGGCCCCGGAACTTTTTGGTTTTGTATAGATTTTAGTTTATTTGTTCTTTGTAAGTATTCTAAACTTTTATTGATCTATTATTTTTAATTAGATACAACAGAGAGAAATTGAGAGGGAGAAAGAAAAAGAGGTACCCGCAGCACTGCTTCACCATTCATAAAGTTCCCCTCTTGCAGGTGGAAATCCAGGGCTTAAATCCAGCTCATTGCACATGGGAACATGTACACTCAACCAGGTGCACCACTTTTTAGCCCCTTATTTATATTTTTTAAAGATGTATTCACTTGGTTTTTTTTGTTTTTTTCTCTTGCCTCCAGGGTTATTGCTGGGGCTTGGTGCCTACACCACGAATCCACTGCTTCTGGAGGCCATTTTTCCCCTTTTGTTGCCCTTGTTACCCTTATTGTTGTCATTATTATTATTGTTGTTGTTGGATAGGACAGAGAAATCAAGAGAGGAGGGGAAACAGAAAGGGAGAGAGAAAGAGAGACACCTGCAGACCTGCTTCACTGCCTGTGAAGCAACCCTCCTGCAGGTGGGGAGCCAGGGGCTTGAACTAGGTTCCTTATGTCGGTCTATCCACTTCGCGCCATGTGCGCTTAACCCACTACGCTACCGCCCAGCTGCCCGAATTCACTTGTTTTAATCAGAGAAAGATCAGAGTGTTG